>NC_079373.1:3537500-4137500 GCF_021018895.1 Seriola aureovittata | reverse complement strand
TATTCCTTGCCTTGTAATTTAATTTCTTTCGCATAGGTTCTATTTGTATTTCTATTTATATTTCTATTTGGTTTTCTGTAAACCAATAAAGTTTAATCTTGTCTTAAATTATCTGAAAAATAAAGCAGGAATGCAGAAAGTACCAAACGCTGCAGTTCCTCTAATGACCACTAGAGTCTAGCTGCAACAGTGAGTCAATCTCCCATCTTCAAATGTCAGACAACAGACAGCAGAAATAATCTTGTTTACAGCCTGGTACAACAATAGTTGGAGTGGACAGCAGGTGGAGTCAGGCACTGACAAGATGGCGAGAGTGGAGCAGCTCACTCTGAGCTTCAAAACCGCTCTTCAGAAACCTTTGGGTGATGTCATGGAGGCTACGTCCATCTTTAATTACAGTCTATGACCTTATTCTTTACATTTATTTATCCCTTTTCTCTTGAACTGACTTCAATAATTTCCTTTCCAAGCAATTCTATAATTTTACATTTTATAAGCTCCTTATTCCTCTTAAATACTTCTCATGTTCTACCTTCATCTATGAACTGCTTCCAAAACAGGGCAAAACTGTAAGTTTCTTCCTCATGACAAACTTGACCTCCCCTCATGTCTGTAAAGCAGACATTTGACTAAGTGCATGTGATTTACAACCACATAAGCATGAGTGAGTCTAATATTTGCCCTCCTTATCTCCATCGACGTCTGATCACTGATCTATGTTTATACTCACATACTTGTCAGTGACTAAATAAATCTCTTCCCTCAGCGTTATCAGGATATGACAGGCAGCTTGATGGATGTGGTTGGCCCATTTTGCAGCAGACTGAATTTTGATGCCTGTAGGTTGCAGTGAATCACTCACTCGTCATCATGAATCATTTATCAGTTTGTCAGGGCCAGTCGGGACTCCCAGCATTCCTCAAACTCCAAACTGCATTAGGATCCCTGTTCAGCTTCAAAGAAAGTAGGGCAGCTATACTCTGTTTGTTTCTGTTCTCCTATAGTGTTTACAGCACGTCCAGGTAATAGATACCTCCTAACATTTCTTTGCTTTTGATATTTCAGTTTTGATAATTTGAAGGTTTTAACTGCAACTGAAGAGTAACTTCGTAAACAAAAGAGTTAATAATTAACACTTATGTACATAAACCTTTTTATAATCCACTGGATAAACTCAAAATGACGCAAATACCAAACTAAAAACAAGATATTTTCAATTACATTAGATTTTTACTCAACAACAAAGATTCATTCTAAGGGATAATGTCCGATAGAGTTTTGGCCAATACTCCTAGCTGACTTTTAAACGCATTTCTAATATTGTTTATACTTTTTAACCCACATATTAATATGTTAAGCCCCATCTGGCAGAAATATAAGCCTCAGTAAAGGATACAGTTCATGCTCAAATTCACAGCATCTCAACTATTCTGAGGCTCTCCAGCTTTTCTGTTCACTGTCTGAATCACCTCATAACAAAATCCCCTCAGTGTGTTGCTTCTGACCCTTTGCAGTTGTCCATGCGCGTCTCCCGAATCTGCCGAAGGATGTTCTTGGCGTTGATGAAGGAGGTGCGGTCGCTGATGTTGTACACAACCACAAAGCCATCTGCCCAGTCCACCGGCTCCTCCAGTATACACCTGGCCTCCGAGCTCTGCCGACGACAAAACATGCTTTTATTCTGAAAATCACACTGGCCAGAGTAAATTCAGATTCCACAAATGTGTAGTTTTGTTTTTCGTCTTTTTTTAAGTAGGTACAAACTCATGAACAGGCAGTATTAGTTTCCCGCTGTCTGTAAGCTCCACCAGCCCGTTCTTGTCTTCATCCAATACTAACCCTAACCCGAAACAGCCTGACACACTCGCCTTTAGCCAATCACTTGAAAGTTGTCAAACTTTTAAAATGTTCTCCCTCTCTCTCTCTCTCTCTCTCTCTCTCTCACTCTCTCTCTTCCTGTGCTGTCAAATGTCATTCAGTTGTCAGTTCACCACCGTGAGGACTGCGTGACCCACTTCCACTCCTTTTGTTCCTCATCACCACCTCCAGCGTCTCGGCTCCTCTAGGGGAAGTTTCCAACATACTGAACCTAATTCATTGGACTGCTACCCATGGTGATCTACCAGTCCACCAGCTTGCACCTTGGATCCCATGGAAGTTTGCACAGACATTCCTGGTGATGGATTGCCCCCCTGCTCCCTCAAGGATGAAGTGTAATGTATTGTACCTGCAAAACTAATTCCCATCATCCTCAGCTGTACTTTGTGAACTTAAAGCACCAGCAGACTCCACCGAAAGTTCTCACTTCTTATTGGCTGATACCTCAGACATGGTTCAGTTCAACCACCGTTCGAAATCAGTGTTTGAGGTATATTAAATTGCCAGTAACCATAGGAACTTCTGCTATGTTGCTAAGTTACCAGACAACTGAGAGTGGCCTAACCACGAGTTTAATTGATGAGAAACAGATTTTTGACAAGAAATAATGAGTAATAACAAGCGGACAAAAAAAAATATTAATAATAACAATCAGATAATAATAATATAATATGACAAGGTTCACTTGTAATGAGCAGACGAGACTAAACTAACCACCAAAATGACAAAACAGAATTTGTAAAGGTAAAACTAGAACTGGCGCCAAAAATAAAATAGAGTAACAGAGGGAATCTGTCTGACCTTGAGCAGAAATAAACAGCGTATGAAGGACAAGAGGCCCAAGGACATGTCTGAGCCTTCAAACAGCGATGTCTCAGCACTGTAAAAACCCACTCATCCCTCTGTCTTTATTGGCTCCATACTTTCTTTATGCAGTCCAGGTCAGGAGGTCAGGACATCCACTCTGTGTTTCTTATGAGAGGGCGAGTTACAGTGAGTTTAACCGACAAAGACAATGAGCAGCTCTTGTTCTGCTGAGCCCAGGGGTATTCCAATAAAATACTAACTCTGCAGTAAAAGGCCTCTCAGGTCTTTTGGTCTTGTCGAAGGAGAGGTAAGCAGGTTTGGATGGCTCTTTTCTTCAAAGAGACAGCCACTGGCGTACATCGCCTCGGGATACTCTCATAAACCCTTTGGATTCCCAACTTTGTGCTGTTGGAGTCGTACACGTGCCGTCCCGGTGTAAATATCTGACCATGGTTCAGTCAAGGTCACGGACATGTGCTGCAGCTTCAACCTGGAAACCGGCCCCTGTTTTGTTTTTGTTATGTGAAATCCTTGTAGTTCCAAAACAAGAAATTATTATGTTCCCACTTCAGCTGAATGGTTTCCAAATATTCCACCTTACTTTGGCTTTAAAAGCCTTTTTCAGCTTCCGTGGATGAACTGAAAAATAACACTAAAAATAACATGGCCCTCGAGAAGCAGGTTTTCTCTCAACAGTAATATTGCTGTAGGTAAAATAAATATTGTCTGAGGTCTGACCTGTAAATGATGATTATTATAAGTCACACAAATGGCTGGAATATGAAATTTAACTTCCACATGGGCGACCTGTGTGTACAGATTTCCCGTCCGTCTCAGATTCTCATTTGTTTAACCTGTTCCTTCTCAGGGGCGTCCATGTGTTAAGTGCATTTCCAGTTCACCTGATGAAATGCAGGAGGAAACCAAGAGTCCCCCTGCAGCTCTTCTTTTCTAATAAAACGCAGGATTAAGTATACACATTGTTAACTGTCCAAAAGCATGGAGGGGTTAGCCATATTAGATGTGTCTGAGATGTGCTGTACCTGAGAGCAGGGATCAAAAACCTCCAGGTTCAGCTGCCTGCCATCAATTGACAGTCTTTTATGGTACAGAGAATCTGTGATGAAAAAATAGAACAAAAAATTAAAAAAACATTGTGTATTCATTGAATATTTGCATCCCATGTGTGTATGTATGAATTTTAAAGATGTGCTACATTTGTGTTTTGGGAATTTTCGGCATTGTGTCATTGAATTTCGATGAGATACTTTTTACAGCAGTATATGGAATCAAGCCAACAAGGTATCCTTGTCTCTTAAAGAAATATTAAGCATCAAAAAAGCCTTCTTCCAAGATGATAAACTATTCCTTTAAAGCTGGAGTAAGCAGTAATGTCTGGGCGTCAATGGGCAAAAGCTCCATAATCACCTTTCAGCATAATATAATTCAAATGGTGTGAGAGGAAACGAGACGTCTGCACCACCTGTTTTCAGACTCTGTGTTCAAATCTAGCCAGATGTGTGAAGGTGTGTGTGTGTACGTCCCTTCAGATGGATATGTGTCAATATCTGCGACGTGTTTCAGAGACGGAGAGAACTTGCTGCACTTCTCCCATAATATCAAAATGTGTCGTAGATATACCCTGAATGTTGCTATTAGTTTAGCGTTTTGCTAACTGTAGCCAGAGGCTCACGGCTGTGTTGCTTGTGTTGCTTAATGTTCGTGTATGAAGAGAGCTGCAGGAGGGTGGTTATATCTTCAAACTGTGGCTTTTTTTTCTTTTCTTTTTTTTTCTTTTTGTATATTTCTGCCAACCCCAGCTTTGAGTCCATGAACGCTGTGGTAAAATGTATGTGACTCCACAGCAACATCCATGGTTTCTGTAGACGAACTGTGTTTCCAGGACCGAAACCAAGCCCCCATCACAGCACCATTTCATCCAATCTGGAAGCACTTACTGGTGTTGGAGGCATATTCACCGATGAAGCGCCTGGTCAGGAACCGCACAAGGACAGCTGGAGGAAACAGACGAAATGAAAAACAACGAAATGAATCATGGCATCATTACACTCTCATCCCTCACAGGTGGCAGCGGTGGGGGGGGGGCAGCCCTCTTCCAATCCCACAGGCACAGCACAGTGCCAACAGTCTCAGGGTCTGGAGAGGTGAAACTGTAGCCGCGCATGAAAGAGGCTGCATGGCTTTGCTGGAAGTTCTGTCTGTGTGCATATCTGGCGAGCTGAACGGTTACATTACATTTCCCCCTCTGCTTCGCCTCCACATATAACAGACTGTCTGGGCCAGGTTTGGTCCCACAGACAATCAGTTTCAAATAAAGGCTGAAGTTTCAAGCGCTGAACATCATGTGGCTGATGGTGGTCGTGGGCCTCTCTGGAGGGGTCATACAGGGGTTATACTCAGGTTAGCAGGACACACAAACATGGATAAGACACAGCAAGTTATCCATGCATGCTAGAAAATGCAAAGGAAACTTAAAGACACAGGAGCAATTATTTTTTTCGTCATGCAAACTGATGTATTTACAGAGCTAAACAACAAGAAAACCACAAGCTCCTCTTTGGTGTCATCTTTTTATCGTCTCTTTGTCATTCTTTCATTGCTTTTATACAACATCTATTCTCTCTAATTATCTATTATCATTTATACTGAAGTATGCTGTATGTCTTCCCTCTTTAACTTTACCTTATTTCTGTCCTGCTTTTGTTTGGCCTGACTGTCCGGCCTTCTGAGCCTCTTACCGATTATTGCTTTTGCTTCGATTGCCGGAACATTTTGTAAACTCTGTTTTTAAAGGTGCTATATAAATAAAGTTTTTATCATTATTATTATTATTATAATAAAATTACAAGCATGCATTGAAAGCAACAGGTAGAACAGTGAGTAGCAGACACACTTGCAGATGCAGCCCTCAGAGGCAAAAGCATCTCCACAGTAACAGCTCTGCTTCACTGCCAGGATGAGTGAATGGAGTGGTCCCATTGTTTTATGAAGCTCTTCCACAGACAGCGCACAGCCCGTCAGTGTTCACCACCACCACAGACACTGACTCACTGATTTAAGGTACGGTCACATAAACTGGTGAAAGTCTTGGAAAATATGCCAGAGGCATCATGGGAAGTTGCTCAAACCAAAATACAGTTCTGTTTTACTTATTACTTCTGTAAACAAAGAAAAGTGGCACCAACTGCCAGCGCACTGAGGAGAGCCAAAGTAAAAGGCTTGATCTAGTTAATTACAACATAAACAAAACCACTGGTGGGGCGTTTCAGCTCCTCTACAGTACAGCTCAGACTGCTCGATTCAACCTCTGTATACGTCACGTTTTCCCTCCTCCGACCTCAAAATCAGTTCCGCGACTGATGAGTCTTCATTTTAACAAAGGCAGGGGTTTGTCCGCAGGCAGAAATAATCTCATTATTTCAGTTAAACTGCAGTGAATGGAGCCAATAAACCTCTCTTCTGGTTATGTAACAAAAAAAAAAACAAAGCCCAGGGAAAAGAGGAGCTTAAGTTTGTTACTACTGATGAGATGTCCAGGCAAGAGAGGAGACTTAGTGAGACCTCGAGATGAGGTTCCTGAAAAAGTGTTAATAAATCAACCTTTTTCCACTTGTGGACATTAGAAATTTTTTTGTCATTTGGTCCAGAAAAACACAGCCTCATTTTCTCCCTGGTTATAAGATTCAGGCCTGGGGCGTCGTGTAGCGTAGTGGTTTAAGCAGGCGCCCCATGTGTAGAGGCTACAGTCCTCGCTGCAGTCGGCCCCGGTTCGAATCCTGCATCGGACGGCCTTTTGCTGCATGTCATTCCCCCTCTCTGCCTCCCCGTTTCCTGTCACTCTCCACTGTGCTGTCCATTAAAGGCATAAAAGCCCAAAAAAATATACTTAAAAAAAAAGATTCAGGTGGCTCAGCCCGTGTCACATGGGCTTGGTCCCGGATGCAGCGGCCATGGGTTTGGGTCTGACCCGCGGCCCTTTGCTACATGTCGAACGTGAGAATGGTGACTATGGTGTTTTCCACACACAGCCCAATATACGAGCGCCACCAACAGGGTTTTGACTGGAAAGTTACCAGTAAAAATCTCTGGAGCTTCTGGGAAACTTCGACACGAGCCTACAGAAGTGAGAAGCTTAGAAAATAATTTCAACTATCTTGGTAATCGATTTATCGTTTTAGTCATTTATGAAGTGAAAGTACCGACAGATTGCTACAGTTTCTCAGGTTCCAGCTTCTCAGATGAGAGACTCCGCTGTCACTCTTTGTCATATGTCACAGTAGCTGAATATTCTTCAGCTTTGGACTTTTAGTCCAAAACAAAACAAAACATTTGAAGATGTCATCTTGGCCTCTGGGAAGTTGTAACTGACATTTCATAAACCACACGATTAATCAAAATAATAATCAGCAGATTAATCGATCATGACTATAATTCCTCAATTAATTTAGATTATAGCAAAATAACCACACACCATGACGCATTAACAAGTCAGTATCCTCAGTGCTGTTCAAGGTACATTTAGACAGTTTTCTCTAAAGCGTTCACAATGAGACGCTGACTTTGAGCTGTTCTCTCCTCTATTTACATCTGTGGTTCAACATACACCCACTGCTTGTCGATGAAGTCTCTGATTAAACTAAAGCATCTGAAAGCATGTAGGACAGGATTTTAGAAAACACAGACCTGTGTTAAGAACGGGCTTTGTAAATAACCATATTTCATAGTTTTTAATCCTTAGAACAGAGTCTGTTATGACGTCCAAATAGCTTAGAATCACTGATCCATATAGTTTACATTTAATTAAAGTAATTTCTGAGTCAGGTAGAATTGTTGAATAATTGATTAGCTGATCAGAAGAAAGAATGCCAAACATTCTCTAATTACAGCTTCTCTAATGTGAGGTGTTCCTGCTTTTCTTTGTTTTATAAACTGAAGGTTTTTGGGTCCTGGCTGGACAAAATAAGTGACATGTCACTGACCAAATGATCAATCAATTCAACAAGAAGAATAATCTGCAGATTAGACAATGATGAAAATAATTATTGACTGATCTTAATTACTTCCACATGATTGGAAGTAATTATATTTTACATTTTTAATCCAGCTCAGATGAGTATGTTATGTAAAACATCTGAACACTCTGATACAGTACAATCAGGTTTTTAGTTTAAATTAACTCATTTGAACATGTGGATGGAAAACAAACTGAGGTTTAACACACACAGCTTCTGTCTTCTAACCCGATGAAGTCCAAAGACATCATTTGAAACTTATTTGAAAGATTTAGTAAATAATTTACCAAATCTCTAATTTACTAGAGGTTTCCTACACTTATAAACTTTTCTTATTCAAACACATGTATAAAAGTATGAAAATGTTGTACAGTATTTTATAAATAAACTTTCCAAGACAACTAGTCATTTATTGTACATCAAAAATATATGTGACATTTGAAAAACACTGTCATGAGTACTGAATTGTGCACTGAAAAGAAAGAAACCAATAGCCGTGTTAAACGGCGTCATAAACACTACAGAGATGTTGGCAGAAGGTCCACACGTATTCTTGTTTGAAATAAAAGCCACTCACCTGATTTCCCAGCCCCCTGGCTCCCCAGCAGGGCCAGCTTGATGTCGTTCATGACTGTGCTCTGTCAGCTCCTCAGCTGGCTCTCTGTGTTGTGTCTGCTATCTGGGTTAGCGTCTAACACTAAATGCTCCTTACAGTCCAGGCTGGATGGGAGTTCAGGGCCGCCCCCCCCTCGCTCCCTCTTCAAAGGGCTGTTTCACTTTTTTAAAGCCAGAGGCAGAGGAGAGGAGGGGAAACAAACGCCTCCCCCCTCTTCTGTGTGTGTCTGTGTGCCAAGCGCTCTTTTTCTCTCCCTCACACCTCTCTGGTCTCTGTTTTCTCTCTCTCGCCTGCACCGAACATAGCTCACTCTCCCCACTTTTCCCCCTCAATCCATCTGTTTTCCTTCTTTCTTTCCTCTCTTGTGCCTATATATCTCTTTTTTCCGTCTCTTCCCCCTCCTACAGAAAGGTTACTCAAAGGTCACGGCTGACTAAACCTATTGTGCTGTTCCAGCTTCAACACTGTAACTGTAGTCCAGCTGCCATCTATGGACGTTAGGGTTGTTTTTCATAGTGGCATTTTATGGAAGCTCATTCCTGCCAAGAAAAGAAAAGAAGCTGATGAAATGGCAAATGTGAAAGTCCTCATGGTCAGTCAAAATCATTATATACTAAGTAAAATTAACGCAACATTCTCAACTTTGCTTATAATTTCCTGAAACGCTTTTCCTCATAATTTCTCTTTCTTCTTCCAGTAATATTCTCTGTTATTAAGTGACTGCAAACAAAAACTTATTTCCTATTTTTCTTTAAAAATTACATTGTGGGTAGGTGAAAAATAATTCATTAACACTTGTCAATATCCATCAGAGATTCCTACAAAGACTCATGAAAATTCTAAACTGTGATTCTTCATGACTTTGAAAACGACACAAGTTGGCAAATACTCATAGTGAATGTATGTGCAGAACATTAAATGATCATTTATGCTGTAACTTAATTATGATTATTGTATCTTTAAGCATTATATTCAGACACTTCTCTAAGATTAGGGAAAGATTGTGGTCTTGGTTAGAGGCACAGGGCAGCATGTATTTATATTTACTTCATTAACATTCAACTAAAACCTTTTGCCTAAACCTAAAAATACCCAGCACTCACGCTCCTGCAATTTGCACTAAATTTCAAACATAATTTCCCACAATTACGACTGAATGTGATTATCATTCTGGCAGAAATGGACTTCCATACAATGTGGCTTTGTATCCAGTTCAAATGAAGAAAAACTGTATCTTTATTTCCTCGGCCGGTGGAGTGATTGTTGACCTCTCTGTGATACGATCTGATAACTTCCTGCTGAGTTCAGCGGCGATAATACTCTGTGTGCTTCAAGGAAAAGTCATTTCACTGAAATTGGTCGATGCATTTTCATGAAGCGAAGGCAGTGATATGATGGGGAAAAAATGTTGATGACTTTGGTTGCGTACTTTATTAACTGTAGAGTCACAGCTCACCAGGCTGAAGCAATATAGAAAAGTCAAGGCTTTGAGCACATTGTAAAAGCAAAACCATGAGGAGGCCAGCAATAAAAACACTGATTAGAGCATCAGTCATACTCCTGACATCAAACTGAGTCGATTGGGACGAGTAATCCATCTCCTTCAGCCTCAGCCGCCGCACAAAATGTGGCATATACAGCCAATAAATCATCCTGCAGTAGCTTCAATTTCACAGACACTAACGTCAGCCAATAAAATACAAATATTCTTTCGACTAAAACCACATTTTTGTCCCCCCTGACCCCCTCACATGCTTGTTCTGGGCATTTTGGGCCCATTTCCAAACTGGCTTCATTTGATCTTGTATTTGTTTGCGTGCAAAGTCAGTCACCCTCCTCCAAAAGAAAGTCTTAAACTTTACCCCCAAACTCAGAAAGGGCTGTCATGACTTGGCTGCACTTGTCTTGGTGTTAATCATAACACTGTTTTAAGCTTTAATGTTGGGTGGGTTGTTTCAGAATATTTACATAGTTTCTTTATATTTATAATGGTTGGATTGAAAACCTCAAAATTCAGGATTACCACGGCCTGATCACACATGTAAACAAGGCTTTAACAGTTTGGAAATACATTTAAAACACATGTTAGTAAATGAGTCCTGTCAATCAATTTTAGAGTAAAAAATGTTTCCAAATCTCCTTTTTTGGAGTTGGTTGTACTCTCTTGTTGACTCTTGTTGGACCTTTTAAATAGTGAAACAAAAGCAGTAACGCTGAAATGAAAACAGCCTGACCACATTACTGTATGTGCGTCCAAATCCATTCATAATGCACGGCATGCAGACATGGATGGGCTTTTTGAAATGTTTACCAGATAATACTTTTTCCATTCAGCTATGTTTAGATATCATATATCCTGCAAATCAGCTTCATGCACCAAAATAATTGGTAGCAGATAACTTTACGTTTTGGGAGTTCAGCTGAGGACTGAAATCACCAACATGTCACTGAAATTCTTCGACTCGCTCATCAGAACAAAGGGAAACGTTAAAAAATAGACAGATTAATATTGCATATTGGGAAAATATGCTTGTCCCAATCACGCTTAATCCCAAACCATTAAAGTAAGAATTTTAATCACCCCTGAATGCTGAAACGCTTGATGACTTCAATCAGCTGCAAGTACTTTGGATCAGAAAACATTACCTCCATCAACGCAAAACATTTTCATAAAAGTGCATTTCATCCTCAAAACTTCTCAACCCTGCTGTAACCACGAAGAACCAGAAACCTGTTTTACTTTCAAGGTGAGAGCACACAGTGGAAGACCCAGCCATCCATAGCAGCTTTTAATCAGGCAGAGAGGGAGAGCCCACGTCTCCTGAGCTGATCAACACGTGGCTGCAGGGAGGCTTTCACATGGGACGACGTCATGTGCCCACAAAACTACACACACAAGAAACACATTATTCTTACCGGCTCCAAACACACTCACACACACACACACACACACACGCAACTTCAACAACAAATCAACATCAAAGGGCGCCAAAGCACATCAGCAACATCATTACATAAAGTCTGTGCACCAGGAATCTGTCTGGAAGGTTTTCTGTTTATTCTGTGAAATGAGATTTTCTGCCATGTATGACATGAGTAAGTTATGTTGGAGTGGAGATTTCCATATGGCTGTTTGCCAAACAGGAGATATCCTTTCAAAGCTAACTGGTGACTGAATGTCCTTGGAATTAGACAAGCAGCCTAATCTATTCTCCAAAGAGCTTTGGGGAAATGATTTGTATGTTAGTTTAGTTTAGTTTAGTTTAGTTAAGTTAAGTTTAGTTAAATTTAGTTTACTTTAGTTTAGCCATCTTGGCTTATCTTAATTTAGTTTTGTGCTTTAGTTTCTTGTATAACCTTTAACTTATTAGCTCAGCTTAGCTATGAACTTCGTAACATAAACAAAATAATAAAAAAGCTCAGTGTGTAATAAAATCAATTATATTGATAAACAAAGTAAACTAGGCGAAGCATGTCTAGCTAACTGTAGCCTAGCTTAATTTGTTTGATTGCTTGGTTTATTGCAGCTTAGTTATGGCTCAGTTAAGTTTAGGCAGTAAACTTGACTAAGCTGAAACCTATTTGCACATATTACATTAAGCATTTTTGTGTTATTATTTTTGCATAAATGTGTAAAAGATTAAGCAAACTCAGGTGAGCATATTTAGTTTTAGCTTAGTTTAGCCATTTTATCTTAGCCTTCTTTAGCTGTTTAGTTCAATATAGTTTAGGCTAATCTTAGCTTGTCTAACGTGACATATAGTACCATATAATGTGTTAAAAATAAATAAAATAATAAAACAAAAAGTACCCGTTGCATTAACACAAAACAAATCTATATACATGACAAGCAAATTAAATTGGGTGACGCTTATAAGCATAGTCATTTAGTTTATGGTAGCTAACTTAGCCTGGATATCTCATCTTATCATAACTTTGTTTACCTGGTTACCTTATTTAACTTAGCCTACATAGTGACTTAAAGTTTAACTTTAGGTTAGTAACTCACTTAGGCTATGTAATGGAAACAAAACAATCCATTAAAAATACTAATAACTAATAATAATTGAAAAAACTATATATATACATGATAATCAATGTAAAGCGTTGAAGTTAATTTAGTAATGGATACCCAAATATAAAAATGGTAGGACACAACATGACTCGACTAATTATGAAGGAGCAACATTTACAGCTAATCAACAAATAATTATCACCTTATTACTATGTATTCACCTCATCTTTACGCTGTGTTTTACTGGTACAAAACAGACAGAGGTGCTGTTCTTTCCATTCTGTAAAAAACTTCAGCAGCTGCACATGATGGAAGAAGTGAATAATCACAATTAGGCCTATTTATCTTTTTGAGCAAAGCCAAACAGTAAAAACTTTTGATCTTGCTTCAGGAAATGATGAGATGTGTGGAGAATGTGCTCTTAATTTTGGGGTCTTTCCACAGAAACAACACCACTGGCTCGAGATGGCAGCTATCAATCATTTTGACAGAGGTCTCACTCGGTTTTTGTTCCATAAACCTGGAGTTAATGTGACTTCAGTGTTTAAATGTGCACCTTTAAATCCAGCCCATGATCATCCCTGACTGTCCTGCATGTCTTGGTTCAATTGTAGCCACCCATTCCCTTCAGAAATTCACATAAACATCTTGAACATGTAACTGTATCGATCCATAGTCCTGTGTGTAACAGGCGCAGGCTGGATTGATGAAGTGCAGAATCAGTGGCAGTCCGACTTCTCGTGACACCCTTCATTCTCTTTATGTTTGGCCTCCAAGGCCCTCTCTTCTTTTTCTTCTTCTTCTTCTTCTTCTTCTTCTTCTTCTTCTTCTTCTTCTTCTTCTTCTTCTTCTCCTTCTTCTTCTTCTTCTGGTTTCCCCTCCAAATTTGGGCATTTGAGGAGATGTGTCAACATGTTTCCATAGCTGAGATGTTGAAATTATGAAGTGAAATGACTGATGACTGTGTGTCCGTAGTCTTTGAGCATATTCTATTTTGAGGTTTATTGCTTTAAAAGTATCCAAATCTCTGTCTTTGGCACAAGATTATTCTCGAGTTAAATATGAAGGATGATGTGCAGCGTTATCTTCTTTTTGTGTTATATCCCAGAGCTCTTACACAGAGATACAGTCAGAAATTCGTCAACTTCTTTACCCCTACCAAGATCAGCGGTGATCATAAAACTTATAGGTGGTACATTCATTTCCAGGAGAGTGTAATAAACTATCAGCTCTGCTCTCAACACTGTCCAAAGAACACTGCATGCACTTATCCCCCTCCCAGACACAATAATTCAAGAAAATAACACTTTAATGCAACAACTTATCAAGACTGTAAGTGAGGAAATGAGTCTGAATTACCCTAAATAACTCGGGCAGCTTTTTGGAGGAGGTATACATTTTAAACAGCAGTTCCAATGTGATGACGCTCATGTGAGATGAATGAAAAATATCAGTTGTCCGATCGTGACTAATGCACGCTGTTTGGTTTTGGTCTAAACATTAGATGTAGGTCTTATTTCAAAAGAAGACGTTCTCCTCTGAAGCTGGAAACATTTTGCTTCTTTTTGTGTGCATTAGTGATTCACCCACCTTCAGACAGGGTGAGGGGAGCTGCATGGGGGCTTTTGATGTTCGTAAATGAAACATCTGCACATTACAACGCAGGAAAAAAAAACACAGACAGGAAAAAGAAAGGGCAGACATGTGACTGAGGTTTACTGGACTGAATAAAGTGGGTTTAAAAGACACAAGCAGGGACTAAACCTCCCTTTGATAACATCTCACGGTCAATTTCCCCCCATTTTATCTAACATTAGCCACAGGGCTGCTGCTGCTGCTGGCCCTTAAAAGCTCCTTCTCATCTTCCTCTGTACGTCTTCATTCAATATCTGAAAAAGTTCAGATGCTGGTGGACGTACACACAGATCAAAGACACCGTATCATGTTTACGGTCAAACCAGAGTGGGTTTTATCAGTGTTTTAGTACGAGTACTCATGGTGCAGCTTTATTAATAGATTATATTAAACAAAAGAGCATTTTGACACAAGTGTATGAAAGTATGAGCCTTCCAGCTCAAATGACATGAACTACATCCAAGGCAGTCACCTCCTGCTCTTTCCTGTTTGACAAATCACACTGAGCTGAAACTTGGAAGAACAAAATGTCCTGAAAAAGGGAATATCATGTTTAAGAGCTGAAAACTGAAAACCACAATCAGAGACTGTCAGCACACAGTGAGCAGACCACCAAGAGCAGCAGCAGAGTCCAGGAGACACAACGTCACACATCAACACCAGGATTAACACGGACAGACAGCAGAGGTTTGTCGGGAGATTTATTTAGAGGTGAAAAAGAAAACATGAAAGAAAACCAACATGTCCTCCTTAAAGTCAGGAATCTGACAGGCAGTTTACACCTGATAGTGAAGGCTCGGTGTGAGGATCCTGTGGATTTCTACAGCTGCCATCATGACCAGAAGAATATTTGTTCAGTTTTTTGTTATTATGTGAAAAATGTTCTTGTTTTTACAAGAACATTTATATAACAACATATCTTTCATGTTAGTTTGGCATATTTTCTCTTAATTACTCTGCAGACCAACCTGTTCTGTGTCTACCAGAACCTTTTCACTGACACTTTCTCATATGTCTGGAGTCCCAAATGTTACTGAGTCAATAATACAAGTTTCTCAATTTCAAATAAAGTTAGTCAGTAAACTTATATAAATCTTAATAAGTCATTCAAATGGACTGTATTACTAACCCATCACTTTTGCGGTTGTAAATGTTTTTTTTAACAGATTTAGGTCATCAGTCCTTTGGAGGGTTGTTAGAGAGCATTTTCCACAACCTGGCAACCAGGTTGTTTTTATTAATGACCTATTAATGATCTATAAAGCATTAGTAAATTATTTATGGGCCGCTGATAAAGCTATAAACCTTTTATTAAAAGCTCTCTCGTTATAACACCATATCGCTTTGCCTTGTGTCATGAAGCTTCCAGCTAAAATGAGCTGATTTGATTAAAACTGTTTCCTGTTATAATTAAAACACTTCCACAGTAAACTAAACAGACATGAGGATTAAAGTTTATGAGGTGTGTCTTTGAGATTAGAAGAGCTTTTCATTTTCTTGCTCTGATTGTCAGGTGATTGACTTCAAGCTGAATTAATCACAAAGAAATGTGTGAGTTTTAGCCACAACCTTTATCTTTGACTCACTTGTATTGTGATGTTTTTGACTATAAGTAGCAATGAAGCCAATACTAAATATACTTGGAGTATAAAAAGCAAAACTTATCAGATGACAGCATCCCCCTAAAAGAGTGTTTTATATATAACTGGTTTATCTTTAGTAATGCTTCACTGTGTGAGCAGAATAATGTTTTAGTTGCTCGAGGCGAAGATAATTAGTTGGTTGCTCAGTCTATAAATGCATCATATTTTAGGCATTTTGTGTGCACAGTCTTGATCCTCAAACTAATTAGCTGTCAAATAAATCCAGTGGAGTAAGAAGTACAATATTTCCCTCTGAAGTGGAGTAAAACTTTATAGTAAAGTATTTAATATAAAGTACAAGAATCTCAAGACAGATCAAACAAACTGCGGATTCATGTTTCTCTCTTCCTGGAAACTCCTGGTCATAACCCTGACATATTACTATCCAGACAAGATGATGGAGTTCATCAGCAGCAGCCTCTGAACTGAGGCCAGGAAGAAGTTCATTGTACTGCAGTTAGTGTCAACCTGCTTTAATGAAGAATATCACTGTCAGACTTTGTTAGAGCCGAGTTACTGTTTCCAGCACAGGTCAACATGGTTGTTCAACATTTTCTTACTTTTATTCATTTTTAAAATACAGACAATGTTTGAGGTTTCATATATCACTTGTTTGTTTTGTTGGTGCCTTTATTTTTAGCTGCTAGAGAAAATATAATTCGAACATGTGTTTGTTTGTTTGTGTTTTAGTGTTACTGCTGTTGTGGGGCCGTCCCGGCCAGGAGAGATGCTTCAAATATAAACTAAATGGACATGAGGACAATGGTTTGAAAAAACATTAGGACCAAACCTGATTGTGGGTTCATATTTATTATCTCACTCCTTTTACTTTATTCATACTGAACAAAAATCAATATCTTCTCTCTGCAGCTCTGCAACAAACCTGGATGACCTCCAGCTGTGTTGACGGTGTTCACAAACCAGCAGGGTGAAGAAACCAGCTGAAGAAAGAAGAAAATAAAAACATAAAGACACATTTTTCACCATAAAAAGTCTCACTACAAGTCCTGTAACTTCAGACCATCAATTGTATGTTTGAACATTGGGCTCTTCCATGACACAGCCGTAGATACAAAGACGCCCCCTGGTGGGAGCTGCGTGTAATAACACTTGAAGGTGTGGAGAAGCACATTTTCCTCAAACACATGTTAAAAACATTAAAAAACATATTGAAGGCAGAGACTCTTAATAATCCTCCCTCTGTGCTTACCTGTTGAAAAGGATAACATGACACTCAAGTACTTTCAAGTTCTCCTCTCATCATTGTTTCAGAAACTGGATTTTTTATTTAATGTGCTACAACTGCCACTTTTAGGTAAGAACTTCAGTAGCTGTGTTTTGTTTGTGGATCTGGATCTCACAGGTAAAATACATAGATATTGCAATTTCCTTTGATTCATTTTGGAAATAAACTGTTGTAATGAAAAAAAATTGTATTGTTGAGTTAAGACTATCACAGTTCTGTTCGCCGTCATTCACCAGATACCTGCAGCAAATAAAAGCAATTGGGTTTATTTTCCTTGTTAGCTGGCAGCTGTTTCACAGCCAGAACATTAGTGGTAAAAGCTGCTTTCACATCCTGTCCTCATGCTGTTAGTCTATCAGCACATGTAGCTACTGATGGAGACTAATGATATTCCTTCATGCATGAAGTACAGCAGGTGGAGGGTTACAGGTGTATTACACTATAGGATTTTAGGATATGAGCTGTATTTTTATTTTATATAAAGAAATTGGAATGTGCAAAAAAGTAAAATACAGATACAATTTATTCACTTTCACAACTGCTCCGGCAAATTCAGTAATTCACTGTCAACGTTCAAAGGCATGAAAACCTCTGGATGGATTACTGAAGGGGCCCGATCGGTTAAGCATCCTGGGCCAGAGCCGCTGATTGAAGCAACAGTTAACATTTCTTTTTGGAAAGTCAATCAAACAACCACAATGTAAACAAAACAAGGACAAAAGGACGTGCCAGAGGGCACAGTAATAAACAGCCGACAATAAATAACCACAAAGAGAAAACAAACCACCACAAGGAGACAAAAAAACAACCATAAAGAGACAAAAAAACAACCATAAAGAGACAAAAACAACTACTAAGATCAGCTAAATGAAGCCATAGAGCACAAACAGCAAATCAATGCAGGGTTTGCAGTTGTGTTGTGTCTCTTACAGTCGGGGTTTCATGCTCGAAAGCTGGAGGGGTGGGGGCTTTTACATGACTGTGTCCAGGGGTCCATTTATTCATAATCCATCCCTGTCTGTATCTAGTGACCTACGTTTTACACCTAAAAATAATCAGGTCTCAAGAGTCTCTGACAGGGTCCAGCAACAAAGAGAACAAATGTTTGGAATTATGTGTTATATAGTATATATTTGTTCCCTCTGTGAGCGTTTTTCTTCCTCCATCTGTTTGTCAATGTTTAATGTAGAGAACTGTTGTTTTTATTCCCATTTTTATTTTTATATAGTTTCATTCTGTGAGTATTTAGAAATCCAGCGTAACTTAAAAGTCACAGCTACACTTGACTTTGGCCAGGAGAAAATCGTATATTATAAAAAGACGTAAAACCTGGTGCAGTGTTTCTCCCATGGTTATATTAGCACATATTATACCTGTATCACCTACCAGCTACACAGTGAGAGCTGGGGCCCTGGTTTAACAGTTAAATTACAATGTCAGTCACACAAAGTAAAACACATTAAGTAGCTCATCCTTGCTGAAAGTTTATGTTTTTCAAACGTGCATCTTCATTTTCCATTCTGTTAAACAACCAGGAAAATGTTGAATCCACGTTTATGACAACATCTTTCAGAAAATGAAAACAAATTCATTTGCACTTGATGATTTTCATTCAAAAATTATTTTAAAAATCTTGAAAAAATGTTTCTACAACATGCTTTTCTTCATGAAAATATAAAATGATTGTCACAGTTTTCAACATGTTCAACAAAGACTTTAACACAACAACATAAAGTCACAGATAATATTTTTTCCCACGAAACACATATCTTTTCTTCCTGTAGTTTTCCTTCCTCCTCCTGCTGAGCCACCGGAGGCGAGCTCTGTCCGCTCTGTCCGGGCTGGACGACGGGAACGTCCTCTCGGGAAAAATCTCCTTCAGTTTGCTCAAGAAAAACACCTCCAGGTTTTGACCGGCCTGAGCCACCTCTGAGTCTGGCTGCACAGCAGAGAGAGAAGAGTTGAAATAATGCAAACCTTAGAGGATATCTGTAGTTTAAGTTACGTGTTTTATTTATTCAGGGTTAGTTGACTTACAGTAGGCTAGTTCACTCTAATAAAGTTACTTTATTTCACAGGCCTGCATTTTAAACTGTATACAGGTAAGTACACATTTTAGTTAAGTCAAAGTCCTGGATTCAAAGCTTTCCTTAAATACAAAAGTATTACTATCTGAGTATCTGAGATATCACTTGATATGAACCGGCAGATATACACAGCCTGACTGGCAGACCCTACACATAAACAAATCAAGGTAGAAAATACCATAAGTATTGACACGATACTATCTGGGTCCAGTTCGCTGCTACATGTGGAACTTATTCCCACAGGCTATAGCACAGAAATGATTTCATTACACCAAAAATTAGATTAGATCGGCTCAGATTCCAACATCCTTATGACAAACTTACGTAATTAAAAGTAGCGCAGTTCTTGAACATCAGCAGGACGTCATCTATGAACTGCTCCGCACTGAAGTAGTGCAGAGTGTTGCTCTTGTCCAGTTTCCTGCGGATCACCGACAGGTCGATGGGCCTCTTAATGATCTGGTAGTAGTTTCGGGCCTGGAGCGCATTCAGAGAGATTAGATCACTGTAGGAGAGACTGTTGTCATTTTAACATCATGGTTTGTTATGAAAGCGAAATGGAACATTTTACACACAGAGTAAGTCAGTGTTTTCTCTGCTTAGATAGATTGTTAGGCTCATTACATGCTGCAGTCACTGTGTTTCTGAGTTTTGTATGAGGTCAGCAGTGTGCGTCTCTCCTTTATGATTGATAAGTCATATTTTATAGATTGCTTTGTTCCAATTTATTTCTTTGGAAAAAGCCTGGAGGATAAGAGTAGTGATGAAAATCTGTCTGCAACAGAAACATTTTTTCACTTAAAGGTTTTGGTCTATGTGGTGAAGGAGTTGTATGTTGTAACATCTGTTGTATCACATCTGAAATTTTGTATATGAAGACATGTTGTATTCTTGCTGTATTTTTTATGTATTTTTGATATTTAAATGCAAATTTCCCCACTGCAGGACTTATAAAGTATCTTATCTTATCTTGACCATATGATCATAGAATCCAGGGATCGGCCCATTATTTGTCAACTTTCTTAATTAAGGGCTATTATCTAGTTATTATGACATATTTGCACAGTTACTGGCGTATGATCTCCTGTGATTTCTATGGTAAACATGTTGCAGTTCATCTTTTTAAAGGGGCTATTTGTAACTTTTCTCTGCCGCCAAATGTGGTTTCTTGCTGGAGCAGGTGGTGGTGATTGTCTCTTGAGTTTACAAGACAAGAGCGTTATGTCTTCAGGGCAGGTTGGAGGCTACAGTGAGTCGCGATCAGAAAGTGAGGAGACAGGCTAGGGCTAGCTGGTTAGCATGCTAACTTCAGTAGAAGAAAAGACGTGATAGAGACAAGAGTTAACATTGCTGTTGCTTTCCATTGCTGCAAACAGCTGTGAGTAAAGGAATGAAGTTTGATTATGAACGCATGTTTTTTCTAGACTGGTTGTTAATGTTAACGTTAACTATGTAGCAATAGCAAAACTTACAAATAGCTGCTAAGATGTAAAGTGTGACTGACCAGAGGGCTGACGGGTTCGTGAAACGGAGCGCTGAGCAGGTGACAGTACAGCAGCAGAGTCAGCTTCTCACACCTCTGCAGAGGGAAACACACACAAACGCACACGCATACACTGATTTAAACCAGGTCACACACCCCCACCAAACATATTTTGCATCATCTTATCATGAGCTTGCTCTATACAACAATCCAGAACAGCCACTGATAGATGACAGTGAAATCACTATGACATATTGTTGTTGTTGTACTAAACATATATACATAACATATGACATTCTTCTGTGTATTTCTTTAATTTAATTCAGTGATTGCAGCGATTATTTGTAAACAGACTGAATTCCATCACTTTATGAATTACAGCTTGGTCTTCCTCCTAACTGTATGTTTGTTGCTAATGTATTGATCCATGTAACATAATTATGCTTTCATTTTCAGCACTCTCAAAAAAAAAGACTAAGTTTAAGTCCACAGTAGTTAAGTAAAAGTTAACATTAAGTTAATATCAGCACAGAAACCAAACCACAGACACTGTGCTGCAGCTCACCCTCTGGTCCTGGTTGGACAGTGTGTATGGAGCTTTGACTCCCGCACAGGAGTTCATGTTCTCACAGTCGTAGACCTGGTCGGCCCTGCACAGCGTGCACACCCACTCACCTCTGTATGACACACACGACTTGTGTTAATTCAAGTTTGGAGATGAAAAATACATTTTCTTTACAGTCGTTCATGACAGAGAGCGTCAACTTTGTATTATCATTCTATAAAAACCAACAATTATTATCAATATTTATCCTGATAACAAGTGTTGATAGTTGAGCCAAAGCCTGATACTGATTTTAATCCATGCTATGTTATGTTGCAGTGTTTTGCTGAACACTGTGATGAAGTTTATTCCTGAGAAGTCAAAACTCATGTAACACTTGCAGTGTGAAAAATAAATTCTGCAATATATTTTGGGACCGGAAAAAAAAAGACCATGACAAATTTAAGGGAAAGGATAAGATAAGTTATGGAAAAAAACATTGAAAAAAACCTTGAACATGACTCCTCACAACCTAAGGAGTAGAGCTTGGCCTATCAGCAGGTGTGAGTTAAGAAACACTGTCACCATTATGTGGCTTATGTGGAAAAACTAAACAAATTTAAGGTATTATCAATACATCTCATGTAATTGAATATCAGTGATATATTGCTCTTTTTTGCTGCAAGTAACAATAATAATAATAATAATAATAATAATAATAATATCAGTGTTGCCTTCTTAAATCCAAATCAGTAAGGCTCCACAGGTTATAAGCTTTGTTTTAAAGGGTCCAAAGCCAGAAAAAAGTTGTAAACGACTGCCCTAAGTCACAGTGAGTGCATTGATTGTCATCATAAAAGTGTGTGTTCAGTTGACAAAGGTAGGTACAGTCTGTAGGTTTGGGTGTTCATGCAGAACTTACAGTGGAGAGCTGGTGAGAGGAGGTACATGACAGGCCAAGTGGTAAACTTTAGGGCAGCGGTCACAGCAGAGCAGATCTCCTCCATTCAGACAAACAGCACAGAAGTCTTCACTCTCCACCTCCTCAGTCCCAGCTTCAGGTCCAGGTCCAGGTCCAGGTTCAGGTTCAGGTCCAGGTCCAGGTTCAGGTTCACATTCAGGTTCAGGTTCAGGTTCAGGTTCAGGTTCAGGTCCAGGTCCAGGTCCAAGTTCACATTCAGGTTCAGGTTCAGGTTCAGGTTCAGGTTCAGGTTCAGATTCAGGTCCAGGTTCAGGTTCAGGTTGAGGCTGCTGGATGGATGAGTCGCCCTCCTCCTGTGAGCAGCAAAGATCAGCTCTTTGTTCCTCACTGTCATCTATTTGAACCACATCTGCTTCACACTTAGCTTCAGATTCATCCTGCAGCTGCAGGGATCCATCCTGATCTGCGCCTGGTTCCAGATCCAGTTCAATCACCACAGTCTCATCCGGATCCAAATAAAATGTTTCAGAATCTGTTTTCCCATCCGGGTCCCATTCATCAGAAGCAGAATCAAGCAGGATATAAGGCTGATCTGGATTTGATTCACAGTCAAAGCCTGAGTCCTGCTCTGGTTCTTCAGAGAGTGGACTGTCAGGACAGTACGGTTCAGTCCAAGATGTTGGTGGTGTATCTAGTCGACTGAGATCAGATAACTCATCTGCCTCATTTTGACTGAATCCATTCTGTGAGATTAGGACACAGTGATAAAGAAAAAAGGAAAATAATCATAAAAGAGAACTCAGGTTTATCTTCGTCTCAAATGAAAATGTCTAAACCTTCATTTACCTGCTGAGGACGAGTTAAAGACATGTCACTGTGGAGCTCAGCTTGTGTTTGGCTTGGCAGTCGCACCAGAGACACCACAGGCTGCAGAGATGATAAGGACACAGACCGGAAGTTCAGTCGCTGCAAGCTCACTACAGGTATGCAGGAATTACCCAGGATCCTCTGGGCCTCTGGATGAACCCTGTGGAAACAAATGTAGGCCTGGCTGACATATTGCAACAATAGTGTGGTCTGGCTCTCTTGTTGCACCAGCAAAACATTGTCTGCTCAGTGGAAAAAATGTTTTTCCCAAATTTTCAAATGAGGAGTTTTATCCAACATGGACAATATAACATCATGAAGTCAACAGTTCTACATTTTAGGAAATACACTTAATCTTTCAGAGTTGCATCAGAATATATCTTATATGTGTATTTAATACAGAGCTATGGCTTGGAGGCGATTAGCCTAGCTTAGCATGGCTACAGGCATAGGGAAACAGCTCGCTGTCTAAAGCTCTCAAATTGAAGTAGTTGTTGTATATTGTTTGTTTGATCTTTCCCAAACAGACATATAGATGATCATTTGTGCTGTACAGAAGTACAGAGTAGATAGATAAACTGCTGTAAAACCACAGGCGGTCATATTTAAAGTAGCAATCTCAAAGATCTCAGTTATCTTTGGCAACACTGATGGCAATAATCAGTCATCATTGTATCATCATTCAGTGATAGATAGTGACTTAGAAGACACTACTGGGTGACAGCATAGCTGGTTGTGTTCACACATGTGTTGTTCCATATGCATATTTAATATATGAATATATAAACGACGATGTAAACGTTACACAGACCCTCACTGCTGTGCAGATGAAGACATAATTATTTTGTCCAAATAAGTCCAAAGTCTAATTAAAGGGTCCACAATGGTTTGCCTGGTGTAAATTTTTTCATCTACCATGTCTATATGCACCAAACAAATGTGTGAACACATCCATGTATGCAGACATGTATCTGTCCAAGTCCATGTCCCTTTGTGAACTGTATCATATTTCCCTTCATATTTCCCTCTGCGCACAGATTAAAAAACTAGGATTCAGTCTGATCATTAGTGACGGTGCTGGTAGACAGAATTTCTTTGGACAAAGCCAGGCTTGCTGTTTTCCCTTGTTTCCTGTCTTTATGCTAAGCTAAGCTAAGCTAACTGTCTCCTGGCTCCAGCTCCGTACTAACTGCGCAGATATAAGAGTGGTGTCAGTCTTCTCATCTAACTCTCAAAAGAAAGCGAATAAGCTTATTTGCCAAAATGTCAAAATATTCCTTTAAGTACATGTTTTCTATTGTGTTGTTAGGTAAGCAAGTTGGTATTTACTTTACCTTATTCTCTTCAGTAAAGCTTCTACACTTCTATCCACTTGTCTTTGTCGTTGTTCAGATAACGAAGAGGCTGCTCTGGTTTTTCCATTGCAAATCTGGTTTGACTCATTTTTCATTTCACAGAAGAGCTATTTAAAAAAAATAGAGTTTTAGTTTCACACTCATCATACTAACAATCAAATTATATATCAGTTACTCTGCTCCCACTTTCTGAGCACTGTAATACACATCCAGCTGTTGTGATAACCCTCTCAAATCATTTAAGACCTTATTTAAGTACTCTCAGTGTCTGTATTACATGTTGTGCTGGGAGGCTTGGCTCCTCCACTGCAGATGCTGGATCTGAACTAGTCTCAGATGACATGGCCTCCAGTGTGAGCTGTACTTTACTCTTGGCTACCTGTGGCAACAGGGTAGGCCGCCTTTGGGGAAAGTTGCCATGGTGTTTGTGAGGTAGGTCTGCCATCTCCAGGAGATCAGGCCTCTTGGGGTGAAAAAATAGAAAAGAAAACACAGAAGAAGCAGCTGGTTTGAAATCTCCTGTGTACTCAGTGTTTGATGGCAAAATACAAGAATCAAAACAAACAGAAAACCACCAAAGAAGCAGGGAGGAAACAGGAGAATTACCATTTAAAGAGTAATTTTACTGCTTGTTTGTCCAAGAAAAATAATCTCTCTACACAACAAATGAATGATGACAGCACATGCAAAGGAGGACATCGTGTACATGATGATTAGTGACAAAACATTAACAACATACAGGAATTAAGTAGAATCATAACTGTGCCTTACCTGCAGTGTGAACATAAGCAATGATAAAACAAGATGTCTGCTTCAGAAAGGCAGGTGAATGTGTCCTCAGGTGGATGTGAGCTGGAGATGAGTGGGATGGCAACATTCCATGTGTCCAGTATCAAGGGGGACACGAATGATTTGATTGGTGGAAAGCAGACACAGCCTCACCCCCCTGACATTTCAGCACTGCCCTGAGAGTCACTGCAAGCAAGTGTATCATATTAATTATGCTTCAGAATATGTGCTGCTCTTATTTCAGTATTCCCATCATGGTAACACTTTACTGGAAGTCCATATATTTTGCATTTTCAGCAAAATATAGACATTTAATGAATGGTTTATAACACATAGGCCTAATACAGTTAAAAGCAGATATAAGGTATGTGTCAACAACTATAACTCCTCCTGAGGGCATCTATAGGCTATGTGGAGTCGCATAAACAGATAATGGATGACATTACAGTAAAACACAGTTGTATTAATATAAAAAAAAGTCCTCATAGGAAAATTTATTATTGACAAATGCTGCACACTGACATTTCAAATGTCCTTAAAGCTATAGGCTACTTTAGAACTATATAATAGTAGGCTATGCCATAAACCATTTTTAAATGTCTGTATATTGCTTATAGATACTAAATACGGAGACTTAAAGTGTTACCCATGTCCTGTGTTTAAGTAAAAGTATCAATAACATTATATGAAGTAATCCATTACATTAAGTAGGATAATTGTCACGCATTTAAAATCTTACTTAAGTATCAGCTAAATGTCAAAGTATCAAAAGTAAAAATACTTGTTGTTCAGAGACAGGGTAAATTTAACTGAAATATTAGCCTACTTCATATGACTTTATTTTGTATACGCAGTCGGTTGTTGTTGTTGTTTTCCTGCCGATCTGCTGATCTACACTCCAGTCCAGTGGGAGGCGGTAATGGACCTGTAAACCGCGTTTGCACTGTCGTCGAGAACCAAATCTCGCACAAAACCGCGTGATTTCCAAATCGCGTTCCTCTTACAACTATCCTCCAAGATGGTAGGTGCTACCATGAATCCCTCAGCACTGAATTAGAGTTAAATCTGTCCCCATCCTTGTTCGTTCATTCAAACAAATATCATTAGATGGTGATTTATTGTACATTTTCCTCTTACGAGCAACTACTGGCTGTTATTATCGTTATTTATCCATATTATATGGATTTGTGTGCGATTGACTGTGCGATAGCTCGGCCCTGGGCTGCAGCAGTTAACTCGATGTTGCTGTGTAGTTTTTGGCATTTTTTTTTAACGCGTACACAAAACCTCCACAGTTCTCACGAATATGACACAAGAAGTAGCGGTTTATAATGCAAAAGTTACCTGGAGTATTGCGTGAAACGCTTTGCCTACTATGTGTGTATTTGCCGGTTAACACGGGTGAGTTAGCATTAGCCTCCGAGGATACTAGGCAGCATGTAATCAGCCGGGGACATTAGATGAACCGGTTGAGCTCGTGGTAAGGGAGAAAGGTGCTTCATGTGTCCGATTTTTAATTATGAATTTTTACTGACAATCGGCCGAAGTTGACGGGCTGATGAGTCTATCATAACACCAGCGATGAGAGGTCATTTTGGCTCTCTTAAATGTAGCTAGCCAGCTAGCTTCAGGGGCTAAATGTAAGATTGACAGCAATTAAGAGTTGATGCTCAGTCATTTTATTCTTTATCAAACTTTTCCTGACAGCCTACTAAGAAGACCAAGACCAGGAAGCTCCGAGGACACGTCAGTCACGGACATGGTCGTATCGGTGAGTATAAACATTCCCACTTAACAGCTTGCCAAGCAGTTTTAGCTGTTCAGTGTTTGACTGTGTAATTGTGATCCATAATAACCACGAGCCTGTTCACCCCGACAGGAAAGCACAGAAAGCATCCTGGAGGTCGTGGTAATGCTGGTGGCATGCATCACCACAGAATCAACTTCGACAAATAGTAAGTGCTGCTTAATGTTCTGGGAGTGGTAGGTGCCGTGTTGGAGCATAGAAATATCTGTTGGGTAATTTGTTATTCCGCTATAATATCTATATAAAAGGCAGATGAGCAAGGTGATTTGGACATGGATGTTTGTATTGGTAGTATTCCTTCAGCAATTAAGCCTGGCATTGTATCTTCTGCCTGTATTGAGGAGTTCAAGTAATGGTTAATGTTGTAGAGACTAGAGTCTCATCTTGACACAAATCATTGTCTTGGTGTGCTTGAGTCCTCTTAGAGTACATACTGATCCTATTCACCGACTGGCTCTTTGTAGGTCAGTCACCCACATGGGCAGTTACAAAGTTCTTGTCTTGGTCTAACATTAATATCACTGAACTCATGTTGTGGTTGTATCACATCAGAATTTGAGTGCATAATTAAGTGAATCAGCTCCTTTCTCAAGGAAGTTTTCCTTTTTTAGTATTTTACTGTTTATGTACGGTGTCCAGTTAAGTCTTTGTCCACTCTGACTATAAGGAGAACTCTACTACAGCAATACCTATGTAATGATGAATTACTTACCCAAAAGACAACCTACATATACCTAACAAAGACAGCCGTCAGTTTTCTAGCATTATGCTCAGTGGGTCTCCCACTCTGGTTACACTGTTGTAAACCTCACATCTGTCTTTCTCGTGTTCGCCCTCAGCCATCCGGGGTACTTCGGTAAGGTGGGTATGAGACATTACCACCTGAAGAGGAACACAACTCACTGCCCCACCATCAACCTGGACAAGCTGTGGACGCTGGTGAGCGAGCAGACCAGGCTCAACTATGGCAAGAAGCCTGAGGGACCCGCCCCCATCATTGATGCTGTGCGCGCTGTAAGTGTTGACCAATATTTTCATTATTGACAATGGCAGAGAGCCTGAATGTCCATAAGAACAAGCTGGTGTAATGACCTACACTGGCCTTTTTTAAGAGTTTTGTTTTTTAGTGAAATATGACATATGTAAAGTGTAGACCTAGCAGTAATTAAAGGAGATATCAGTTGGAGGGTGGAAAATGTCTCACCCAGAGTCTGATCAATCAATTCTTCAAAGAAAGAGTAAAGGTTGGACGGGTAGGGATAGGGTGACTTTGTTTAGCATAGTTCAGAGTGTAAGTAAAGGAAAACATCTAATCTGAGGGAAAAATACCCTTCTTAAATAATTGTAGAAACAAACCGAGACACTGCATTTTTAGTTTTGGCTCACTACTTACTTATTTTGAGTCATTTCTCAAATAGTTTGCCCAGGTGACTGCAACCAGAATCTCAGCAGTCTCACTGTGGAGTTCACAGATTTGCTAACTGGGCAAAGCAGGGTCTTGGGCATATTGGTGATATATTTGGTAGATGGTGGATATCAAGACAATCTTGATAAAACAACTTTGTGTTTGCTGAAGTTGCATTAGAACTTTTGATGAACTAAATTTACCTAGTGTAGCCTTTCCCACAGCCAAGTTGATTTCTATTTTTCTTGTACCAAACAGTCCGAAGCCTAAATCTAAGTGACATGTATTGCATCAAAAAGAATATGTGGCTCACCTGGTAGGGCGCGTACCATGTAGGCTTAGTCCTAACTGCAGCGGCCATGGGTTCAAGTCCAACCCATGGCTCTTTGCTGCATATCATCCTCTCTCTCTCTCCCTGACTGTCCTGTGTATCTCCCTAACCCTATCAGATCAAAGGCAAAAATGCAGCAAAAATAACTTTAAAAAAATTGGCAATTCAGAAGCTATGTTTTTGCATAAAGAAATTTGGTTCGTAAAAATGGTTGCCTCTCAATTTTCTGTTTCCACCAATTACTTGACCAAACTTCACAGCTTTGAGCCACATTGGCATGGCTGACAGTTAAAGCTCTATCAAAATAATTGCTGAAATATAAGCATGCAGTAATCCCAACATTTTTGCCATGATACTAGGTGATTTGTAGAATTTACATGTTGCTGTTTGTACATACTTTAGTGCCATGGCCCTTTAATTTCAATGACGCCACTGTTAATGTTAAGATCCTGGGCTTTGTTTTCATGTGCCTCCAATTTTGATTTTTGTTTTCTTAAATGCTCATTCATTTCCTGTTTAGCATGGTTGAATATTTCAAGCTTCTCTATGTAAATGGAAACAGTTCAGCAGCATATTATCAGATAAAATGGTGTTTAAGATGTACTAATGTATCTTTAACTTTACAGGGTTACTACAAAGTTCTGGGCAAAGGCAAGCTGCCCAAGCAGCCTGTGATCGTCAAGGCCAAGTTCTTCAGCCGAAGGGCCGAGGAGAAGATCAAGGCAGTGGGAGGAGCCTGCGTTCTGATGGCATAAAGCTCCTGTCAGTGTTTTTGCAAAAATAAACTGTATAAAAGGAAACTACATATTTGTCCTGTCTGATTTTAAATGGCTCCATATATGGTACAGTTATGGTGTATGTGCTGCAAAAAGCTTCTGTTTATGAAAAGGCAATCATTGCAAACCTCTAGAAAAATTCATATTTTTTTTTTGTAAAACTAAGAGCAGCTTTCTTGTTGGACCACTCATTTAAGTATGCACTACAACTGTGACAAAGTAACACGGATCAAGGCATCCAGCACATTAGCTGTAAATTCATACTTGTAGGACACAAATCACAGGGCCTTATAGATAATGTAGAAGTATATAAAAGCAGTCATGGACCAACTTTTACCTGCCCAGTGAGGGAGTCATCTTCAGCCTTGGAAAGTAAATGTGGACTCTGTTGTGAAACAAGCAGCACTGCTGTCAGAGGTTTACTGGACATTTTGAAACATGCTGAATCTGAGTGACTAGGGGAACCCTGCAAACAGAAAACTGATGGCAGTTTATTGCAGTCGGAGTAGGAATACCAGAAGGGAATGAGTCAGTGTTTTATGTATACTTTGGTCAGGAGGCCTCTGAAGCCTAGAAAGCTACTGCTGTATGTTTTTTAAATATTTTTTATATGACCAAAGAGGATGAACTGTCCAGGGCTTCACAATACTTAAAACAATAATTAGAGAAAAATAAACATTTACCGAATAGCAGAATATGCAAATAGTATATTTTTCAAATTTCATGAACCATTGAGGGTCTCAGCTGTGGAATGGAGAGGTGTAAAGGTTAACCACCACAGAATTAAGAGTATTATCTTAAAAATGTGGGGACATAAGGAGTTTTGAATGGAAAGTGCTTGTGACACTACCGGGTATATTGGAAGAAGTGAATATTGATATCATTGCAAATCCTTACAAGTAATCAGATGAAAATGAAATGTCGCGTGAAGTGAAGTGTCTGGGCCGTATATAGAGGGGGCGGGGTTTAGCATTTAGCATGCAGGGCTTCCTTCCTGTCATTTCAAACCAGCACGGGCACGGCTGCGTCAAAATGTGGCAAACTTGATGTGGAAGATGTGAGCACTCCATGTTAAAGGTAGGCTAACTGAATGATGAAACGTGGGATTCTCTAAAAAATGTGTGTTTACTGGTATGTATCTGTGTACTAGTTGATCTGCGCAGCTTTCCTTGAACGCATCAAAGAGGTAAACAAGTAAATAATCTCTTCATTCGATTTGTTGATAAGGCACATAAAACGTTGAAGTTAATGTAGAACGTGACGTGTGCAACTGGAAGTGTATGACGTTGTGGGAATTTAGTTAAACTGAGTGAAAACAACGGTGGAGAAAGTGGTGAGTAGCTGCGGTGAAAACTGCGAAGAAAGTAACAGATTCGCCGCTGTCTAATGTAGCTCAATGGCGTTAATCTTTACGCATGCGCTGTTTCCCTAGATTATATGATGCGTTCACTTGCCCTTTATTAATTTTTAGCTTGTTAGTGTTTAAAGGTTTTAATTTCGGTACAACTGTACCATGGTTAGAGAAGCTTTCTGAAGACTTAAGTAGCTCCTGATCAGATCTTTAAACAGCAAGACATTGGGCTTTTTTTGTTGTTTTTTTTTTTTGCCATTTATCAATTACACAAGAAAGTAATCTGCAGACTAATTGATAATGAAAATACGTAATTTAGAGCCCTATTAATATTTTACTGATATTTTCCATGATTTGAAATTGTGCTGTCTTGATAGGAAATCGGGTCTGCAACAGTTTTCATTACTAGTCCGCCATTATTTTACTGATAAAACAATCAGGCTATAAAATGTTTGGAAATATGGAAAATATGAGTGAAACAATATTGCTTTGTGCACAGCAGTCACAAAGTGCCTTCTCACGTGTTGACAACAGCAAAACTTATACAATGGCAAGAACCAGTGTTGTGACACACTGAGAGGTTTATGTCATCTTCACTGGAACAGTGCGAACAGTTCGGTGCTCAGCTCAGTGTGCAACTAAATTTAGAAGACAAGTGTATATGCAAGCATAAAACTCCAGTCCATTGGACTTCACTGTGGGGTAAAGGGTAAAGAAAGTGGCTGATTGAGTGCTCTATGCTTGTTCCTCCTCTCAGGTGAAGGTCACCTGAGATTTACTTGACTTGTTCATGGCAAGCCAAGCCTGGCTGGAGTCTTCCCTGCGGCGCTCTGCCAGTCTGGGCCTGGAGGTGCTGGAGCGGGCCTCCAGGCGTAGCGTTGACTGGACCAGCACTGGTGCATCCCAGACCCCCGCTACTACAGATGAAAACACACAAGTCCCTGTCAAGGTGCCTACATGTTTTTGTATAGTAACACTACTGCACCGCATGGATTGATTTTGAATGATTGCACCTTGACTAGGTTTCACATTAGCTCACCTTCTCTCAAGTCATCCTCCTTTTTTATGTCTGTTTTTCAGAGAGTCCACAGAGAGCTTAATGATGCCTTTGCAACCATCGCAGAGTTCATGGCACAGACGACATATCACTGCAAGGTCAGTGATGATTTGTGAGGTGTCAGCTTCGCCCACTGTGTGTGCTCTCAGCCAGGGACTTTGAAGACTAAAATGTGCATTTTGTCTGTGCTGCAGAGGTTTTATGAGTCGGGCTGCTGCACTGAGCTCACTGAAAATGAGAGGAACCATGTGTCCAGGTTTCACACTCGACCAGCTGCTGGGAAAACAAGACCTGCACCTCCGACCAGGAAACATGTAAGGGCTTTGTGCGACAGAAAATGCTGGTAATCTGTTGCTCTTATTTTCAGTCATATACTCCTTTTTGTTTGTTGAAGTGAAGCTTGTTGGTTTTATCAAATAATTCTGGCTAAAATGTTAGTAATTGCACACAGCTGACATAAAGCACAGAAAGCATTACCGACATCCTGTTGGACACAGCTGAAGGTTGCAAAAAGTTAGCAAGTGTTGGTTCTCAGTGAGAATACCAGTACAAACAGCACTTTTACTTTCGGAAACTCCTCTAATTCTATGTTGATATTAAAAATGTTGTCAATAATGTACCTCTAAAGATATTTGGTAATAAGTTAGACAGGCACTGTGTTTGAAGGATCTGTGTGCTGCCAAAACTTTTAGATTTCAGCCCAGTCTAAGGTAGGACACTGAAAATACCACAGCGGACTATGATAAACTACATTACAATTACGCATCCAAAGGCTTCTGTTTCCAGCCATAAACATCAACACTGATCATCACAACCACCCAGACACACAAGTACAACAAATAACCCAGAAAAAATATTGTAGAAAAAATATTATTCGGTTTGAGAGAAGTTTTGGTTCCTTTTTCTATTGAATCCTATGGACTGTGAATTTCTTGTCTTGAGCAGTCATCAGAGAAACTTTACGGCGCCTCCACATCAGTGTCACCCTGCAAATCCTGCGATGGTGGTTGTGTTGGGACTAAAAGTTTTTAAAATTGTTAAAAGTCTTGTTGTCTTCAGGGTCGCGTGTCGGCAGCAGATGAAGATTTCTACATCGAGGTTTCACCTGGAACGTACGCCGTCACTGCCAGCATGCAGGAGTCACAGCAGCAGACTCAGCTGGTTAGTGTCAAAGCTGGAGAAAGCATGAAGCTCACCTTTAACCTCTGACCTATTCCTTAACCTTCAGTAACAACTGACCAATGCTAATGCTGTGTGTGTGTGTGTGTGTGTGTATGTTTTTTTTTAATTGCCTGCTTTACACTGGGTTTACATTTTATTTTATTTTATTATCAAAATGTTTTATTTGCTGCACAATGAGAAGCCATATTTTTATTGCATTTTCCTTGAGTATTATTATGTGGATTGAAATTAGAAAATCATGTAACGCACTTAACAATTTGTTTACCTGCACTAATGCCACATCAGTCTATTAAATAAAGTGTATTTTTAATTAAAATATTTTTAACGTTCTTATTTGTTGTTGTTTTTTCCAACTATATAGACACATGGCCATGTTTCATCAACTGCACACTGACTTTATGTGTAAACAGCAGTAGCATTGTTCTCAGCAAAACGCTGCAGTCCCACAGGCGGTCGAGGTTTGAAGCTGGTCGTTCCAAAAACATCTCTTACGCTCGCTCTTTTTCCTTTAGCACCAGGAAGTGACTGAAACAGAGAGCTGGGATTTGGCGAGGCGCTGAACTGTGGGACAGGGAAGCTGAACCTCACTGGTTGTGAGGTTCTCCTCGGCACTGCACTCCCTGCAGATAAAAATAAAAATGTATAAACATGAAGAGATCTCCCGCGGGTTAAATGGTGTTACACTGTCACAGCTCTGCAATGGGCATGTGTGCCTTTCATCTCGTGGTGTGATTAGTACAAGTGTTAAGCGGAATTTATGCTTAAATCCATAACTTAAAATTAATTTAAACTACAGCAAACAAGAGAGCATCTAGTTTTGAGTTCACTGGGTTGTTTCACCTCGTTTTTGGTCAGCAATGAAAATATCATCAACCAGCTAATAATGTTTTCAAGCACAATTCTTAGGGATTGAAGGGATGAAGTCATAAAGTATTGGCATTCTCTACTGGGTAAGTGTGATCCAACACAAACATGTTCAGTAGTGAAGTCCAACAGCCTTTATACTGCTTCAACACATTTTACCATAGAGACAAATATAATGATTTTTATTTATTTCAGATTTCAACTCTTTTTGTCTTAAGATGTTTTTTGTTCGCTGCTATTCTCTTTATTAGTGTTACTGTGTATTTTTCTACACACCTGAAGGGACATTTCAATAAACATTTCACTATGCTGACCATCTGGTCCTGTGAAAAACTGAAATCTGTGGTTTGGTCTACCCTTGATCAATGTTTTGTGCAGTAAAGTTAAAAAAAAAAAGTGATTTCCCTCAAAAACATTCCTGGTTGTAAAGTAGCTTTGAGCAACGATTTTGTTTACACCAACTTGTGACATGTCCCCAGCGCTTTGAACTGTTTTTTCAATTTGTGAAATCAAATAGAATCATTTTAGTCACTGTCAGTGAAATCGAAGACCAGAATTGATCAGTTCGGTCGGACTCGGTGTTTCCCACCTGGCTGCCTGTGCTGAGGCTCCGGCCCAGTTCTCCTCCAGTACCTCCAGGGAGGACGATGCTGTTCACTCCTCAGCTTCACAGCAGGAGGGAACGTTGCTCTTGTTTCATCCTCAGAGAGAGATGATGAGGAGGAAGAGGGCACCTCAGGGTCACTCTTCCTCATGTCTGTATCTTTGAGGTCCACCTGCTTATCGCGCTCTGCCCACTCAAATCCGTCCATTCTTCCGAGGCTGGACCTACAACTGGGCGGGGGCATGCGGGGCCAGTGGTCTGTGATGGAACAGCGGCGAGGTGCAGCTGCTGAGCAGTCGTGGCTGAACAGCTGGGGAGTGCAGGAAGAGCTGCGAGCGGCACTAAGCCAGCTGCAGCACTGACTGGCAGCTGATGTTGGGATTTGGAGCTCCCTGACTATCCTGTCATAGTGAGACGATGAAATAGATAAAACCAGGCTGTCAGGAACCAGAGTCACACAGCCGCTCCACATCAGCACCCGGAGACTCCTAACACAGTCAGCTGCAGGGAAGAAGACTGAGACATCAGAGTGATTTCTGCGCTTTCTTTTACATTAACAATAATTATACTAATATACATTGTCTGTTGTTATGGACACCTGTTGGAGTCAACCAATCAGACTTTATTTGTACAGCACTTTTCATACAATCTAACACAAAGTGCTTTACAGAATAGAAGCAATAAAAAACAACACCCCATCCCCACCCCCCACCCCTTCACTAACTCTCACACACACACACACACACACACACACAGATTCACCCCCATTTATACACAGACCAAGGGGAAAAAACACAAAAAATTAAGACAATGAAAACAGAAACTGAGGAAACGCTATCGTGAATCTCATGAATTTGCACTGAGGAAACACTGAAGACTGGTAAGCAAAGATAAAGAGTGATAAAGATAATATAATAAAATACTAAAACAGAGGAAAGTGTAAATTTTTAAGCTCTTTGCAAAGACAGAAGAATGTGAAAGCAATAGGAAATGTGATGAAATTAAAGCACAGTGTTAATTGGTATTCTGATTTGAGCCCTGTGTTTTAGCCTGTATGTGTTTACATTTTGGCAAATTGGCACCATTAAATCAATGCTGAGTTAGCTATCATTTGTTCCTGTTTGCAATGTAACCATGGATGTACAGATAATTGCGACTGAATTTTTTGATAATGAAGAACATGATGATTCTCAGGCAAGTTCTGAAAAAATCCACTACATCTTTGGATTTAGTGGATTTGGACATTAAGATGTGATGGACATCTGAGGTAATGATACCTGTGGTAAATGTAAGTCACACTGAATGATTTTAATATTTGTTTTATGTTTGTTTTATGACTCATTTTCACCTCACACAGTCTCTCCCTCCACACCTCACCCCTCAACTCTCCAGCGTCCCCCTGGTGGACAGTGAATATTTTATTCCCCACTTCCCCCTGTAACGTTAATCCCATTCGAATGGGGCTCAAACAATAGTAATACCTTTATATAAAGTTGAAGTACTTCCATCTAGCATCCATTCAATAAAAACCTTCTTACTAGAATTTTTCATTTTGAAGATTATCAATTTTACCTTCATCCACAAAAATGTAAACACACACGCTTTTCATTCTCTACCTCTAATACCACCTCTGTGCTCTGTGGCGGCCATCACTCTCCCCGGCCCGTATCTCCTCAGACCAGGTTCCCATGGCGACAGGACAGTATCTCCAGGTACCAGACAGTGTGTATGATCCTTAATGTGGCTCACCATGTCCAGGGAGCAAACCAGCTGCCTCTGGGAGGAGACGACCCCCAGACTAGAGCCTCCTGGATGGTCAAACTCAACTACCCATACTGCTGTGCGGTCCTGAGTTCGGATACATGGGAACAAGATGTTTCCTTTACTTGTCAGAACATACAGCAGTCTATAAGTAGGCCTATTTAGTGGTGACATGTTTTCTGTTGTGTTGCCTCTGCAGTTTAACACAGTGGATTTGAACTGAATATGGGGATAGATTCATATCTTCTCTGCAGTTTAACACTGTCTAAGGAGGGAGTTTCACACTAAAAAGATTGTAACTTCCACTTGATTTGTCTAATTCAGAGTGGTGATGCCTCATATAAGCTTCAGATAAATTTTAAGTAACGACAACTGTGGATTTTGTCTCTCGTCACTTATTTTGAAAGCACACTATGGAGGGATATTTATATTTCAGTGGCTAGTATGAACAGGAGGAATATTTACTGTATATTGGCCAAATATACTACATGGGCACATTTCCGTTGTTTTAAAACACTTTTAACTAAATTTTAATTTCATCTTATTAATTTCTTTAGTTTCTGTTATTGTGTCCACTCTATCATGCTTTTTTCATGCTTTTAATTTGAATTACTTTTTAGCTTTTGTTTTGAAAAGTACTTCATAAATAAAGCTTTACATACCCATCCTTTAAAAGCAGGACTCTAAACTTTTATATTGCCTCATCATGTAGCTGCTTTTTTGTTCTATTCCTCTAATTTTAGGAAACAAAAATGAAATTTTATTAGTTTAATTAGTATAATATTATAATTAGTGCAGATTTTTTGTTTTAGTTCAGGTGTGTTTTTTACTTGTGCTTTAACAGACATTAGCAGACATGTTCCAGGTGATGCCTGCTTTGGGGACTTGTTGCCTTCAGTCTGATCTTCATCAAATTAACATTATAACATTCGATCAGTTGGATTGAGGTCTGACATTCAACTTTTTGCCCCTTAAAATGCCTTCTTGGTTGCTTTGGTTTTATATATGATGAGTGTCCAGTTGCAATGTCTTCATATTGGAGGACTATGTATAAAAAGACCTTGAGGTCTTACACAGTTCAATCAATATAACGTAAACACCCTTAAATATCCTTAAAATTCAACCTCATTGTCTCTGTTTCTCCTCAAAATCACTGTGGAGTAACTTAACTAACTACAACTGTCACTGTCAAAAATAATGACAGACCCTAACTGGATGTCACCATAAACAGACGTCATGTCTTTTCACCTGAACTTGCTGTATGACAGTGCCCAGGTAATAGAAGCCATCCACCTCCCTCCTGGCCAGCACACGGCATCCAGGGAAAAACTCTGAACCGCCAAGGGTTCGGCCGGACAGCACGCAGGAGGAAGCTGGGCGGGGAGGATGATCCAGACTGCACCTGATGGGCCAGTGAACAGCTGAAGTGTTACACATATTCAGTACTGTATGTCTCCAGGCTGATGATTGTATCCACAGCAGGGAGTGTATGTATGATAGTTGAGACCTGATTATCTGTTGACAGACTATGGACACCAACCTGAGCAGAGGTGAGGACGGGTTGTGCTGCTGTGGAATCATGACTGAAGTGGACGGACAGCAGCACTTCACCGGAGAGACCAGCGGCACTGATGATTGGCTCTCAGCGACATACAGAGGAATCACCTGACGTAAACACACACATACAGAACCACAGGGTTATATCTGGTGGATTTTGTTAGTATATAAACTTCCTAGTTAAATTAAATCATTATATTCTCAAAAACAAGTATTCAGACATATTGTTGCACTTTAGCTCTGAAAGGTACGTTTCACAATTTTTGCCTTCAGGTCAGCTTTAATATCTCTCATTACTATTTTGATGTATTTATTCTTTTATTTTATCCATTCATTATTTGCCGTAGTTGATGTGTTGTGAAACCGGACGTTTTTCTGACTGCAGATATATTGAACTCTGCTCTTTGTAGTGAAGTCAGAGCGTATCTACTCACTATAGGAAAACTGTCTGAGACTGGCTGAGCAATCTGCAGCTGTGAATGAAAAAAATGAGACAATCCTCTAATAGGTAATGTGGAGATGTATCTAAACACAATGCAGCACCCATTCCTGGCCTATTGAAGTTGACTTTGTTGATTTTTCATAACATTTCACTTGATGAGAAGATCCCCTATGGGTTTCAAGGAGGAGAGAAGTTTTTTTCTTCTTCCTCTAAGTCTCATCCATCATACCTTCCCCAGTTTCCCATCCAAACTGTCTGTAATCACATAACAGCTCCCTCTCGTGGCCTGGGTCAGACACTGCAGGTAATCTCTGGTGTTACTGTCCAGCTGAGCGACTGAGTCCTGCAGGTAGAAAACGTTGACAGGCCTCCCAGCTGCCAGGGCGGGCAGGGCTCTCAGCACAGCCTCCTGCTGGTCGGGGAGGTCTGCGACGAGCAGGTGGGCGGCGTGACAGGCCGGGTCAGTGAGGGCCAAACTCAGGGCGGCCAGGAGATCCCTGCCGGGGCTGCAGCTGATGGAGTGAATCCAGGACAGAGCTGTGTACACTGTGTCAGGAGCACAGGGCAGCATGTGGTGGGACCAGCAGCTCACCTGCAAAGAGGAAAGAGAAAGTCAGACTCATGGTAAACCTGCTACCTGATTAAAGAAACTGTTTTATTCAACTTAAACATTAAACATTAAACAACATATCTCAGTTAAATAAGACATTGCAGACTTTAATTTATAATCATTTAAAAAATACAGTTTATTTGGACTAAATCATTCAGTCAGTCTAGAGAATCACATCATAACATCCAAACTCTGAAATCGAGACTTGCATTGTGGCTTCTGCTTCATCAATAACTTCAAACAGACATCAGCCTTTTGACTTGCAGTGATTTGATATATCTCCAAGCCCAAAAAAAGGAAAAATGAATGAATGACAAGAATAACACATCAGGGCATCGCTGATTAACTTAACAGCTTCCTTTAAAGCAGCGTCTCACTGTTTCAACTGTAACCACTGGAGTCAGATAAAACAGGATTTTAAATGGTTGTTCAGCTACTCTTTAAATTTTTACAAAGTTTTAAATATAACATTTCATTATTTGTGTAAATGCACTATACTGTTACTGCGTTCAAACAGTAAATTAAAAAAAAAGGACTTGGATTTGACTTGAAACGTATCTGTCTTCACAGCTGACAAAACTACTTGAGACTCCTTGTGAATACAAAACAATGACAGCTTTGGTCCATGCAGAGGTATCTGAAAAATTAAAGGCTGGATTCAGATGAGATCTGCTGTAGATATTCATGGTCCTGGAGAGAATGAATCTTAGGCATCTGGGTGAGCCTGCGACTGTTTCTATGGCGTCAGCATAGAACAAAAATGTCATATTTGTTCAACATAAAAATCTAAGCAGCTTGCTCTTGTGGCAACCTCAGGCCAAAATGTCAACCTGTCTTAAATTAATTTGACAGACCACCCAAAGCAATTGACCCTTTTGATAAAACAGCCATGCTTATCCCATAATAGATACATTTTTAATATGCTGTTCTTTCCGCCAATACTTCTGTGTAATGAGTTGTAATGAACATTGAGTTTTTCCTCGTCCTCTGAGATGTATCCCTCTTGGTGTTGTAATTAGAAAAACAGTCCCACCTCACCTTGTTAGAGAAGGTCATGATGTTGAAGAGCGAGTCCCTGAGTGAAGCTTTGGTCAGCAGTGTCTGGATCAGGAGGCGTTTCACTGACCCCAGAACAGCTCTGGTGCTCTCTGAGCTGTCCAGGACAAAAGTGATGTTGCAGCTTCGTTTGCCCAGAAACAGTGGGATCAGTGCCGACTCGGAGGCCGCCATCTGCCTGGATGTCATCATAATACTGTGATACTGAGAAGGAATGGCATGATTTACTGTGATTTAAAGTGGCTTCACATAATTTGATAGTTGACAGTAACAGGAAAAATGCAAAAAGTCACTGCACTACAGAGATTTTCTCTGCCATATTCACACCTTTGAAAAAACAAATTAACATTATAATGCTATAAACACAAAAGCAAGCAGTTTGTGTAAGTAACAATTAACCCAAATTCATTTGGATGTCGATTTAAATGTGACATCTGGGATGGATTTACAGTTTACAGAAATGTATGGTTCTATCTTTTAGGTTGAAACATGTCAACTTCCTTTGATAAAAAACAGTGAAATTATTACAGTGAAAATAACAAAACTAGATATCCTAAAACCTGTGCATGAGAAATATGTTTCTCATTTTAAATGTTTCAAAGGAAAAGATTGTCTCCATTCTAAAAAAATAAATCACATCAAAATCACACAAAATCATAAATCCCAGCTGACAATGGGCGAGGGCGGGTCACACCCTGGACAGGTCGCCAGTCTATCACAGGGCTGACATGTAGAGACAAACAACCACTTGCTCACACATTCACACCTATGGGCACTTTCGAGTCGCCAATTATAACATGCATGTCTTTGGATTGAGGGAGGAAGTCAGAGTACCCGGAGAGATCCAGGGGGGAACATGCAAACTCACCACTGACTCACCGTGCCGCCCACCAAACTGTTTGCTATGTTTTACTAGATTAATCTCATTTTTAAACTCTTAAAATAGAGATGTACTCTAACCTTAAGTAATACAGTGTAGAAATAGTCACTTTAAAATTGTACTTAAACATTTTACTTAAACATCAAAATATACTTAAAGTACCAAAAGTAATTGTGCAGGATGATGATAATGTATCTTATTATAATAGATTGTGATGACTGATTTATTCCTTAAATGTTGCAACTGGTAAAGGTGGATTTTAATAACTTTAATTACTGTTGGCTTGTCTAAAAAGTCTTGGTATTGGAACACTGAAAACCCAAGTGAAGTAGCTCTGAACTTCGAGGGCCTAAAACACTCACTATTTATCCAGAAATGTGCACAGGAATGCAGAGCTTTTCCACCTCTGACTGACAATAACAGGAAACACAGTTATTGTGTTTACGCTCTGTCACTGGAAACACCACAAACAACAAAGGTCGTAGCTGAACACACAACTCTCTTCTTGAATTGAAAGTTATAACCAGTAAAGACATTACCTACATTTATCTGTGTTGTCCACAGTCGGCTGCAGGCGACAGCTTCATCTCACTGTTGATGCTGGTTTCCATGGAGAAATGTTCAGCACTGAGTCAGTCTTCTTCATGGCCACTGGAGGGGCTGTTCACCTGCCAATCAGCTGACCAGGGTGCATTACCAAACACTACTGTCACATTACGGTTGCTATGTGACAGTCACAGGTCAGCTGGGCCATTAAAGCTGCTTCCAGTCTCTTATTGAACAGGCAGCAGGGAGAAATGACACTGATCCCTGCTGGTGCATTGCTAACCCTCTTCTGTTTTATCTCTTATTATTAACAGTTTCAATTATGTCAGACCACCTTTAGCTGACCCAGTTTTATAAATGGCTCTCAGATAAACTAGCACATGGGCGAGTTATGTAAGATTTTCCAAAGCGCTAAATTTTCTTTGTGGCAAATAATGAAAAAACACAGAAAAAAAACCTTCACATTATTTGGATTTTATTTGATATTTAGTGCTGCACTTTGCTTCAGTCACGTGATAAAACATATGACAAGAGTCACTATCATTCTGAAAACATTAAAAGGCAGTGACGTCAATGCAAATACATGTCTCAGACTAGAAAATACATTTACAACATTATAAAATACAGTAGATAAACAGTTGGTCTGTATGCAGTAGATTGTGCTGAGCTCATCAGCAACAACCTCCAGCTACTTTTGTTCTCCAAGACTGATTCAGATATAAACTGGATACAAGAGTAATTTGTAAGATACAAGAGTTTTAAATCACAATTCTATCAGAATCTTTAAGTCTACGACACTGACTACTGTAGTGACAGCTAATGTAAGACCATACTCTGAGCTACAAGGTCGCTATTCATCGCTATTGCTACACGAGGAACATTTTCTGCGCTAACCATTTCCTTTATGTAAAAATAAGCGAGGTCAGTGTGGATTACCGGACCCATGAACGCAGCAAACAAACAGGCAGAGAGAAAGTGCGACTTTATGAGATGAGATAACCAGAAGTTCCCCAATGAGGCATCTATTTGTAAGAGTAAAACAGTATTTCTATTGCTTTAGGTCACTGTGTGTGTGTTGGTGGTGGGGAGATCAGTAAACCAGGTCTGTGAAGTCTGAGGAGCTGTTGTAGAAAAAGAAGAAGAGAAGAAGCAGTTTGATTATTTTGTAGAACGGTGTCCGGTTTCCACCAAAACAGTCTTAGTGTTGATAAACAGAATTAACTGGTGAGACATCTTGTAAACACATCCAAATATTACAGACTATGAGATCAGTTATAAGCTGTGGAGGAATTATTTTTATTTAGGTCCCATATTATATAACAGTAGATTAAGCAATACATTCGATTCAGACGGGATATTACTGTTACTATTACTACTATTACTTTTTTTTTGAGTGAAGTGAAAAGTGAAATTAATTAAATACAACAGGAGCCTTTCTTCAAATTTTAAAGGTTCCATATAGTATAAAGGTAGATGTACATGTTGTCTTTGATTATAAAGCAGGTCTAGGTTCTATATTAATACTGTGAAAGTATCAAACCCTCAGTCCACAGAGAAATGCACACAGCCTGTATTCAGAAACTGAGCCTTAAAACCAGCCGTCAGGACTTCTGTAACTTTGTGATGTCACAACAAGGGAGGCTCAGAGCCTCCTCTCTTCTGATTGGCTCATCGACCTGTTGTTACTAGAGCTCCAGAGAGAAGCCTGAGAGAGGAGATGTAAAACTACACTGAGATGGTTTTTGGTTCTTAAAACCACATATACATCTTCTTATGGATCAACCCTTCAAATAAAACACAGGGAAAGTGTAAAATATGAGACCTTTAAGTAAAAACGGTAACATGCATTCAAAACTTTACTTAAGTAAAAGTACAGTAGTATTATCATGAAAATTTACTTCAAGTATAAAAGTAAAAGTACTCACTATGCAGCCAAAATGGGCTCTGTCTTCGTTTCATTATTATACTTTATTATACTGTGTTATACTGTACAAATTCTACTTCTGCTCCGGTTTGTGATTTCCTACATTTCCCGTGATGCCTTTGAACACCCCCCAAGGAACTGGGATGCATTTGGTGTAAATAAACATTTTGTATTGCAACAGCATGAAATATGCAACTGGAAAATAGTATTTTGTGCAACAATACACAGTTTGTTCTACTTGTTAGCAACTAACAATGTTGTATTTTGATTATAACTATTTCAAATGAAGTGTGTTTGTGTGGAGCCGACAGTGTGTGTGAAATATAATTCACAGTGTACATCTTCATCTTACCTTTCGCTGAATGGCTTCTTAACAAACTGAACTTGCTCCCTCACGCTTGTCCCAAACACAAACAGCTGCTTCTCAGCGTCAATTACACACTGCAAGAAACACAACACATACACACATCACATATTTACATGTAAGTAACAATACGGCCTTTTCTCTGGAAGCATCCACAGACCAAAGTTTTACTTATTTTGCTTCACTGGTGGTGAGAATGTAAGATTTTAGTTATTATTATATCTTCCTTATATGTTGATGATGATATTTACTTGCTCGTGTATTGGATGATTTACTGAGTTTGAGGCAACAGTAGTGAAGGGGAAGTAAATGATTTACCCTGAGGGACTTCAGTGTCTTGTTTCCCAGCGACATCAGTGGCCTGTTACTTTCTGTGAATAGATCAAATTGGTGGGCAATAATATTAATATTAATAGTAACTGTCTCAAGGTGTCATGTTTACACTTGGATGAGTCGTATTCCTCTTTCTTACCCACTATGGCAAATGAACACATTATCCTGAGCTGTCCGATGGTCAGACTGAGCTCCCTGATGTGACCATCAATGCAGAGCTTACGCTGAAATGGAAAACCCTCCGTCTCCATTTTGTTATCATCCACCAGTCCTTTTAAACTTTGAGAGAAACAACAACATTACATCACTGGATACTGAAACTGGCCTAATGTCAGTCAGATTGGTACATAAGATGAGTGTATGTGTGCTCTGAATCATCTCACCCTAATCTCTCCACAGTCAGCGAGGACATCAGGTTCAGTTTGCAGCCGGTGTCAATCAGCACATTCACTTCCTGTCCTAAACACTGTGATCACACAGGGAAGGTCGAGGTGGAAGTGGATGTATGAAGGACACGACAGACAGAAATAAAAGGAAAAAATATTAAAGGGCTTATACTGAATATAAATACTGGAAATACTTGTTTTACCAAAATAAAAGTACTGTATTCTGATTGGAGATACTTGTAGATACATACAGCAATATGTTACTATAATGGAGTATATTTTTAAAGTAAACTACATATTTTTAAGTACCTTGACCAACTGGTTAACTTCCACTCACCTTGCTGGGCACGTAAATGAAATTTTCCTCCTCCTCTTCCTCATCTTTATGTGAATTTAAATGACCACTGAGAAGGACCTCTCCGTTGTTTGGCGTTACTCCACACATGTTCATCCTTCCCCGGGACAGCTTAGCCTCCAGCAGGCGCTTCTGTAGAATATGGTGTGGCTGCTACAATAAAAATTAAAACAACACAAACTTGAGTGGAAAATATGGTCAAGTTCTCATTAGCTGTTGGACCTAAAAAATTATTCATAATCTGTAATAATGCTGCCACCTTGACCTTCAGAGACCTTCTTCATTGCCTACAGAAGATGCAAACATTAGGCTACTTTTCATTGATTAAATTTCTTTTATTTAGGCAGGTATAAGTTCATATTTACCACATTTTTCCCTCCCTTTTTTCATGTTTACCCCAAAAGACAAAAGCTGGGACTGGTAATGAAACAAAACAAAACAAAAAAGAAAAACTTGAACAGCAAAATATGTCATTTAAAGAATTAGATTATAAAAATGAGCATAAATGACCAACAAAACAAAAAACAACCTTAAAAGTTGGGGACATGTTTTCCAGTTAAGAAACAGTAATCATCATTATCATCAAATTTGTCATGTTAACATTCAAACAACATCCTTTTTAGATCTTTTATTTCTCCTTGTAGCTACATTATAGATGCTACCATTATATAGAATAACAGCAGAAATAAATTAAATAAGAGCTAGTTGTGAATTAGGAGAGACACAATGGCACATCGCCGATATATGCAAGAGTTTATAGCCTACTGCTGTTCGTGTGGTTTAGCCACGTGCCCTGAAATAAGTGTAACTGTGCCACTATAATATGAGGCCCTTTCTGAGGCTCACCCCTTGTTTAGATGTCCCGAGCTTTTTCAGTCCATCCAGAGGCAGCAGATCAGCCGAGTCTTTATGGAGGAACTGGATCGCCTGTTTCAGCCTCCTCTGCTGCCTCAGAGCCGCAGCATCCAGGACCCCCGAGTCCGCCCTGATCTCCTCCCGCATCCCTGTGAACATGACGTTTATGTTTATCCTGCTCTCTACCTGTCTGCATACAACTGTGCAATGAGGAATCCCCCCACCACACCCCCCGATGATGTTAAGTCCAGTGGAGAGGAGACACCCCCATAATACGCGTGTGGTCAAGTCAGACAGGTAACAAATAAGACTTCTGGTTAGATTTCAAAATAAAATTCGTACACAAAAACTCAGGTTTGATATCGTTCTTCTGTATAACGCTGCTGTAAATTAAAAGTTATTAAAAGGTTCATGTGCAATAAAGCTGGTGAAGTGAATCCATGAAATTAAACCTACCGAACAAACTAACCAACAGATTGGCATAATTCCTCTCGTCCACACAGGGCATCTTGACTAACCTAGCCTACATGCTACAGAGCTTTTTTAGACAATACAAGATCAAGTTGCACAGAAAATGTCATATAATTGCAGATCACACTGTTTTATAATGGAGGAACAAAAAACAAATTAGAAACTGTAGGAACAGAAAAGCAAAAGTGAAGAACCAAAGCACTACAAACAGCAGAACAATAACGATTAAATGCTAATGAATTAATGTAATGCTAAAATGTTAAACTGAATAAAAATTTTGTGAAGTTGATTTTAAACTTAATATAGGAGGGTATAACTGTAGAAATGTATAATACATAAATACGGGATACAGTCTTTAGTTGGGGGCCACAAGAAGTCGTTATAATGCTTTTAATATGAATGAGAGCTTTTAGTTTGAAAAGAACTTCCGATATCAGCCTGTCTGTGTTTGTGTGTTTGGTTTTGCTTGATGCAGCTTTAACCTGCCTGAAAGCACTGAAACACAAACGTCACTTTACTAAATCGTGACTTCAGTAGAAAAAAACAGAAATGTTTTAAAAGTGAGAAATTGTGGAGGTTCTTCTGTTTTTGAAATGTGATCAGTTGTATTGGATTACAACGCACAGCTGAATAAAGTGTACATTGAGTGTATGTCCTGGTGACACAAAAATTAAATAATGGTCTTAAAACTAGATTATGTATGCATTAAGTCCATACAATAAAGTATGGCCTCATTTAGGCTACTTTAATAATGTAAACCTTGTTTTTTATTTCTTATCTATATCTGTATCTTATTATCTCTCACTAGCTCTCCATCTATGTTACTAACCCACATTACGCAACAGAAAATTGTGTGTGTGTGTGTGTGTGTGTGTGTACATGTATAATATAGTATGTAACATATGGTCATTTTGTAGGCTCTAGTTTGTGTTGCTGTTGAGCTGTATAGCTCTACACTAACAGACGTTTCTACTGTTTTGTGAAGCCCTAATAGAAACACTTGTCCATATAATGCAATATAATGTATGTTATGTTTTCATATAGTGAATATGGCAAAAAAAGCTGAGCTGAGATAAATAAACATAAACCTATGTGAATTATAAGCCATTAGGTAAAAATAAAATAAAATAAAACAATCATAATCATAATCACCATGATAATAATCATAAAATATTATAAATAAACAAAACAATTTATCAAAAAATAATACAATAAAAAAAATAGATACATGCATAAAATAAAAACTAAATAAAAATAAAAATCTACTTACAAAATGTAATATAAAAAAAATATATATAAAACATATATATATATATATAATTAAAAAAAATAAAAATATGACTAAAATAAAAAATATTAAAATACACATACGTAGATTACATAATAAATAAATTAAAAAATAAAAAATAAAATAAAATTGACCCACCCAAACACGCATATGTAAATGTTATTTCTGTTATTTTAGATATTCCACATGTAATGTTTGGTGTCACTGTCAGCCCGACATTTCTTCTCTTCACTTCATTGCCCACATTCCCTCTGTTTTTCCCACATCACCTTGTTTTCAACATGGAGGCCGAAAAAACTCCCAACACATCGCTGTTTACGTCGCAGAAAATCAAATCTAACAACATCTTGCTGCAGACATCGGCTCGGAATACACAATTTTGAAAAGCTGTCGCCTTGTGTTGAAGTTTAAATGTTTATTTTCAACGAGGACGCTTCTCTTTTTCAGTCCAAAGCCTGAAACAATACGAAAACCGACGCGGAATGGCGTCTGGCAGGGGCCCGGGGACATGAATAACAGCAACACAAGCGCCGGATCTTGAACGACGGACATTGTATTTGACCAATAGAAATGGGATTAGCGAGTCTGTAGCCAATCAGAGCGTCTAATGCGTGAGTAGGTTGGTCCACGGATCAGAGGATTGTACTGGTGTACATGTTCCCGGTGTGCGGGCATCGCGGAGCGTTTCCTGCACTGGTGCATGGTGGTCGAACAGGAGGAATTGTTGGAAATTTTTCGGAGGTTAGTTTATAAATTGGTTTTTACCCAGTGTGCATTATTCCCACAGCCATCTCTGCGAAGGGTGGGGGCGGCAGGCTGCGGCAGGGAGGGAAAGACGCCTGGGAAATACGGTTTTAGCAAAAATAAAGTGACATTCAGCGGGTCAAAATGCTTATGTTATCATTACTTAGCACAGCGGTTGCTCGGTCTTGTTTCCGAACTGCGTCGCTAGTTTCACGGCTTGAAGCTTCGCGGAGACAGCTAGCTACCCCTCCAGCTACCGTACACAGTCAGCTCAGACTTCAAATACAAACAGATGTACGTTTGGTAACCTGGTAATTTTTGAGAAATAGTGTGATGTTAGCTGCTAAAAAGTCGTGACAGCGCCGGTTGGCGTAGTTATCACCGCTGTTAGCATGGTGGTTAACCTGCTAACTCCGTTATGACAGGGCGTTATAACCGCATCTGATCGTACACACATTCTGTCACTGCCGTAACTGGCCGGCGTCAACCTTACAACACAACCGACTTACAACACTTGCCATATAATGTTTGATTTCATAGTGTCAAATGTGGCAAGTCATAGTTGTGCTACATCATAGCTAGCTAGCCTCATATGCTACATTCAAATCAACAAGCGCCAAAAACAGAACAACGGCGACAGTAGGCAGTAACACTAGAGGCCAGTCAGGTAAAAACAAGTCAAATTTAGCTTACAGCAACCTGATAAAGCCCACAAATGCTGGTCATTATAACGTAAATAAAAGCAGCTAACTTAATTTGTCAAATGAAGATGTAAACAAGGCTGGATTACAACTGTTAACTTCCCCAGAGCTCCAAGACTCTGTTTAGTTGTTTTAAATAAACCTATATTTGTAATTTAACAGAAAATGTGTGTGGGAAAATGTGCTGCGAAAGCACACTTACTGATATAATAAGGGCATTAATGCTGTTTATTTTTTAATTATCTGAACTTGAGGCCCCGGCTTGAAGTGGTTACCTGTTTTAAGATCTTCATTGCCTGACCTTTGTGCTTATTCACCCACTTGTCAGTTTATTAGGCACACCTAGCTAAAACTAATGCAGTCTAATAGAACAGTCGTGCAGTAAGCACTCCCTTCATAAAGGTTATAATGTGCAGTTTGTTTTGAACAGGTGTTGAGTCAACTGTGTGATCATTTTGGAGCCTGTACTGTGTGGTGCTGTTGAACTGTGTTGCACTGCACAAAGAGGTGTGTCTGTTGTTTGGCCTGCCATGATTGATTTGAATGGGTTGGACAAAATAATAGGAACACCTGTCAACATGACAGTGCAATTAAACAGCACTACAGACTACACATCGAACACTGAGACCTTCATGCCAGAAGGATTTATTGCAGGATTGGTGTATTGGACTGCACTGGTTTTAGTTAGGTGTTCCTAATAAACTTCCAACTGATTGTATGTTGTTGGGCTCCAATAACGATTATTTTCATTATTGATTAATTTGCTGGTTACTGTCTCAATTAATTGTTTGGTCTACACAGTGACAGAAAATAGTGAAAAATGACTGTTCCATTTTCCCAGAGTCTGATGTCATATCTTCAGATGTCTGAATTTGTTTGAAAACCAGAGATATCAAGTTTACTCTCATATATAACAAAGAAAAATCTCACACCTTAGAAGCTGAAGAAAGAGAAAGTTTGCCATTTTTACTCAAAAAATGTTAGTGATTAAATTTCAGTCAATCAACTAATCACTGCAGCTTTAGTTTTCACAAATAGAATAAGGTTTCAGAAATCTGAAAATGTGTTTTAAACTCTATTTAGCTTCTCCTGGATAATGTGGTCCAGATTTGATGGCCGTACATATAGTGGTTTTTGGACCTGGTCTGATGTTGTCAAGATTGAGAGACAGGCAAAGAGAAAATAACCCTTTTTTAAAATGGTCTTTACACTCTGCCCGTTGATCCTGTTGAACTGTAAATTAATAAATGATTAGTAAAATAATATATATTTACTCCTGTGTATTTGTTAACCTTAATCCATAGTAATTGTATATATAATGGTAGTGGTTTTTAAGTCAGGCCTGCTCATGTTTTATGTATTTATATATTTAATTAAAAATGTATTTAGAAAATCATCACACATAACAAGGGTGACATGACCGCTACAAATTTCTATGAATCAAAAACTAAGACGTATATTGTTATAGTACAAAAAGTCTAAATATACGAAGGCCATAGATTATGACACTGGATGTCCTTAAGAGAAAATAAGCAAAAAAGTAATTTTAAAAACTTTAATTTCTGAACCTGAGGCCCTGATGTGAAGATGGTATGATGTTTTGATCAGATTACTACACAACATATCTAGGTACACATACAGTATTTCAACATAAACAGATTGTACATATTGCACACGTGGGAGGAACAGGGGTTAATGGGAACCCACCATCTTATTTTCGAGCCCTACTTGTCATGGAAGTAATTTGTATGTTTCCTGTACATACAATATGTAACAAGTGCGATACTATAGTCAGTGGACCACTAGCTCTCACATATTGTACAGCATCTCTATCCTCAATGTGTTTCTGTGTGTGTTTACTGGCATGTGGACACCACTTCATGTCTCAAATGTGTCTCCTTCTTGTGTCACTTCAGCAGCTAAAGCATGCTCTTGGCCCAGATAAACCGGGACTCGCAGGGAATGGCAGAGTTTCATGATGCAGACGGGCAGCCGGTCACTCTCTGTCTGACAGAGGCTGTGACCGTGGCAGGTGAGCCCCCACACTTATACCACCATGTAGTTTCAACATTAGACTACAACACTGCCTGGGATGGACAACAGGCCATATTATTTTGTAATCTTATTTCATAATTTCTTTAATAAGTTTCTTAAATAATTTAAACATATGTCATAATGTTGTAGCTGTACCAATTCTGAAGAAATAGGACAGACTTTATTAATCCTATAAAGGTAGATTTAAGTGTCACACTACAAATCGAGATACTTACTACAGATAAGTTATAAAACTTGAATACTATATACATTACGATCATCTGCTCAAAACAAGGCATGTAGGAATACGGTAATTGATGTAAAAATTAATCTTATTTGGGGATGCAATAAAATAGAAAAAAAACATTCATTCTTCATCTTATTAAAACACCTTAAAATGTGCTTTACTTTCCCATTTTAAAGAGTAAAATCCAAAGAGTGAGTGAGTCCTCCATTCAGAGGAAGTTGGATTTACCAGTATCAGATCTTTGTCCTCTCTTGACCCCTCTGGAAAATACCATGCCATAACAATGATCTCTTACTTCTTAAGCTGACAGTTAAAGTATTGTCTTTGTCAAATAATTCACCAGATGGTGATCAGATGGAAAGCATGGACACAGTGAGTCTGCAGGCTGTTACTCTTGCGGATGGATCCACTGCGTACATCCAGCACGACTCCAAAGCTTCCTTTTCAGACGGACAGATCATGGACGGGCAGGTGATCCAGCTGGAGGATGGCTCTGCTGCCTACGTTCAGCATGTGTCGATGCCTAAAGCAGGTAAACGCAAGTCTCTGCAGTATCTCCAGACAGAGAGAGTAGTGTTGTCGTTGTACTTTGTTGTGTACTGACACACCACCCACAAGCCTTGCAAGGGGTTTGTGGCCTGATGGAAGACAATAATTTATTTGTATTTCATCTGGATGACAAGGCCATTTTATAGGAAAACAGGCATATACACAAATATCCAGAAATTCAGCCACAGCAGGGATTAACCAGTTTCTGTTTGCAAGGTGGTTGTGCCTAACTTACTTTTTTTCCATTATAGGAGGGGACAGTTTACAGCTTGAAGATGGACAGGCAGTTCAGCTAGAAGATGGAACAACAGCCTACATTCACACACCCAAAGGTACAACCTGTTAAATATCTAACAATAACTTGATTTTTTTCCCTCAGATAATTTTAGGTTCCTCTCATCTGTTTCTTCATGTGTGTTATAACATTTCTGTGTCTGTTTCTGTATCTGTGTCAGTAATCTAATTTAATTCCATCCTTATTTTCCATAACACCCCTTTACAACTTCTAGAGACGTAGTGTACAAGTAACTTGTTGCTTATAATCAAAAGCTAGCTACAGGGCTAGTTTGTGAACATTAGAGTGTGTTTCTCAACATGTCTCATACAACATGTGTCTTGTGGCTGCATTCAGGTCAGATCTGTTTCTTTGAGTGTTAAAATTAGTCTTTTTTGTACTTTGATGGTGAATTTCCTGCTCTTATAAGCCTAACTGGTGCATATTGGCTACTCTAAAAAGACTTATATGAGGGAGTGACATCAAAATATAATAAACTGTTGTGTTTTAGATCAGTGACACAAGTGTCCAGCGTTTTATTATCTACGTTTTATTCATGGGTACGACTAAAAATGGTCAAGCGAATTTAAAGAAAGGATAGAAATTTACAGCGCATTAACAATAGCTAACTTTTAACAGTGATAACTCAAGTCTTTTTTTTTTTTTTCAATTAAGTCCCGTCTTTCTGCTTAGTGACTTTGTATAAAGAAGCAGTTACTTTGTCTGCAGACATGTACTGTATGAAATCATCCATCCAAAAAAACAACCATCTCAGGTTTTATACCAGACCCAAAGCCAGTTTCATCATTTGATTTCTCTCTCTACATCATTCTCCTCGTCTCTGTGCAGATGCATATGACCAGAGCGGCCTGCAGGAGGTGCAGCTGGAGGACGGCAGCACAGCTTACATCCAGCACACAGTGCACATGCCTCAGTCCAACACCATCCTGGCCATCCAGGCTGACGGCACCATCGCAGACCTGCAGGCCGAGGCCACAGCCATTGACCCGGAGACCATCAGTGTGTTGGAACAGTACACCAAGGTAAACATACTACATAATTGTACTGGTGTGGCACCAGTTTGGCAAAATTGTCATGTGACACAAAATCAAAAACTCAACAGATTTTTGTCTTGATTCATTTGTGGTCAGTTCAGAATAGTTTGCACCTTGTTTTGGAATAATCTATTGTTGCTGTACTGCACTGCAAATAATACTGGAACCTTTTTATACTTTTCATTGATGATATATTTTTGCTATGTCAGTGACATTGTATTTCATACTTTGTTTTTTGTATATGCTTATACTATTTTATTTTATTTATTTCACTTGCCATGGAAAAATTCTGCACTGACATTGTTTTAGATAAATTAAATTTTGTCATGTAATGTTGTGGTGATATATTAACAGATTTTGTATCCCACAGTAGGTTTATGTTTATTCTTTGTCCTTTTTTATGCAGTCTGTATAAATAATATGTTGTTAAGAATTTGATAATATAAACTGTGTTGATAGCTGTTGTTTGGATTCGATTGTGATGCATTCCTCATGGTTTATCTTGTAAAGCATTTTTGGAGATACAGATAACATACCTGTGTCTTAATCCTTAAATCTCCCTTGGTTGTGAATGTTCATAACTCTCCTCTCTCCTGCCTGTCAGGTGGAGAACATAGAAAACCCCTTAGGGTCGTTCAGCAGAGTGGAAGCGGACAATGGCGTTCACATGAGGGTAAAGTCTCTTTTTTCCATTTTTTTTTTTTTTTTCATGACTTTTTATTCTTTGTTCAGATTTACACGTTGACATGTAATTCATTCTTCATTCAGATTGTGTTACAGGATCAAGACAATAGGCCAGGCAGGGTCTCAAATGTAGGAGAAAAGTCTTTCCGCTGTGAATATGAGGGCTGTGGAAAGCTCTACACCACTGCCCACCATCTCAAGGTAAGTGTGGGTGTTGTGGTTGTGTGTGTACGAATATTTTTGCTGTGTTGCCTTGCTAGGTCCTACTTAAGTATGTGACTGTAAAGACAATATTTCCCTTACAGCATATACAGTGTCACTGCTACAGTTTATTTGTGGTTCTTACAGGTACATGAGCGCTCCCACACTGGAGACAAACCATACGTCTGCGACTATCCTGGCTGTGGCAAGAAGTTTGCAACAGGTGACTGCGGAGAGCATATTTTTTCACACTGGATGGTTTATTTAACGTTGAAGCAATTTGATATATTTTTTAAACAGAATTTACACATTGGTACAAGTTATATTTTTTTCTGATTTCCAGACTGCATAGTTAACAATAGAAAGATAGTGCAGTAGATAAGCTTGTATATGGAAGGTATTGTGCATTTTGTGACTAAAGCACTTTCTCCACTGCTTCTATAAACCATGAAGTTTATTTTCAGGTGTGGAGGCATTTCAGATGTAACCTCTGGGACAGGGCAGAGCCCCCTGAAGTACGAAGTGTGGTCTGCACCAAACTAGCATGCTAGCTTCTGATTAGAATGTTCACTAATTTACTAGCTAGTCATGTGATTCCATTGAACACACAGCAGATGTTGTCAGTGTTTTTAACAAGCTATAGCTACCATAACACCTGGAAATGGTGGGGTCTGCAGTCCCCCTGCAAAATTGGTGCTCTAAGCAAAATTATGTTACATGGCGATAACAGCAAATACCCATCTATATGCAATTACAACAAAGATATACATGATTATAATGGAGAAATGGGGAAAAAACTGGGGAAATGCAATGCTGAGGTCAATGACCTCTCAAGGTCACTAGAAGTCAGATACAAATTGCCTCCACATCTGAAATGAAACCTTGGGATACGTAGATTATATGCTGAAACTTTCAATTTACCTTGCTGAAAATGCTATTCCTGTATAGTGACATTCTTGACTAATGAACGCGTCAAAATCAAAGTCACTTGGCACTCAGGTGCTGTTATTACACAACAAATGACAACTGAAGTAAAGGTGTGTTAACCAGGAAGACGTGAATATTAGTGACTCACTTTCTGTTTTCTATGGATATTTAAGGGTACGGCCTGAAGAGTCACTCACGGACACACACGGGGGAGAAGCCATATAGATGTCAGGAGCTAAACTGCTGCAAGTCCTTTAAAACCTCTGGAGACCTTCAGAAGCACACAAGGACTCATACAGGTACTCTGCCACACCCAGACACTCACTGACCAGTCATAATGTTGTTGTAATACACAGGAAGACCGAAGGTGTGTAAGAGTCTCATGTAGGTGTCATACGTCTGGCTCAGGGTTCAACTGCATTTTCCTACTGCTGACAGCTGAAAAGATAATTAGAACTACTTCTTAGCCTCAGGGCTGTTTTTTAATACAGAAGTGACTGAGTGTTCGCAGCTGAAATTCCGTTATTTTCAGGCCAGAGTCATACACCACATGATTTTTGAAACAACACAGATTGTGGTACAGATTGTGGTACAGTGCCAGGATTGGCTGAGCAAAGGTTTTGTTGAATAGATGTGTGGAGCTGAATTCTCTCTGAGAGCTGCATAAATGCTGGAGGAGTTTTCAGGCACATGGTCATCATGAGAAGCACGACACCCAGATGTTGCTTTTTATTTTTGAATTACACCATTTTTCCTTGTTTGTCATTTATAGAGTATTATTATTATGGTCTTAAAGAGAGACACACAGTGTTTCACAGAATGTACCAGCATGTGTAATGTCAGCCACTGTAGATTATTATTTCTCTCTATAAATTAAAAATCTCTAACAATCAAGTCAAAATGTATTCACTATTTTTTTAACATAAAGCTGGTCACAGCATTATTGAATCGAGAATTGATTTTAAACCTAAATTTCCCTCTAAATACTACAAAATATCAACAGACCCACACAATATATTTTGGAAAACTATGGAGATTTTAAACTGGAATATTAGCATCTTATTTCTTCTGTTGCAGGAGAGAAGCCTTTTAAATGCCCAGTCGAAGGCTGCGGCAGGTCGTTCACCACCTCCAATATCCGTAAAGTTCACATCCGAACACACACTGGTGAGCGGCCATACTACTGCTCTGAGCCCACCTGTGGACGGTCCTTTGCTAGTGCCACCAACTACAAGAACCATATGAGGATTCACACCGGTGAGTTCTTTCACACCTCAGTCTGTTATTTTGTCTGTTGTCACAATGAGTCAGCAGGCAGCTCTCCAGCTCAGCATCTGTACTGAGCCTTTAATGAAACATACAACTTCTTACAGTAATAATAAACATGCAAAACTCATTATCTGATTATTTGTCCTGCTTCTTCAGGAGAGAAACCTTATGTGTGCACAGTGCCTGGGTGTGAAAAGCGCTTCACAGAATACTCCAGCCTTTACAAACACCACGTTGTTCATACACCCTGCAAACCTTACAACTGCAACCATTGTGGGAAAACCTACAAACAGATCTCCACGCTCGCCATGCACAAACGCACAGCCCACAACGACACAGAGCCCATCGAGGAGGAGCAGGAGGCGTACTTTGAACCACCAACAGGTCAGTGTGAATATAATGATATAGAGAATTCCTCAATATGCAGTTTTTTATAAAGCGTGTGAGATGTTTTGGATTTAGTCGAACTTGAATATGAAACTGCAACAATTAGTCAATTAATTGATTAGCTGATTGATAGATATTACATTGGCAACAATTTTAATAATTAATTAATTAATCATTTCAGTAATTTTTCAAGCAAAAATGCCAAATATTCTGTGGTTGCAGCTTCTTCAGTGTGAGAGTTTGATGCTTTTCTGTCACATACGACAGTAAACTGATTATATTTGTGTGTGTGTGTGTGTGTGTGTGTGTGTGTGTGTGTGGGGCATGAAAAAACAGGAAATATACACAGATTGAAAATAAATGAAAAATGAAATTACACATGAATGACATGGAATAACATTATTTCAAACGCTGACACAAAATCTTTCAATCTTAATTCAGATGCCATTGACGACCCGAACGTGAACTACACAACGGCGGTGGTTGAGGCAGATGACTCCGGCTCAGAGCAGGTTCCAGTGGAGAGCTCAGACATGGTTGGTCAGCAGCATGTTGCCTTGGTAACGCAGGAGGATGGAACACAACAGCAGGTAATGGATTGCAGTGACATCACAAATGATAAATACATTTCCTACTGTTCAAAGAATTGAAGGCCTCTCTCAGTACAGTGTACGCCAAGTTCACACTCACGTACTTTGCAAGCTCAATTTAGGAGTCCCAACTCCCGATGGGGTGACATGCAGTCCGAGGATACACCCATTAACCAATCTGTAATATACATATTAAAAAATAAAATACAATTTGATAGAGATTACACAACCTCCTTTCATTTTCATTCATATACATGTGTATGTATATATATATATATATATATATATATATGTACAATATATTATTTATTTATTTAATTGAAATGTGTTGATTGCATGTACTTTCCAATAAAAAGGGAATCTAACTTAACCTTCAACAACAAATATTACATTTCAACACTGCAGACATCAGAGCCAGCAGTAAATTACCAAAGTGCTGGCTGAGATAATATTGTTCTCCCCATGTTTCATCACAAGCCCCAGCGGCCCTACTCTAGGCTGCATCTGTAATTGTTCTATAATGGTCCCATGTTTCCTAATAGTGGTGTCTTGTGACTCATGTCTATTATGAATTTTTGGGTTAAAACAAAAAAAGGAATAAGGCACTAAAACTAATACTAAATATAACTGAAGACAAAATCTCGAAACAAAAATGTGACCATGTTGTTCCAAAAAGGTGCCTATATCTGTATTATATTGTGTCTAACAACAGGTCAGTATCTCTGAAGCAGACTTACAAGCCATGGGTGGCACAATCACCATGGTAACCCAAGAAGGCACAACCATAACCATCCCAGCCCACGAACTGACAACGCAAGGTGCTCACTCGGTTACCATGGTAACAACAGACGGCTCAGATGAACAGGTAAACAACTGCTTGACTTCTGTGGAGACTGTACAAAATGTAGGAATTATGTCTGTTTTTCTCAGTTTAGAGGGTTTTTGATGACATCTAACTGTTGACTTAAACCAATGTACCTCATAAGACCAGACAAACAGCCACACCGCAACAGTGTTTTTCAGGTGCCTCTCAATTTCTAGGCTTATTGTTGGACATGTAATTGTCAATGCTACACTCTGTTAGACCTCCATTTCGGCAAAAATTGTAGTACATAATTGATTTGTAACCCAAACACCAAAGCAGTTGGTTGATTTGAGTATAATGTCTCTGTCTCCCTTAGGTGGCCATCATGACACCTGACATGACCTCGTTCCAAACTGTGGAGGAGGCAGGCTACAGCCAAGGACAGGATGACATTCATCCTGTCACGTTACTGGCCACCTCCAACGGCACTCACATTGCTGTGCAGGTTGGTAGAACGACACCATAGGAGTGAATAGACTGGTGGGGTGAGTTCCACTTTGTTTAGTTCAATTAATGACGAAGAAGACTGGGTACTGGGAGTATTGATTCTACAGAGTATGCTGCATTTGTGTCTTTTGTTTTTGATGAAAACTGAACTCAGTGGTCTGTTGTTTATATGATACTGACAGGAGTTTAATGTGATACTGACAGGAGTTTCAGTCAGGACTAAAGGGTACTTGAGGTAGTCCCCCACATAATCACTCCACAGATCACACCCCGTTACTATTTGCTTTAACGCTTAACTAAAATCATGGGTAGGTGGGGTTAAGCTCAGTAGGTGTGTCTCGGCCTTGCTGCTGGTGCATTTGATTAGGGATCAAACTAAACTGAAACTTAACAACCACAGGATGTGTGAATTTATATGTAATCCACTCTTTCTGAGAAAGGAGGAACCAATGTTCTATTTATAGTGATTTACAGTTGTGGTTTTATTTCATTTTGCCTTGACACCTGAACAAAAGGTTCTCACCAAAAGCAGAAGGAAATTAGTGGAATTTTCCGTACATTAGAGTCAACGTTTTCCATTGGTGGGGTGACCAGGTGATTATGTCATGACAAACACTCGTTGTCCCTACATCAAACAGATTTACTACATGAAGGACAAGGTTTTATCTATTCAAAAATTTGCTTTAACTGCATATTATATTGTTATGTTGAATTTACACAATATATTAACTATTTAGGCCTAAAAACCCTGAGGCACTATGATCACATCAAAGGTTGCAGGTCTGATGACTGACCTTAATATATCCTGAAAAGCATTGTTTTCATTTACCCCCTCCTGCCCCCTCTGTCATGGTAATTACAAAGCAAACACTCTTTTTCTACCCTTTATCACCGTGTGACAGTCATCAATGAAATTCAGTAGTCTTTAACACATTCAGTCACGGTCAGAGGAGGTATTGTCCTTCAAAGGGGTGGCAGAGTAAATGGATTAAATCAGTAGTACTGATAAATTACCAGTGATTAGCAGTATGTCATTCAATGTTTGTATCATGCACACGGTTTTCCTTTTCTCTGTAGCTCAGTGATCAGCCTTCGCTGGAGGAAGCCATAAGAATAGCATCAAGAATACAACAAGGAGAGTCGCCGGGCCTGGATGATTGATGGATTCATTATGGACTATGATTTAGGATCAAAACCATCTCAATTGGACTACATCAACGAGAGAAATCGAGTCTTCCTCCATGGTTTTTTTCCACAAAAGAACTTAGAACTTTTATGTGTACATAGGATTTTGATAACTGGAGTTACGCTATGCTATTTTGTCCCTCAGCCAAAAAGATGGGAGAAGGGAAAAATGCTTTCTAATGTTTATGGTGCACAGTGCACAGTGCAGTGTACAGCTAATGCTATTTCTAATAAAAAAGATTGTGTGATTAATTGACTATGCTTGATTTTGAACACCTGATTCTGATTAAACTGTTCAACATCCCCTTTGCTCAGATGTTAAGGTAAAAATTAAAACACATACAAAAATGTGAAATATATATATTATAGATTCAGTTAAGGGTTACATAACATTTTAAAACAGGTATACTAGTATTACTAGTATGTGAGCAAAATTTGTAGTAGTTTAGACAAAAAGGAATAATTATACAAACAACTAATGACAATATCAACAAAATACAGAAATTGTCAAGATCTGTGGAGTAGATGAGCATTGTGAAAACAGAACCTTGTCAATTTTCCACCATGAATTGGAACGTGTGTTTTTAAAGTTCCCCCTAGACTTAAATAATGGTTAAGACTAATAAATAAATTTATTTAACTGTACTTCAGTATAGTTTGGTTGTACTTTCCACTTTAAATTGAGTGTTTCCATATTATGCTTTTAGTTTCTTTTCTGAGGCAAAACTTGTACTTTTTACTCCACTATATTTGACAGCTCTAGGTAATGACTAATTTCTTTTTTGTAGTAATTTTTTATTGCTTTTATTTCATGGTTTAAAAATACACGTGTAGGTGCAGCAAGACATAGTATATCTAGACATATATATCAGCATATATATGTCTTACTGAACCACCTTGTTTATTTGGTTGCATTGCTACTTTTACCTAAAGTTAGATCAGAATTCTTCATCCATCTGAACATGATTAAATTTGAAATAGTTAAGATGATTAGAAATTAACTTGATTGTAAAGATGCTGTAGATGAACGGGGGAGGTGGGGGGGTAAGTAAGTAAGTAAGAGATGTAATTAATTATTATTTAGTTATTGGTTTGAATCATAGCCGGATGAACTTCTGAGGGGCCCTGGAGCAAAAATTTGTTGTTGGGCCCCCAGTGTACATGGCTGTTTGGTTATTTCCCCAGACACCCACAAACCTGCCAGTAGTCTAGAAATAACTTGACTATTTATTTTATTTATTTAAAATGTATTTATTCACGTGACTAGTTTATTAATCGATTAGTTGATTGACAGAATATTAATTAGCATCAATGTTGATAACAGTAATAATTTAAATAATATTTTATTAAAAATGCCCAAAATTCTCTGGTACAAGATATCAGATTTTAATGATGTTAAAGTTGACATGATGGTGTTTTGAACATGTTCACTTGCGCTTCAGGCAATATTATTTTATTCACTGAATAATTTAACAATTGTCAGGCTTAATGATAAATAAAGTAATAATTGATTGCAGCCTTACACAATGGAATAATCCTATCTTGGCTAGGGTTTTCTGTGTGTCTAATGTCTTGACAGAAAAAACTAAACAATTTCATAAAACACAACTTTACATCAAATGAGCAAAAAAATCTAAACTAAATCAATTCAGGTCTTGACACTGGATTTTGGCTTTGGAGGATGGAGAACCCATTAGAGCTTACATTGTTACTGATTAAATATAGAAATAAATTGGAGCAAACCTGAACGTGGTGCGGTTTTTACTATGATTTTGATGTGCTGGTTGGGCATTTTAACCACTGTAGACCGTTTTTTATTACTAGAAGACATGGTTAGTTGTAATTTGTCTTGTGTAAACTGAGCGGAATGAGGTTCCACTCTGGTTTTGACTTTCATCTTTTTATCTATCGTTGCTGCTTTGATCGTACCGTCTCAATAATAGACGCATTGTCTGAAAGGTAATTGTGTGACTCCAGTGTTCGCGCCAGATTGTTGCTGTGCCACCGATGACGTAACGCCTCCTGAAGGCTCCCTGGAACGCCCATCTTTCAAAATTTCGAAACGGATTCTGATTGGCCGCCCCAAGCCATGTGACCAACGGTCGCGGGAAGTCCTTTGCCACGCGCGTGATAGGAAGAGGCTAGTTCTTGACTCATTCAAACTCTTTTGTAAACATTGGTTTGGTTTTATTGTGGAAAGACGCATTTCTGTCTCGGCAAGCAATCGGGAAGATAGTGACGGATACCGATACTCGAGTGGACCGGGTAGTTGTGGTGTTTGTTTTTAGTTTAACGCCGACTTCGGACGTTACTATTACGTTGAATACAAGGTAACTCCGGGGCCATTTCTCTGTGCTGGATGGGCGTGAAGGAGTTAGCAAACACGTTAACTTTTTCTTGGATGGTAACGGAAAATTAAGCATTTCTCAATCGTTTTTGGACACTTTTTGAACCCGTACTTTTCTTTTAAGGTAGTTAAAGGTTTTTTTGTTTTTTTTTTACGAGAAACGCCACTGCAACAGTAGCGGAGGTCCAACCGCGTGATTTTCCCGTCGACGAAGCCGGGGTTTAAATCCTGAAAATGTCGAGCTACAGTCGCCATCGGCACGGTTCCCCGTCCCCGAAAACTCGGCCGATTCGTCAAAAATTACAGTTCACGTGCAGCGACGGGGAGGATGACCCCATCGAGGACGTTAATAATAGCACCGGGGGAGAGTCTGGATTCACGGAGATGGATTCCCCGATGCCAATGCGAAGGGACACAACCGACAAACGGCTGGATGGGAGCAGCAGCCCCCTGAACCAGTCCGGCGGGGACGACGACGTTGAGCTGTGGGACGAGGAGAGCTTCGGTTCACCGTCTCACCTGCGGTCCCCGAGCAGTGTTATCTTTGCCAACTGTTCACCGTCACCGAGGAAAAGTTCTCGGCTGTACGGAGGGTCGCCGGAGCGGTCCTATGTCCAGGAAGACGGGGAAGGATCCAGCTCCCCGATCCCAGACTGCCCCGACACACCTCCGCATAAAACCTTCAGAAAACTCCGGCTTTTTGACACACCGCACACACCAAAGGTTAGCACTCGTCTATGGATAACTTAAATAAATGTTAGATATTTCTGAAAAAGCACCTTCTTCGAGATTAGTGGCTGAATTTACACATTTTTTGCAAGGGCCTCAGATTAAGCAGACTTTGGATCTGCTCATGCGATCTTGAAGAAAAACACACTTCACAGAATATCTTTTGTTCTGTTTCTTCTCCATGTCTCAAATTTTAACTTTAAGTTTGCTCCATTGAAACATTGAGCTGGCTGCTCTATGGATCTTGTCAGACGTTAGTTTAGAAAGAAAATCAGCGAAAATAAGCAACACCAGGCTTAAACAAACAAATCAGTTCAATTTTTTGAATTCCAGAGGATACTTTTGCTGTGTCAGTTAACGACCCAGTGACCCACTTAATGTACAACTGTACTTATTGCATAATGCTTTCACTGTAGTCAGCCAGCCAGATGATTTGGGAACCTGGAATTTTATGTCTGGGCATGTCTAACAGTGATTACTGTATTACACAACACTGCCTTTTAAACGCCTAATTTTAAACCCAGATATCCACAATACTTTTTTTCAGAACCAGCAGCCATATAGTGTTTGTCAACCCAGCTTATTTCACACACTTAATCGAGTAGTCTCCTTTTTAAATGTTAAGTTTGTGTTTTTCCCCGCAGCTGTTCTCAAATTAACAAGGCTCTAAATCTGTCTTTTTCAGAGTTTGTTGTCCAGAGCAAGGGGCTCCGGCCCGGGATCCTCCAGCAGGAGAGTTGCCCTGTTCAAGAATGTGGAGCCTTCAGGAAAGTCAATCACAGACAGCAGCAGGAGACAGCAGACACCTCTGGTCAACTTTAACCCCTTCACCCCCGACTCCCTCCTCATCCAGTCTGCCACGCAGCAGAGAAACAACAGGAAGCGGGCACACTGGAATGAGTATGTTGCTCAGATGTTTTCTAAGACTGAAACTGTTTTGCTAGAAATAACTTTGTCCTTATGCCTGTGTTGCACCTGAAAAGACCTGCATACTGTAGTGCTTTACCAAATTTGCTGCTGGAGTAGACAAACTGCAGTCAATATTTTGGTTACATATTTCCCACCCTGATCAGTTGGTTTATGATAACATTAAATCTTTGTTATTGCAGTAATGAAGAAGCGGTTAATCACTTGTGTGAAGAGCAGTGTTGAACACCTGTAGCTGCTGGCTTGTACACAGATCAAACCCATTGTTATATTAACCAGATACGTTAAAGCCGTTGACTAAGGCCAGGGGTTTTGGCTGGGAACCAAGACCTCATGGTTATAGGTGAACTCTGCCATGTGCTTGTGAAGCCCCCAGTGCTGCCCCCTGCTGTACAGAATGCTAAGCACTGTCCACTATTGTGTTTGATCTTTCAGCTCTTGTGGAGAAGACATGGAGGCAAGTGACGGTGAAGGAGAAGAGGAAGTCCTCCCACCATCCAAGGTAATAAATGTTTATATGATTAGCATTAGTTACATAAAATGATACACTTACACAGTCAAATAGTTGGTTTATTTCTTTTCATTAGAAATTTCATCTCAAACTTGGTTTTAGGGTTTCAACTTTTTTTTTTTTCTTTCTTTTTTTTATTATTTGTGTAATCAAATAGCTGAGAAATAACAGAAAACAGTGAAAAATACTTCTAAAGCTCAAGGGGATTTCTTAAAATTACTATTTTTGGTCGACCAGCTGTCTAAAACACAAAGCTGTTCAAGTTAAAACAATTTAAAACCAATTAAAGCAGGAAAATATTATGTACTTTTGATCATTATCAAAATAGTTTTTTTTATTTCAGAAGACTAAACTATACTATTAGTTTCAGCTTTACTTTGTTTTGTATTCTTGTAAAAAGCTATTAATGTAAATATACCACAAAAGCACAAGTGAATGCACTGAGTACACACATATTGAATAAACATCACAACAAATTAGTTTAAACCAAATGCAAGAATTTTAAAAAATACCACACAGTCAGTGGAAACATTTGGCAATAGTTGGTGTAGCTGTAAGGACAACATGTAGAAACAAAGTCACTTCTCTAAATCATTTCATGTGTAAATTGACAAAACCAGTTCACTAAGGAAATGTGTTGCTTTCAATGGTTATGCTAATTGTCCCTTGGAAAGCAACTGGAATGTGCTTCATTATGTGACTGGAGCTTGTTGGAAAAATTAGATTTACAAAAACATTTGAATGTTAATAAATATGTTATGTTAATATGCTTCTTCTGCCTGCAGAGAATCACCATGATGGAAAGCAACATGATGTCCCGGTACGCCTCAGAGTTCCTCGAGCTGGAGAAGATTGGCTGTGGGGAGTTTGGTGCTGTGTTCAAGTGTGTGAAGAGACTAGATGGCTGCATCTATGCCATCAAGAGGTCAAAGAAACCTTTGGCAGGATCAGTAGATGAGTAAGTTGGATTCATTACAAGCTGAAAACCTTTTACAATGATTGTGCCTTGATTGTCCAAAGTGACAAAATTTTACAAGGAAGATGCTCTAAAGGTAAAATAATTGTGTCATAAACTTTAATGACATGTAATCCTTTAAACTACCAGCATTTCGACTGTATGTTACAAGTCATTTTGTGGACATGCAGATTTTAACAAGAATTTCCCTCTCTGCCCCTGTCCTGTACATAATGCACCAAGTCATTCACAAATTCCTTTGTATAAGCCGTTCACCATAAACACTGGAGGCAATTTTTTTTCCCCTTCAGTTTAACTATAAAACTTGCCTCAGACATGCCTTAATTAAAACAATCTGTTCCCCTCCTCCACAGGCAGAATGCATTACGGGAGGTGTATGCCCACGCCGTGCTGGGCCAGCATCCCCATGTGGTGCGTTACTACTCAGCCTGGGCTGAGGACGACCACATGCTCATCCAGAACGAGTACTGCAACGGTGGCACGCTGTCAGATGTCATCGCCGAGAACTACAGACGGCTCAGCTACCTGTCGGAGCTGGAGCTGAAAGACCTGCTACTACAAGTCACACGAGGACTCAAATATATCCACTCTACATCTTTGGTACACATGGACATCAAGCCCAGTGAGTACATCACAATGTAATATTAGGCTTACTGTAGTAGTCATAAATGTGGGTAGATTGGTACAGGAGTTAGCAGGATATTTGCCAGCCTTGATTTTAGACTTTAAATAAAAGGCATTTAAAGGGATTTAAGTCTTAAAATTAATTTCAAAGGTCTTAAAAATGTTTTCCAACCTAATGCAGCCAGTAAAGTTACTTATATAAATGTTTTTGTATGTGAATTTATCTAAAACTGGGAGGAAAATCTCCAGCACTGTTGTTCAAAATTGATAAGGAACCATAAACAAATATTTTTCATGAATTGGTTAAACTTTCCATCTATTTTCTGCTGCATGTCCAGATCGAGGTTGTGTTTAATGTTATTATTGGGAATTACTTTTATATACTGCTGAGAAGTAATAACAAAAATGTGACAAATGTCAATCAATTAATGGATTTGATAGATGATTCTAGGTCATCCCCACTAGTTTTTGATATCTTGGGTGGTGTGACCATTAAATGATTATTAAATCAAATTCTTGTTAATTAAGTTTAATTTTGTGAAGAAACAGAGTCATAGTCTTAACATCAATGTTTTCTGGTCAGAAACTAATGGAGGGGTTAATATCTTTTTCTTAGGCAACATCTTCATTTCGCGGAAATCTGTAGCGAGCTGTGATGAATGTGATGAGGACGACGGTCTGACCACCAGTGTTGTCTACAAAATTGGTAAGATGCTTCCACAGTTAATGTATGATGACCTCCTGCATTTGAAAGTTATATCTTTATATTATTTATTATTATATATATATATTATTTTTATTATACTGATATTTTATATTTGTACTAAGCGTAGGTGCTCGTCTTCACATCTAAAATCTTCTCTGTATGTGTTCCTTCTTCAGGTGACCTTGGACATGTGACAAGAGTTAACAATCCACAGGTGGAGGAAGGTGACAGCAGGTACCTGGCTAATGAAGTTTTACAAGAGGTTTGTAATCCAACTCTAAAACCACTTATAATTTTGAACCACTACAGCTTCAAACAAGGTCCCTAACTTCTTGTTTTTATTTTCTCTCCAGGACTACAGTAACTTGACGAAGGCAGACATCTTTGCTCTGGCTCTGACTGTTGTTAACGCCTCGGGAGCCGAGCCTCTTCCAACAAATGGAGACAAGTGGCATGAGATCCGACAGGGAAAACTGCCCGCCATCCCTCAAGTGCTTTCTCCAGAGTTTCTCAATCTCCTCAAGGTAACGGTCAACACTGTGTTTGTCTTTGTTTTGAATAAGTGAAGGTTTGTGAGACCCGGAGACACTGTTACAGCCTTTTATAGACTGTTTTCAGAAAAAATTGGTTATTTGAATAAATCAACTTGGGCTTTTGGTTATTTACCAACCAATTAATTTAGAAAATAATCTACAAATTATTCGAGCCAAATTCATTTCAGCCCTAAACAGAATTTCTTACTGATAATTTGCACTCAAATGCACCCTGCCTCGATTTCTGTTGGTCTTTGTGCTTTTCTTGTGCTTTTCTTTTTGTGACCAAATCTTATATTTTCCTTGTATTTCAGCTGATGATCCACCCTGACCCAACCAGACGACCATCAACTTCTGATCTCATCAAACACCCGGTGCTCCTCACTGCTGCCCGAATGAGTGCTGATCAGCTACGAGTTGAACTTAACGCTGAGAAGTTCAAAAACGCCCTGCTACAAAAGTAAGTACACAGCAGCAGGAAACTCACTATCTTTGGGTTGTGGACTGTTGGTCAAACAAAGACATTTCAATTCATTATCATGGCTGCAGACCAAACAAGTAATCAGGAAAATAATTGACGGATTAATCTATAGTGAAATTTAATTTAGTTTTAGCTCTACTGAATATAAATTAAAACAATGAAAATATGCGGCCATAATTCTCGCCTCCTGGTCTCATGAAGGCTAAACAGTGTGTCTTTGTTTTCCTCAGGGAGCTGAAGAAGGCCCAGATGGCCAGGGCTGCAGCAGAGGAGAAGGTTTTGTCCACCGACAGGATCCTGACCCGCTCCACAGTCCAGTCCAACCCCAGAACCTCCAGAATCATCGGAAAGAAGATGAATCGGTCGGTCAGCCTCACCATATACTGAGACTTTGCTGCACTGTGACAGGAAGTTAGCTCATGGACCTTTACTCAGACCTGTTCAGTTGACACGGTCTCCCGGTTTTCTTTTGGAGGAGAATCCTGTCAGTCGTGGTCTTGGGCTCTTCAGCCCATTTGAAACTCTAGACTGTTGCCACAACGAACTTGAACTCATCTCGATAGACTCTCATTGCCAACATAGTTCAGCCCTTTCGCTGATGGACTTTACTTTGGGAAAAAAAAGCTCATTCCTCAAAGGTAGTTACTGTACCTTTACACTCTGTCATTCCTTAAGTTTGCATAGACGTCAGGCTCTCTCTCTGTCTCTGTCCTTGCACTTCCCTCGACAAAGCCGAAGCCTGTTGGCAGCAGATCAAAGCTGCAGTGAAGCTCTCTTCAGTGTGAATGTACTTGCCGTCGCCATGTGCACCTTACTGCCTGTCAAACGCCTGATGCTGGGTCTGACGACTGACGATTTCTGTGTTTGTAATGGAGCACTTTGGAGGCAACACGTGGAACTTGCCACAAATTTTTTTTTTTTTTTTTTTTAAAGAAAAAAGATAAAAGCTGCTGCTATTGATGTTTTATATGTATCAGGGTTTGGTCGGTTTCAGGTTGGATCGTTCCAGAGGTCATTGGCTCTTATTTTCAAGTAGCAGAGGAGTCCACCCCCCATTTAATGTGCTTTATTTTTTTTGGATGGAAAACAACTCTTGCCATTTGAGGAAAATCATCCAGCTTGTTTAAAGTCACCAAAGCCAGTGAGCTAACTCATTATGTGTGAGGGTTGAATGGATCCATGGTGATTTCCCTGTTGATTGGTGCTGCCAACCCTGCCTGTAGCATTAGAACAATCATCGTCCTGTTCCTTGGATCCTCATGTGTTCTGTTTTTTTTTTTTGTTTTGTTTTTTTTTTTAATTTCTTTCTCCTTTCCGTGAGGCTCGTCTTCTGTTAGAAAAGTATTCATCATCTCTTTGTTCTTGTAACCTCTAACACAAAAACCTTTTCTGTTGTAACGTGTAAATATGTTCTTTTAATAAATTCTCACCTTCTACACTTTGTTTTGTTCAGTGTGATTAGTGTTTTTTGGTGTGGAACGGTCTTCCCTTCACAAATACTGTGAATCTGTCAGATTATAGTATTAATACAGCTGTCGGCACACATCTGATACATCCGTCATTCCGGCTGCATTATTAAAACACTTTAATTGCACTCTCAGAATTGAAATGTTAAGCTGATAATTACTAATATATCAAATATAATTTAAAAAAAGTACCCAAGCAGTTCCTGTTTCTCAAATGTGACTTCTCTGTTAAAAATTATGATTTAGTGTCTTTGGGTTTTGATGGTCAGACAAAACAAAGACATCACCTTGGCTTTTAGGGAATTACAATGTGGGTGTCTTTTTATTTTACCCAATTCTGTCATTTGACATATTGCAAAATTAGGTCATTCATTACAAAAACTGATAGATAAATAAATGGTTTAGGGGGTTTTGTAGAAGCTGAGATGCAACATGTAGATCTGAACTGGAAATAACTGCAGTTTTATTTAGCTTTGAAAAAGATGTAAATGATTTATTTACAGTGTTTCCACTGGTCCTTGAAGGTTTGTCAATTTGAGAAAAAAATCAAGATCTTTAAAGTTTTTGAAAATAGACGAGTCACTGAAAGTGCTTAAATTCATATGTTCTGTGCAAATGTTCACTTGGACTCGAGGATGAACTGATTAGATTTTGGTGGTCACTGTGACCTCACAAAACACGCTTTTAGACATAACTCTTGAATTCATGTACCAATTGACACAATTTAACACAAATCTTGAATAGGATAAAATTATGAAGTGATTTACACTTTATATTCCAAAGGTCAAAGGTCAACTTCACCGTGACATCATAATGTTCTGCAAAAACATCTGGTCATTATTCAACATTGTAACTCAGGAAGTGGAGATCGTGAGCATATTTCCTGTAACTTGACTGGTTTGATGTGGAGGAAAACGACCACGAGGAGGTAATTCTAGTTTTACTTAATGTAAGTACATAGGCTGCGTGCTGCTGTCTGCGTGTGTGCAGGAGACCACATAGTCTACCATCACTGTAACACAGCACAGCTGAGAAGCCACTCTCTCTTTAATTGTCTATGAGCTTCTGTAAATAAAAATTCTTAGTATTGTATCAGAAATTAACCTTGATCTGTGTCGCCAACTATGCCGTGTTGGGTCCTTGAATTTAAGGGAAATTGGCCTGGAAAGTCATTGTAAAGTGACTGAATTTAATGTTTAAAAAAGTGTGGAGATCCAGAAACATCTGGCTAGGTCCCCTGAGGCCGATTTGTCTCTTCATGTCATGAGATTTACAAAGTTGACCCCATGGAAATGTATCTGGTATAAGGTCAAAATGTATGAGTACACTGGCAGATTATTAGGTACACTTAGCTAAAACTAATGCAGTCTAATCCAACAGCCCTGCTGTAAATCCCCCTTCATGAAGGTTATAATGTGCATTTTGTAATGATGTTGTTTTACTGAGATGCTGATTCAACCTTTTGGTGTTTTTGGAGGATATAGTTTAGTCTAAACTATAGAAACTCCTCTTAGTGGGGTTCAATAAAAATATATAGCCTATTTCTCGGCTTTTACTTCAGTTTTTTTCTATTTCAAATGTTTTTTCAAATGTGATAAAATATTCTTGACCGAATTAAACCCACAGTTAAAGCTGCTCACACAGTTTAGCACAATGTATACAACACATTAAATGGACACAGTCTGACGCCTCAACATGAACCATGAAGAAACAATACATTATAAAAACATTATACACACAACCTTTGTAATGTGTATCTTCCTCTCGCTGAGCGGTGCTGCAGCTCTTCAATCATCATCACGATGCCGCACACGCAGAGCGCAGTCACGTGACTTTTCCTCATTGTGCGTCCAGCAGAGAGTTCAGACTCTCAGAGGGCGACAGAGGAAGAGTCGGACACAAGACGACACACGACTCGGAGAGAAGACAACACAGAGGACGACAGGACGAGTGTCTCTTCACCACCATGGCCCTGCGGGACGAACTGTTAAAGTCTATATGGCACGCCTTCACGGCGCTGGACGTGGACAAGAGCGGGAAAGTCTCCAAATCTCAGCTCAAGGTAAAAACTGTAACAGCTTTTCTGTTTTGGGGGAATCTGCGCCTTTTTTTTTTTGAGTCGAGCACGAAACTGCCCCACTGGTCTCAACATTCAGTATCTTTAGAAAAACGTTTAAAACATCTCTGCCCCTCCGTGCTGGTAGCGGTTCCTCCTCTGAAGCTGATAAACAACACACAAGCGCCTCAGTTTGACTCGCACCTGTCGGTAATAGACACTGATTAATTACACAGAGAACGGCGACATTCAATTCCAGCGTAGTTACAAAGTAAAACATCCAAATAAAAGTACAAGCCACCGCAGGAGTTACACAGTCACATTAAAGATTAAATGAAGGGGTCTTGAAGTCGCAGGAATATTACTGACTTTGTTTGACATGAAAACATCAGCACATGAGACACAAAAAGTAAAGTAAGTGATGTTAGAAGAGTGTTAAAGTGTTGAAATTATTTTAAGGAAGGAAACAAGTTTTTAAAACCATGAAACAATTAATCATCTGCCTCAATGTCAGTAAGTTCTCAGTCTGTAAAGATTAAGGGAAGTATTTGTCTATAATTATGTCATACATTTCATGATATTTCACCTTTTAGTCACCTTCAGAAAGGGAAACAGATGTATTGTTCATTGGGGGTGAACTGGGTCAGAATCAATGGAAAGCACAGCTAAGAAACAAAACAAAACTTTTTAAAAGTTTCCCATAGAAAACTCTTAATATGTATACAACTTTATGACACACCCACATATCTGCAGCTCTGTTCCAGCCAAACATAGTAAATCAGTTTAAAACAATAAAGGTTGGGTTTATGAGTTCAGCTGCATCTGAATATAAAGAGAAAAGGCCTGTTGCTACACAAACATTTGACTCAATAGACCAGAATGCAGTACAGCTTAAAAAATATGTTACATTTGTTGAAAGAGGTGAAACTTCCTCTTTTCTGACTGGAAAACTCATCACACTATTTCTACATTATTCTCCTCTATGTCTACATTTAGAAACACCAGTCAACAGGTCGTGCAAAAGACTCCAGGAAATCCAGGAAATCACCAGCCTAATTGGAAATAAACAAAATATGTAGTCTTACAGATACCAGTGACCAATAATATCAGTATATCATATCAAAGTCCAATTACAGGACAAGAGGAGCAGTGTATGAACTTAAAGCTGAAATAATGAGTTGATGAAGAGAAAATTTATCAGCAAATATTTATAAATAATCACCTGATTAATCGATAATGAAAATAATTGTTACTTGCAGCTCCCAGGCTTAATGTTTTATAAAGTCCTAGCAAACCTCTCAGGAAAACATGACTGAGACATGGGAGCTCACCTTGCAGAGAGGCTCTAAGAAAAGATACCATTGAGCTGCATTATGGGAAATGTAGGATCCATTGTTTTTGGCCTCAAAGCATACTGGTGCTGCACTCGATGCAGCAGAGGCTGTGATACTGTAACTTTAAGGTTCTTCTTAATCATCCTTTTCCTGTCAAACACAAGTGTTTTTGCAAAAAGGCTACATATGCTTATCAAGCTCTACATTGACGAATACTCCCAAAAACAGTGTTAACAGTGTTTCACCTCATTGAGCAGAGACTTGTGCAGTGTGAGCTCACGTGGCATCACCTGTTTGCCGGTGTGACTGATATTAGATATTTGCTGCTCTCACAGGGTCATGAGATCAGAATCAACATTTTTGATCAATCAATCAAACATTGAACTTATTTATCAAGAAAAATGACAAATATTCTCTGATTACAGCCTCTCAAATAGGAGGATTTGCTGATTTCATCTAATTGTCAATTGAATATTTTTGGTTTTGAACTGTTGGTTGGATTGATTGATCTATTTGAAGACACCCCACTGTGCTTTGGGAAACTGTGATGGACATTTTCTACTGTTTTCTGTCGTTTTATAGACTAAACAATGAATCTATTAATTGAACAAATTGACAGATGATTTAATTTAAGAAAATAATTGTTAGTCAGTCCTTTAATCAGTAATAAACATAAGGTTTTCCCATTATTCCAGGTGCTGTCCCATAACCTATGTACAGTGATGAAGATCCCACATGACCCCGTGGCGCTGGAGGAACACTTTAAAGACGATGATGAGGGTCCCGTCTCCAACCAGGGATACATGCCGTACCTGAACAAGTTCATCCTGGATAAGGTCAGCCATCAACACTGATTCTTACTGATTTTACTCTAACAGCTGTCGAGCACATCTTTGTATTAAACCTAATTTAGTAGATACATAAAGTGAGTAAATCAGAGTGTAACCCTTCAGAGTTGCCTCACAGGAAGTAGCTCTTGTTGCTCTCACATGGCTCCTCTGTGGGGAGTTTTCATGTTTTCCTCATGTTTGTGGATTTTTTTAGGCAAAGTGAGTCACCAGTCTGTGCCGTAAGTGACTCTTCATCTCTTTGTATGGGAAATGAGACATGATCAGGAGTACAAAAACACAAACTTGACAGCAGGCGTGAAAAGAGATGCAGCACTGTTTTCATGGGGGTAATTTCCACTTTTGTCCCTTGTCCTTTTTATGGTTTTAGTTTGGTTTGCTCACTAAGATTTGTCTGAACAGCCTCCTCAGACTGTCCCACTGCTAGAACGCAGATGAGAGAAGCTCTGAGTTGATAAAAAATGTTGATGTAATCATCTGGCTTTTCTGTAGTAGTTTCCTTGTTCTTACACATGCACATTTTTACCCTGAGTTTTGCCTCTTAGGCATACTGCCTCATTCTCTGATTGTCGGACGTTGATGATGGTGTAGACAGCCTCAGACAAAGTCCTGCAGATGCTAATATATAATTTGATCTATATTTAATTTTACAGTTGACAGTATGTAGTTTTAGTATTTTCCTTGCTGCATCATGCTATGCTACATTATATTTTAATTATGATTGGTAGGGATTTTTAAAATAACTAGTTTCATCATAACGTTATTGGCTAGATTGATATAAATCTATATAAATCCTGTAAATAGTACATCATAGTTTCACTGGTTGTTTTGTTTTTGTAGATAAAGCCACGACTTAATTGGGAGCTGCCACAAGCTTATGTAAATCTTTACTTGAGAATGGTTCGTCCTCTTGCATTGTACAAGGAGGAAGGGGGGTGGGGCAGACTTGAAGTAACAAAGCTTCAGCAACATCTGTAGCATTGAAACCAACTGTATTGTCAAATCAACTCATTCCACAACATTAGACACACCCCTTAGGTAACTGCTAGTTCAGGATATTGGTTGGTCTGAAATCACTTGACCACACATTTACTCTGCTGGGAGGTGATTAGGTTTGCTGGGTTAGATTGTATTAGTTTTATCTAGGTGTACCTGATAAACTACCAACTGAGTGTATATGTAAATACAATACTGGAAGCTATATGAATTGTTGTGTATATGTGATTGGTTGTCTTTTTCTTTCTTTCATATTCAAATGTTTTTTATTTTAGGTGTTATTTAATGATGCAGGAAATCTTCATTTAGAAAATATTTTCTTAGACTATATAAGTCCATTGATTGACACATAGTGTATTGTGATGGTGTCACATTGTTTCATGTCCGTCCAGTCATTGTCCTTTGCCTCAGACAGACACACAAAACCAGTTATTGAACATGGAGTCGGTTCTTTCAGCTGTCTGTCTGTGCTGATGTTATAATGGGTCACTAAATGAATGGAGCACTGCTCTTTGTTTTTCTGGGCATCATGACAAGTGAAAAGGCCTTTTCCCTGTGTGATGTCATAAACAGCCATGACCTCTAATAGAACTCTCGCTGGCTATTTGGAATTCTCGATGTATGATGTCATGACGATGGAGTTGGTGAATGGTGGTTGTCATGGTGAAAGGTTTGGAATTCTGCTGTGTCATAAGAAAACTGTCCTGTGGGTCACAGAACTGTTTACCTCTGATTGTGCCAGGGTGTCAAAGACCAAAACAAAGGCCATAGAAGATATTGAAAAGTCTTAAATAGAATTTACAAAAGATTTAAATATTTTCTCTCACTTGCTGTTTTTTGGTCTCATCAGTCCAGATATTTGACCCAAAAAAGCAGCCAATATTTACATTTTGTAGCTAAATCCAAATGTTTCATAGGTTTTGCTTGAAAAGTGACTGAAACGATTTTCTTTCGATGGACTAATGGATTCATTGACTAATTGTGGCAGCTCTAAAAACAATGAATTATTTTTAATTGCTTAATAAATCCATCCATTCTGCTGCTTATCCAGGTCCAGGCCACAGTAATTTAATTAATTACCTCATCTAGACCATATGGTCTTGTATATCTCATAGTTTGATTGTGAAACAGTATTTCATTTCTTTTCATGTGATAATAGAAAGGTTTGAAATTTACATTGGTGAAGTCATTAGGATCATTAATTGTTGAATGAAGCGAGTGTTCCACCAAGATAATAAGACTTTTGCTGTAGTTATTTACAATCATTGATATATGATATATATTGATTTAATTTACTTTTACAACTAATGCATAGTAAAACTAAAAGTGAAAAAAGTAAAATCATAAATTGAATGATTTAGTTAATTTAGTTAATTAATAATAATTTTGGTCATATTCCAAGTCATTTACAGTTTTCTGTTTTGTGATCACTGTCCAAACAGTGTACAACTTAAATGAAATCAAACAGGCGCTCTGATTGGCCAGCCTTTGCACACTAGTTGCACACTGCTGACACCTCTGTAAACGAAAGAGATCTGTTTTTACGCTACACAATCTAATGGTAGACTAAAGGTAGACCAAAAATTGAAAAATCCCTTTTTAAAAAATAATTTTGTGCTTTCATTTTAAAGTTTTACTCTTATGAGAACAGCTCCCAATGAATTGTCAGTCTCTGTAAATGTGAAGGTTTGATTAGCTGTAGTTTTGGAAGTCGTCCTTATCTGTTGTGTTTTTCTCTGTGCTGCTGTAAAGTTACATGTGGCCTCTTTTTCATGATGCCTGAAGGGATTGTGGCACTTGTGGCATGTGATGTCAAGGTCTAGCTCTGCACTGGTGTTGCTGTGTTTCTGATAAAATTGTTCCGCAACAACACTTTTCCCTCAGTGAGATCTTAACAGTCTATTGTGTAACATTCCCCTGTGGGATCTTGTCAAAGTTAAACATGCAGGCTGCTGCTGTTGAGTGTTAGGACAGAAATGGTTTATGTGTCACTTTGTGTTAGTTTTTTTTCCCCATGTAGTCTCAGCAACGTCTGAGTAAGGTTACAGTTAGTTTTTTATCTTCAAGTTTACTCATTAGTTCCTTGTTCCAGCTTTTGAAGACATTATTTGGATTAAAAGAAAGTTGTACAACGTGTTTAACAGCCAACAACATGTATTAGTTCTGTGTGTGGATGCGTTTTCAACTTGGCAGCACACACTAATCCTTTGACATACAGTGTCTGACAGATTATACATGTCATGTATGAACTTTTTTCAGCTCTTTATGATGTTACAAGAGTGAAATATTCACATCCAAAGCTACTTGTTTTATATCTGCACCATTCAATCAAATGGAAATATTCCAGAAATCTTTATCATCATTTTATACACATTTCCCAGAATTCTCAGTAGAATATGAAGTTGTGTGTATCTGAACTAAATGTGGCTGCACAGTGTGAGTTTGTAAAGACTCTCCAACTGGCTGTTCAGTAACGTCACTGTGAAACAGGGACACTTTTCTTTAAAAATGTAATTCTGGATTTAGGTTCAGGAAAAAAGGCATGACGTCATGGGCAGACGTTAATATCCCCACCCCCACCCCAAACACACACACAGTTTACTCACACACTACCACCCCACCCACCCATTGAAGTGTAGGGGACTGGGCCATGGAGAGCGAGGGCGGTGGTCAGTACTTTCAGCTACTCTAACTCCTGAGGAAACTCCACCCAGGCACACAGGGAAATTGTGTATGTATGTATGTATGCACACGTGTGTGTGTGTGTGTGTGTGTGTGTGTGTGTGTGTGTGTGTGTGTGTGTGTGTGTGTGTGTGTGTGTGTGTGTGTGTGTGTGTGTGTGTGTGTGTGTGTGTGTGTGTGTGTGTGTGTGTGTGTGTGTGTGTGTGTGTGTGTGTGTGTGTGTGTGTGTGTGTGTGTGTGTGTGTGTGTGTGTGTGTGTGTGTGTGTGTGTGTGTGTGTGTGTGTGTGTGTGTGTGTGTGTGTGTGTGTGTGTGTGTCAAGAAAAACGTAAAAACAGAAACTCAGGTGTAACTTGCGTTTGTTTGTGCGCATTAAAGGGTGATGCAGTGTGTGTGCACAGATGGTTTAGTGGAGGGCAGGACAAGAGCCTGTGTTTGAAGGTTTTGGTAATACACAGAATGACCTGAAAGACAACTACAAAGAGATGCAACACGACCGTAAAGAGACACAACATAACTACAGAGACACAAAACAACCAAACAGACAACTACGAAGAGACGCCATAGGAACTAAAAGAGACGGAACTACAGAGACAGAGAACGACTGGAGATGGACATAAAATGACTACAAAGAAGACAATACCACCACACAGACATCTACACAGACACACAAAACAGCAGCAGAGACACAAAATGACCTGAAAGAGACAGAAAATGAACGACAAAACAACCTTACAAATATCTATAAAGAGACACAAATATTAATTGAGATTTGCCAGAGATGCAAAAGAATCACAAAGGCTAATTGAACTCTAAATGACAGTTTGTGTCTGTGTCAGTCTGAGTGCAGGGGAGCGGACACTTGATCTTATCTGAGTCCATTAGGGTCACAGCTGTGTCACTATGGTGTGACTCAGTAACCCGACACCAAACCACTGCAGACGCTTGATTTGGCAGCACAGACAGAGGTTGAGGCTGAAGCTCAGGACTCAGCACTTTGTGATTTGGTGAAGTGAAGAAGCATTCCTCAGAAACAAGTGATCCACTGTGACCCTGAAATACCGTGTGTGTGTGTGTGTGTGTGTGTGTGTATGTGTGAGAGAGTGTGAGAGAGAGAGAGAGAGAGAGAGAGAGAGAGAGACAATGAACATCTGAGGACCTGCTGTAGTTAAAGGATAAGACAGGTTCACATTTTTCAGGCGTATTGTTTGTACAGTTTTATTGTTAGTTGTAATCATTCCTCCTGTCCATACTGACTGTTAACAGGATTCCTCTCTGATGCCGCTCCACTGGACAATGTATTGAAGCTAATATGAGGCTAGGACAAATAAGGTGAGCTTCACCTGGGGTTCATTTCTTTTTAGTACAAAATTGGCTTTATGTTCATGGACAGTGTTTCCATGCTGAACTGCAGCAGAAGAGGAGGTGGAAGTAACGACCAAACTGATACTTCTAAAGTCTCATGACAGCTTATGACTCAAGACTTCCCAAATCAATTATGACAAAATTTCACACAAATGGTTCATATTTTCTATGACATAAACAGGGATGTAACCTGCAACTAGTCTGAGTGGAGGAGGCAGGCGACTGTGAGGCGACAAATTTAGTTTAGTCATATTCATTTTCTTTACACAACTCAAAACATAAATAAACATGTTTAATTATGTTCCCTTAAATTTGTTTTTAACCATCATGACTAAAATGTACAGGACAATTTACAGTTGGAAAAATAAGTCTGTCACTTCTCTGTTGGACAAAGTCCCACTATATGAATGTGAAACTATTTCAAAATATATCTTTGGTATTTCTGTACATGCATTTCTTGCAGATACCGATAAATCTGCAATGAGCTCTCTTTCTCACTGAAAATGCATTAGGACGAGATCTCTTCAAAACCAGTGTGGGCAGGAGGAACAAACCAAAAACTCTAACCCTAACCCAAAAACTGCAAGATAGACGAAAAAAAAAAAGTGAACTGATCCTTTACGTCAAATCACGGTAGTCAAGTATTTTCTTTTGGCTCCTCTCTTGTTCTTGTGGTTTTGCTCCGAGGAGAAAAATAAAATTCTGTGGTGTTTTCACGTTAAGTTCAAGTTTGGTGAACCTTTACGTGCAAATTCACAGAGTTGACCACATGCAAACCGTTGTGATAGTGCTGACTTTTGAGGGAACAGAGAAACTGAAGAAAGTTTTAATTTTTCAGTTTTGTGAAGCTGCTGATGAGAATCGACCAACACTGTCTGTTTTGTAAGAATGAGATAATCAGGTTCTCTGTGGTCTCTGGTCTAATCAGGCATTCAGAAATAAATAGTTTAAAAGTCTCAACACATTAACCGCACAATTGCTGAAGTTTGGTGTGGATGAACCACCCAACCAACACCTGCAGGTTATGTATGATAGTTTGTGCTTTGGAGCATTAAAAACTTTTCTCATTTCCTCTTTTTAAATGACTTTATCTTCACGTCTCCACCTTCACTGAACACTCGACTGTCTCTGTCACTGGTGCTGAATATATCATTCGCATAAAAACCCTTTGAATAAACAAGCTGACAATCTTGTTTAATTGGTAACGAGCTGTCTAAATATTTTGTTTCAACTAAGATGAAATGTGTTTGTGAATCGACGATGCTGCTGCAGATAAGACTGGAGTTTGACTCCTGAATCCTAATGAACATGTGGCGGTGGAGAGGAGGGAGGCAGCGCTGACAAGGCTCTTATTGTTGAAGTGTAGAGACTGAGAGGGAGAGACTGATGGACAGAGTGAGAGGAGGAATAGAAACAGAGAGAGAGAGAGAGAGAGAGAGTCAGTGAGCCACGAGGACAAAGAGAAACGAGACAAGCATGACACAACAATGTTGGACAAAGAGCTGCTCTTTCATAACAAACTCAGCGTTCACAACTTCACTACTGTTCCCCCCACGTCTTCGTTTCTCTCTGCTGACTCACTGAAAACCACTAGTTTTTAAAAGCAGCAGGATGATACAGATGAGACAGATGCCTGAACACAACCTTCATCGTCATCCTCACATGGGAGGCTCATTCCTGCTGCCGAGTAATGACACTGTTTCATTTGAGTCACGTTTGATGTCCACAGTTTTAAATGCAACAGCAAAGTATTCGTCGTGGGAGAAGCGTTTTCCTGTAAAGCTTTAGAGGTGAAATAAGTTTGTAGCTTCATGTTAAGTTGTAGTTTTAGTTAATTTCCACATTCACACTGCAAAACGGTTAAAGGATATTTAATTTTACAGGCCTTTCTTCAAGAATAATCACTTCACTTACTAGATTCTTGAAATATTTAGAACGGCAGTCTGATCCAGTCAGACGTGGCTCTGAACATAATTGTGTTTTCATTGCATTTGTCTTTGGTTGAGGTGTCAACATGATCATATATGTTTGCAATCTATCTATAGTTTTGTCAATCTGATTAAGTCTAATAGGTTGTTGTTTTCTGTACCTGTCTGACCAGCCCCTCCTCTCGTTCTTCTCCATCTTTTTTTCTGGTTTTGTTTTGGGGGGGGGCTTTCTCCACATTTGATTTGAAGGTTTAAGGATAGAGGGAGTTGTATTCTGTAAAGACAGTAAAACCTCCAGAGGCAAATATTGGGGAAAATGACTTGACTAGCATAATGTGACGTCTCCTTACCTGCTTCGTTTAACAGCTGTGGGTTCTTGCAGAAAATGTCATTTTCTTAATACAGTATTCTTTTTATATCATATGGCTGTTTTATGAGCCCTGCAGTATCTACTTCCTGTTCATCTGTCAGAGCCACGTCACCAGTCTTCTGAAGCTAAATCTGTCAGGCCTCTAGATGCTGCTGATTAAATGACACTACTGTGAACATATTACTTTTAAATCTGTGTTAATAATGTCTACACAGCTGACACCAAGTCCTTTAAGATTTTATAGGTCTAAAAAGTAAATATTCAAACTGTGTGAACTGTCTGTTGCTGTATTATATGTATTTTATCAGCTCAAAATGTAATCTTGTACAGTATGTTTATGTTGTAAAGACTCTAGTCAAGTTTCAAATCCTAATTTTAGTGACTTAAGTCTGGTTTGAATCCCTGTCTCAAGTCTACAGTCGTCTTCTCTGCCAGTTTATTGGTCCAGCACCAACAACCATTTTAAGGGATGTAGTTTGTGGTGCTGTTGAACTTTATTGTGTTTACTGAGATGTTTCTAATATTTAATTGACGCTCACTGATATAAAACCAAAACATGACTCAATACAAAGTTCAAAGATTCTGGGTGGAGTGTCACTTTAACATCCAGCCCAGGTTTCCACACAGGCACTCACCCTAAATTAGCACAATAGAGAGTTACATCAGATCCTGTGCAGCCTTAGAAAAGTGCGGACTACTTCAGTGCAGTCATTCACTCAGGCTGAATGTCTCTCTGAGCACAGAAAACGACCCTGAGAGAATTCAGGATAAAATTCACAAACAAGGTCAAAGCAGCACCAAAGTACAAAGTTTAATTTGACGAAGAAATAATTAGTTAAATCAGCCGCCAGAGCAGTTTTTACACGGATGTGACGTCACACCTCAGAGTGTGTGTGTGACATGTTTCGAGCAAATTATCACTGTGTTTGAAGAAATTTAGTCCGACAAAAGAATTCTAACTCAAAATCCACTTCCTAGCTTTTTGCGCAGCTTTCAGCCCCACAGTCTTCTTCAGCAGCCTTTAATGCCGGCTCAGGAGCTGTTACAAAACTGGCTGACCATTTAACCTTATTCTTGACCTTAGGCAGGAGGAGGAGGATGATGATGATGATGATGATGATGGAGCCTCAGTTCCACTAGCTTCAGTAACTCAGTATGATCTCTCGTTCAGCATTTCTTCATTTCTTTTTTCTGCCTTTCTGAAATAATGAAGCGTGTTTCTGGAGTTTACTACTTTCCACATTGTAAGACAAACCGTCATCCAGTACAACTACAACTCCAGCGTCAGAGTAACTTCTCCACATCCATAAAACAGGTCACGGCCATTACTTGTAGCATCTGCAGTTTAAACCGTCCTTCACCCTCCAGTCCTCTCTGTTAATACAGACCTGCCTGAACTGACCACGACCCATCAACTCACTTGTGATCTGAAAGAAAGTTTTTGAGTTTAATGAATTATTATCATTCATTTTTTTTCCCATGAAGCCCAGGCAACACAAAACAAGCCTATTTTAATAGCACAGCCAGATATACACATATAGTAGCAAGATCTTAAAAACCTTCAACTTTATGTTGATGTTGGTGCTGTTATATTAACTTAAATCTACGTGCAGTGTGTCCCTGTTACTGCAGCTTATAATGCCTTAAACTGTTAGAGAGTTATGATGCAGAAAGAACATCAGCAGTGTCACGTTAAGATGAACATGTGAGTGGATGGTGTTATTGCCGCTCACATACTCGGACTCTTTGTACCTGTTACCTTAATTGTGTCTGTACCTGTATGGAGGTTATGAAACCACAATGAAACCTCTGCACCACATTTCTCACAGAGTTGATTCAAACAGTGGCTTTGAATAAACAAACTTGGACTGCTCTGGGTTCAGTTTGTGTTCAGATCGGTTTTTAATTACAGCGAGCGTCTCTGTTGTTTTCGTGGAGTTTACTGGTGGCTTCTTACTGGGTGGGACGGCTGCCAGGAGTCTCCATGGAGATGCTACTGTTCACCAGCTCGAGAAAAACTCTTCCCCTCCACACCACCGATTCAAGAGCTTTCCTCTCTTTTTGCTCTGGAATTTGAACCTTAGAGATTTTTTTTTTTTTAAACTTCTTTTCTTTTCTCACTTCTTTTGGCATTGGCAGGGTTTGAAAGAACATGTACTTTAAATATATATAAATGAAAGAAGGAAGAGGGTCCTGCTTGCACTTGCTTTGCACAGGTGGCTCAGAATGTCAAGTTTTACTGGAGATTTGTTGTTCACCATCCCTCCTTTTGTCATGTTTCTTCTCTCTCATATATTCTCAATTTATTCATTTTATTCAGCTAATGAATCCTTTAATGTATCTACAATAACGGGCAATAATGCAGCTATAAATGTTGGTTCATTAATTCATGTTAATCAATTGTTTGGTCCAGGTCCTCTGCAGAGGGAAAGTGGCCTGACAGTCAGAAGAATCTTTCACAACGTTAAAGTTTAAAGATTTAGTAACATTAAGTCATTACAACTCGTAAGCCTTTTCGAAATGGTGATTGATTAGAAAGCAAAACCCCCGAATCAAATAATCTTTCTCTTTTTGATTGGTGCCTAATTTAGTAGTGATCTGTATCTGAACTGTCCCTGTCCAGTGTTACTGGATTATTGGATTATTACAACATTTCTCAGTGAGCAGCATTTTAACATCGTAGCTGGTGAAGTCCAGACAAACAGAGCTGCTACCTGGAAAGCATCATCTGTCCGTTGTCGGTGTCGAGCATGAATCCTGACTCACCACAGCTGTTGTTGTTGTTGTGCTCTGCTGCAGGTGAAGGATAATTTTGACCGTCAGGACTTCAACAAAATGTGCTGGACTCTGTGCTCCAGGAAAAACCTGGAACAAAGTCAGCTGCTCATCTCCAACGACGACGCTTTCAAGATCTGGTGCATCTTCAACTTCCTGTCTGAGGACAGATACCCGCTGAACATCGTCACCGAGGAGGTGAGTGTTCTCCACAGCATCGTGCCTGAAAATCGAATGTTGAGACAAACTGGTGTTACTGCTGTGTGTCTTATAAACTCGTTAGTGACAGTGGGTAGTTCTGTCATTTAAACTAAATCATGAGCAGCTGAGTGGAGAGGAAAACATCAGCCTCCAAGTCTGAGACATCAGGACTTTCTGACAGTGAAGATATCTCCCACTTTGTGAAGAGAACTACTCATAGTGTCGACAAACACACAGTGGCTGCAAATGCATCCAGTATTAATACTAATACAGCTGGTTCAGCTCATTGAGCTAGAGTTTGTATCTGGTTTCACTTGGTAACAAACTGCTACAGAAGTAGTTCATTTAAGTTGGTTTTCACTGCGGCTGTCATATCAGATTTTCCCTACACGATTATCGTGGCCAAAAGAATTAATGATAACAATATTATTGAGATATTTGTAGAAAATTTGAAAAAAACCCAAATAATGCCATCACTCATATTGATCTTTAACTTTGTTTATTGTTTATTTTGTGTCTTTTTTTCAGCAAATGAATTAGACTCAGATATGAGTGTAGGGAGGTGGAGAGAGCCTGTAACTACAACTGTACAAAATCAATTACACTTAAAGGAAACGTGATAAACAAAAGATCAACAAGTCTGAACATCTGCCATCACCATAAACGTGTATTATTAATGCAATATCAATATTTCATTTTAAAAATATCAGTCAATAGCAGTTAGCACTAGAGCTAACCACCATGTAATAATAATAGTCAGAATAAAAGGGTTTTCCTGATATTTCACTCATTGTATTCTCCTAGAACAGACAAACACTAGTTCACTGTAGAGTGAGCAGGAAATTCATATGTAAGACCCTTCTTCATTTTTACCTCATCACTAACAGCTGTAGTTCGTCCATAATATGATGCATTGCATTATGGGACTTGTGTCATGGATGCACTCGTTCCACTGTTGTGATTTTTGAGGGCACTTTATAAAATGTAAGGATTCTGACCCTTTGATAAAACTGTGGACAGTAAATGTCGTCAGTGGAGGAGTGATCTCAGACTTGCCTCAGATCAGTTTCCAAACTTAAACTGAAACTTCAAGTTATGATATTTCTTCCTGTCAAACCACAATCTGGTGGAGGAGCACCAACTTCATGCTTCAACAGCAGTTTTTAAATAACGTTAGCTGGGGCTGGTTTTTGTTTCTTTTGACTGTAGTGTCATTGTACCAACACCTTAGTTTGTGTGATATAAACACTTTTCTTCTGTTCAAACAAAACATGTCAAACAGCATCAGTGTTTAATAAAGACGATACATTTGCTGAAATAAAACTCTAAAAAGTCTGTGGTTTAGAGAGTTTCCTGATTTTAGATCAGGAAATGTCTGAAGTGTAAGTAAACAAGTCTGAGAACCTGACGAGTGCCCAGTTCAACCCGAGACCTGGCCATTCTTGTTTTCCTGATACAGAGCTCCAACATTATCAATTAATCTGCTGATTGATTGTTTTAGAGAGAGATCATTTGATCTATACAACAGAAAACAGTAAAAAAGTGCCCATCAGTTTCCTACAGCCTGTAGCAACTTCTTCACACCAACAGACCAAAATCATGTGATTTAATGTAAGAGAAGAAAAATCAACAAATTGTCACATTACAGATTTTGGCATTTGAACAATAACCTGATCAATGAACAATACATTTTCAGCTGATGGACTTATTGATTAATCGACTAATAAACATAATAATCTCATAGTTAATTCTAGTGTCAGTGAAGCAGTTTGTTCTGAATAAATTATCTTCCAAACTTCAGATCAGGATAATCTGATATGGAATCAGTTTTTCAGAACAGGAAAGCCGGGTATCGAAGTGTAAACCTGCGTCTACTGACTGACCAGTAACAGTCTCCTCCATCTTTATACTGGAAAAACTCTTTCTCTGAAACGGTTGTTTGGTTCTTAAAGATTCTTACTGATCAGTGTCTGATAACGGTCCACAACAGTCACGGCTCATTTCATCAGGCCTCTGTTTATTTAAAGTATCACCCAGACATGAATACAGAGCTACAGTTCAGCGTGTGTGTGTGTGTGTGTGTGTGTGTGTGTGTGTGTGTGTGTGTGTGTGTGTGTGTGTGTGTGTGTGTGTGTGTGTGTGTGTGTGTGTGTGTGTGTGTGTGTGTGTGTGTGTGTGTGTGTGTGTGTGTGTGTGTGTGTGAGAGACTACAGTAACTGACCAGTTGAAAACGTCTGTTGCTCAAGAGCAGAAAAGGAAGTTTCCAGCTTCCTGTTCTTTTACAAACGCTGGGAGATTTATTGTTGGTGTAACAAACATCAGAGCTGAATCACAGGAAGATTTTTTGCAAAAGAAATGTAAATGTATGTGCTGCAGTCAGATCCTGATGGTGATGATCAGTAGGAAAAGTACAGTACAGGGACAGTTGACTCTGAATAGAAATGAACAGCTGTATGTCGGTTTTCCAGTGTTTGTATTTTATATATTATATTGTTTCCTATAATAGAAATGATGATCTTGTTTGTCTTGAACTCTGTGTTTGTCTCTGTGCTCAGATCGAGTACTTCCTGCGTAAGCTGACGGAGGCGATGGGGGGCAGCTGGGTGGAGGAGCGTTTCGAGGACTACAAGCTGCAGCTGGACTCGAGGCAGCAGTGTCTGAACGCCTGGGAGCTCATCACCGTGGTGGGGTCGGGTCACTTCAGCAAAGGCATGGACCGCCAGACGCTCTCCATGGGCATCAACGAGGTCTACCAGGAGCTCATCCTGGACGTGCTCAAGCAGGTGGGCAGCACACAGCATCTTCTGTGGCATCAGATATACACTCAGGTGCCAGTTTGTTAGGTACACCTGGCTAAAACTAAGACTACCCTTATAAAGGATTTATAAATGGGTTTTAACTAGTTTATTAATTAGCTTAACAGTTTTATTAATCATTTATAAGCTGTTATAACACCTCAGATAAAAAGGGCAACATTGATCTGATGCTTGCCAAATAGTGAGCCCACATTTCTCTGTACTGTTACGCTTCATATCTCTGTTTTCTCGATCATCAGTGTTTGTACCTGCTGCTTCATCACATATTTGTTCAGTTAGTAACAGTGAACCACCGTCAGCATCTTAATGGCCAGTTTCATTTGGCAGATCAAATGATCATATCAAATTAATGCCTACTACTCATTAATCTTACTAATGAGTTACTACCATTTATATCTGGTAAAAGGAGCCTTATAGTAAAGTGTGGAAAGCATTGCCATTTATTGATGAGTAACAATAAGGCTCCATTTACCAGTTATAAATAATAGTAAGTCATTAATAAGATTAATGCGTAGTAAACATTAACTTGATCTTGCCAAATAGGGAGCCTGCATCAATGTATGAAAACCTATAACTTGTTTAACTTTGTTTATGATTTATAAATTGTTAACACCCGAGTTAATAACCTATTTATAAACCATTTATTAATGCTTTATAAAGATGGTCTTATTGTAAGGTGGTACCAGTCTGTCTAATGCAACAGTCCTGCAGCAAATCCTCCTTCATGAAGGTTATAATGTTCAGTTTGTGTCAAATCTGTTTTAAAGAGGTGTCGATTCAACTGTATGATCAGTCTGGAGGCTGCACTTTGTTGAATTGTATTGTATTATACACAGATCATCAAAAGTACATCCTTCACCATGATCATGTTTGTTGTCCACAACAAATGCACCATTTCCTCCTGTTTTCTAAAAACTACAGTGAGAAGCTGTTTGTTTGTTTATTTATTTATTTATTATTTCTAAAACATGAAACTCTATATGTGACTAATTTTTTTTCAGATTCACATCTTCAGTAGTGATCGGTGGGTTTGGGGCTGAGGGCCATGTTGTCATAGGATTTGTTTACCACAAAACATACTAACTTCAGACAAATGTGATATGATTGATGACTGTGGAAATTAATCTGAAACTAAAACTAGTTTAATAATATAGATTTAATGTCCCTGTTCATGGTTCCCACTTCTCAAACGTCAGGATCTGATGCTTTTCCTTGTTTAACAACAGTGAACTGAATATTTTGAACTGTTGGATCGTACAAAAACAGACATTTGAAGATGTCACCAGAGACTGTCAGGAACTGTAACAAACATTTTTCACTATTTTCTAACATTTTATAGACAAAACAGTTCATCGAGAAAAATGATCATGAAAATAATAGTTGTGGAAGTATAAAAATAAAAGGAAAATTAAACTACAGTAATTAAAATTCACAGGAGGGAAGAGATGTAAAAAAAAGTGGCTTAGAGAAATACAACAAACCCCTAACTTGTCACTAACTGCAGTAATTATTTTAAAACATATATTTCCATTCTACATCAAAGACTTCCCCGAGGTTTAATGTTCAGCATCACACAAAGAATCCAGTTTGTAAATGATCGTCTTTGATGTTGGTTTAAGTTAGCCGTCTCTCTCTCTCTCTGCAGGGCTACATGATGAAGAAAGGTCACAAGAGGAAGAACTGGACGGAGCGCTGGTTCAGGCTGAAGCTGAACTCCATCTCCTACTACGTTGGCGAGGACCTGGCTGAAAAGAAAGGAAACATCTTTTTGGATGGAAACTGCACCGTGGAGGCAAGAAGCTGTTTTCAGTGACAACTTTTCCACCTGTGTTTTGGTTTGATATCTGAACCCAGAGTTCATAACATACCAGGACTATCACCTGCACCAGATCCACAGATCTAAGTGTGAGGTTCATGGCTGAAGCTGCTTCAGTCAGATCATATCGTCAACGACTGCACAGTGATGTTAGTTAACCAGGTTAGATGGCTAATGATAACACAGTTGTTGTAACTCTTTATTAGGGACTTGATTCCTGTGGCGGTCGGTGAGAAGTTTAATAGATGAGACTAGAATTTATTCTTGACCTTGGGATCAGCGCTGAAGAAGCACGGCTCTGAAAACACTGAGTGGATATTATTTAGTTACACAAGATACTGAGTGTGCTGTACTCTTCATTTGTGTTTATCAGCAGTTACATTCCTGATCTACTGTTTCCCTTCCAGCCTTTACAAGACAAAGAAGGGAAGAAGTGTCTGTTCCTCATCAGGTCGTCTCTAAAAACCTTTGAAATCAGTGCGTCAGACAAGAAGAAGAAGCAGGAGTGGATCCAGGGTGAGAAGTCACATGACTTAGTTCAAACTAAAAATCACAAGCGTCATTCTTATTTATTTCTGCTGTTGTAAACCTCAATGTGGTGACTCCATTATGTATTTCTTAGTTTTTTCTCTGTAAATGTTTCAAACAACATATTTTCATCTCTGACAAGTTCAGAGAGTGAAAATTGAGAAAAATTGAAAATAAAATGATCTAAATACAAAATACTTACAAACTCCTCAAAACTTCATTGATACAATTTATTTCATCTTGATAACAATTTTTACTAACGGCTAAATTATTAAAAATAAAACCCCAAGTTGTTGTTCTTCTTCATTACATGATTCCTCTGAGGGAAGATTTTTTTTTTATCAATCAATCAATCAATCAATCAATCAATCAATCAATCAATCAATCAATCAATCAATCAATCAATCAATCAAGCTACAGAATGTCAATACACAGTCAAAAACCCGAAGATGTTGTTTATTATCAGAGGAAACATTAACATTTGAGGAGCTGGCTCCAAAGAGTTTTTGTAATTTTTAGCTTAAAAAATTACTCAAATGATTAATCAGTTACCAAAATTGTTGGCAATTAATCATCTGTAAATCATCTTTTCGGTTAATCAACTAATCAATTCAGGTTTAGAGTATTGGTTGGATATTAGGTGTGTTCTGTGAAAGTCAGTAGTAGTCTAACAATGCATTTTCTATCAATTAGTTTTTTTTTAGTTTAATTGTTTTGACACATCATTACTGAAAATCCAAAGCTTCACAGCTTCTCTGATTATCAACCTTTGGTGAGTTTTACTGCATATGCTTCTTGAATGAAATCACAACATGATTTTTGTGTCTTCTCCATGTTTCCTCGCAGCCATTCAGACTTGTGTGACTCTGCTGCGTCAGAGCCGACCGGCGCCGCACCGCGAGGCTCGGCAGAAGCGGCGGGAGCTGCGGCTGAAGCAGCAGGCCGAGCAGGAGGAGCTGGAGCTGAGGATGAGAGAGCTGCAGACGGCCAACGAGGCCAAACAGCTGGAGCTGGAGAACATGAGGAAGGTGAGGAGAGAACAGACAAACAAACGTTCCCCTGTGAATCAGTCTAGTCAGGAAACGTCAGTTCCTTTTTGTAGCATCCTGAAATGAACAGCTCAGCGTGGAGGAGTTTGACATGAGGAGGGCAGGAGTCATTCACGGGTACACACTGGACTTATCAACGTGCTGTAGAAAGGAAACAGGGTTTAGTCGGGTCTGGAGTTTATTCTACATGGTTAAAGTTACTTCTGTCTCCACTTACTCTAACATGGATCTCCTCCTCTACATGTTGGTTTAAGTTGCAGTTGCTTTGTCTTTTGGCAAAAAAAGAAAATGTGCATCAGTTAAAGAGGTAAATAAAATGAATAAAATGTAAAATACAATCAGTGACACTTAAAATTAGGTTTACATGGACAATCTAATGCCATCAAATACAACAGTTCTGTCATAGTCTCTCATGAGGCCAAAAATGTTTATGCATCCTCAAAGTGTTAATTCAGTTCTGTGTTTTAACGCTGAGGTCATCCACACATTTACGACTGTCAACAAGTTCAACATTATAAACTATGTAGATTATGGCACAGCTGTTGCTCTCTGTTGCATTAGATTAAACAGGTCTAATTAATAAGTGGTCGCTTGGTGAACCTTTATTACCATAAGAGACAAAAAATCCCAAGTGTGAACCTGCAGTGATTAAAAACACTGAAGTAAGAGACTGTTGCCAAAACAAACACAAAAACCCACAGAGAGATAAGCAGCTCATAAAACACCTCAGTGAAGGACAAACAGGTGGACTGGCAATGAAAATAACTCTGGATTAAAACAGGAGGGCTGCACATCAGAGTGCCTGTGTTCATATCAGAAACACAAATGTCACCTGAAGATGACACGTCTACTGCTGAAGCTCAGAGTCTGTCAGACTGAAGCTGTAACAGCTGAAACACCAGGATGTGTTTTCTGTACAGCAAAAGCAAACACAGACATGACTCATTGTCAGAGAGTGAATTAAACTTGAGGGATTTCCCCCTGAGGGAATTTCTAAACCTGTAGGGTCAGAAAAAGCAGCTCCTCAAAGCAGCTGACGGTTTAAAAAAAAAAAAAAAAAAAAAAAAAGGGAAAGAGGAGGACATGTTGTTCTGAAAGTTTCTGCAGCAGCACAGTCGGTACATCCCTGTAGTCTTTGTTTCAAGGTGTGTGGCTAATTAAGACACAGTTTCAGAGCTGACTCAGCTGTTTGATATGAAGCATCTGCTCTCTTCTTCATCGGAGAGTTCTCTGAGCTTTAATCACAAAACTGAAGCATCAGTCAGATCTTAACACAAAACAAAGACCCTCAACTTGTGAAGAGGAGTTCTTACTGCTCTTGTTCTGCTAGTGTCATAGAATAAAAAAAATCTATACTGTTATTATACTCAGGCACACTGACATTTTGCCTGGCATCTCTCCTGTACAGAAGCCCTGAAAGGCAAGTACATTTTTTTTTTTAAAAGATAATTTTTCCATCTGTATAAAGATCCCAGAGAGGCAAGGTGGGTGTTTATACAGATACAGATCCTCTGTACGTTAAGGAAAGCACAAAAAGCAGCATGTTTTTAAAAAGTGACACTTGTGCAAGTACAAGTTTAAAATAAAAGCCACTATTTAAATTCAGTTTACAAATTCATATATTTACAGAGGTAGAATGATATAAATATTAAAATCGAAAGTCTTTATGGTTGCTCTGGATCGCCATGCTTGTAGGTGGAGTGAAAATAGAGAGAGGGGGATGAGATGACAGAGTTAGGGTGACATAAATCCTGTGTTCAAACAATGCAGCTGCCACATTTGTATGAATGAAACCAGTCAGGCGACACAGCAGGGCTCCAGAAAAATAGGTTGACTCACTCTCAAGCCAGTGCAGCGTCATGCAGCGAGGCTCCTAACTGGTCAAACATGTAAAGCGCACAGTCCTGGTAGATTCGTTTGTAACATGGACACTGATAATCTGATAATCATTCAAACTCATGGATCTGAGCATCATGGTGTCATGATGTTTGAAATCATTTGTTCCTGCTGAGTGTGTTCATTCCGGACGTCAGAAGAAGGAAATATTTCCTAGAAGGAAATACTGTGTATAAATATTTTTCCCATCATCTCTGCCCTTTGGTTTACTACACGGCTGTTTGGACAACATTCCTCAGAGATGACCCCAAACCTAAACACGACCTGAGTGCATTATCTCGATGCTCTTATAAATGACAGTGTGTCATTTTCGTGCAACCACACTGGTGGTTTCAGTCACACAATGCTGTGTTTCACGCAACAATTAAACTAGGTCAACCACTTGAATTGTTCTTCTCGGAAACTCACTGCCAGCTCATGAATACCAATAATAGATCAGCTCCACCCCGACTAATGAAGAGTCTGTCACCTGCTGCCAACAGAGGAATGTGGATTGGATTGGAGGGCGGGAGGGGTCGTCTCCATTACACATGTTTTTCCAGTTAATCTCCCTAAACCTGACCCACACTCCAGTCTGTTAACACTGTGGACAGACTACTTGAGTTACAATTCAGGATTATGTTGATTCGCTAAATACTGATGACGAATGGCTGCTTCCTGTTAACACTGTGTTGTAATGGGAAGTGTCAGTTTCACAAACGGTAGAGAGCTGATGTCATACAGACTGTAGAGTACATTTGCTACACTTCAATTATTCATTCACTGCTGTGAGCAGTCTGTTAGAGGGGCTTCAGAGTAAAACTGTGTTTTCAGGTTGATTTTTGTTTGGTTTGTAATAAACACTGTAATATACACACACTCAGTGGCCACTTTATCAGGCACATATGTACAATTGAATGCAATCCAATACAAAAGAACGGATACTAAATCTACATTTAGGAATATAATAAGAGCAAGTAAAGGGTAAGTAAGTAACGCCAACAACAAAAACAATGCTCACAAAATGATGCAAATAACTTTAGTTCTTTAGAGGCTTTTAAACCACTGTTCAAGGTTTATATCTGCTAATGGCAAAAGCAGAGTTTACTTTGATCTGATTTAATTCCCAGTTAATTACAGCAGGATCTGTCTGAAGTTTCATGGCATGGATTGGTTTTCCTAATAGGATAAGGGAAATATCTGCTGCTCACAAAAACACTGGAGTGACACCAAGAGGGATTTGTCATCCTAAAATATGGATCCACCTGCTCTACACTGGAAAAACTAGAGATCAAATCCTAGAAAGATCTTTGAAAACTGAAGAAAAACCTAACCAGAAGACGTTTTACTTTATATCCACCAAGACTTCAACACTTCCAAGTGTAGTTCTGGTTGTAATGCTGATTAAACAGGCAAAACTGAGCGTTACCTGATTTCCAGATTAAGCAAATAAACAAAAGAACCTGTTGGTGCCACATATGAACACTTGATTCAAACACCTAACAGATGCTGTAAAACCTGTGGGCATTGTTTGTTCATTTGTGTTGCCAACATGCTTTTGTCCCTCTAGAGTAACTTTATTCTGATATGTGAATGGATTCTTCAGTGGACTTATGTAGGCAATGGTTGAGACTAAATCTCAACCATTGTAAAACTGGCTGTGTGTACACAAGCCCCAGGATTTTTATCCATCAACTGAAGTGAAAACACAAACGCCACAGTTTGGTTGAGAGTTTCCCAGCATGGCGTGGAGACAAACAGTGACATGCAGCAACATTCAGTCAAACTAGTTCACATCATAGTTGTGTAACATACAGTGAAGCAGAGGACAACAGTTTGTCTTTGTCGGGGACGGCACTACCCTACCATGAGTCCACAACAATCTGCCATTGAGGTGCAAGTCTCCGTCTCACATAGCTGATTGCATGAATGCACAATGGACCCAACCATAGTCACAGAGAGAAAGAGGCTCCGGGTCATCGCTCTCTCTCTAACTGTGCTGTGATACTGTAACTACAAGACTATCACAGTCCACACACAGTTCAACAGCGACACGAGGTTGCTGCTCAACCACACACACATTTAGCTAAAGACTTATTTCCACCTGTTATATCTGCTTTGATGTGATGTGTGGGGCCCTGTAAGCTTTACTGGCATTAACATTATACTTTATACTTGCACAATATTTATATTTCGTTACATTTGACATGTTTCTGTGATTTAAATAAAATAGACCCAGATATAGAACAACAAATCCACAAGACAGGGAGACAAAAGGAAAACAAACACCAGCACAAATAGTAGGGCAACACAGGGACAACAGGAAGATCTGGTACACAGGAAGAGACACTGAGTTCACGCTTCACTATTTCAATATACAGCGTACAAGTAAGGTAAAGACTGTGATGCAATGTGTTGCACAAAGATTTACAGTTTGATGTGTGTTAAAGGGCTGTGTGTGGTGAAACGTAAAGAAAGAGAAGGAATCTACCCCCCACACACATATTTGAGAAGTGGTGACTAAGAGAACACATGTACTTTGAGTTGTGTCAAAGAACTTGTTCATAAATCTCTGAACGGTTCAGGTCCAAAATACCTGTCAGACCTCTCAGGTTCAGCTGGTTCAGGTCTACCATGGTTCTTAAAGTTAGCGTGACACATGGTGAAGCTGCTTTTAGCTTTAATGCTGCTCACATGTGGGACAATCTACCTGAAGATGTGACACTAGAAACAATGCTGACTACTTTAAAATCTAACATGCAGACACGTTTGCCAGCTTTTAATTACATTTTTAGTCTAATTTTGATCTTTTATGCTGCCCTTTTTAATAGTTTATTTTTATTTATCTCATTTTAATCTTATTCTGTGTATTTTATTCTATTAGTTCTACTGCTATCTTCCGTCTCTATTTCAAATTATCTTATTCTTTTTGCTTTACAAAAAGCACTTTGAATTTCCTTGTGTATTAAGTGTAATACACAAGGTGTATTATACGCTTGTGTATAGTATAAATAAACTGGCCCAGCCCTCTTTGCAGTGGTTAAAGCAACAAGCTAAACTGTCTGAGTTGTGTATGAGTGTGATGGTTAGATAGATCCGCTTGGAGGAATATGAAGCAGCTCAGCAGGTGCTGAGAGCGAGTCGCTACTTCATGACCCCTTATTGAAATGTACATTTTTATATTTTTTGACTCTGCAAACATGAAACCTCTTTTGACAGAAACCACAGACGTATCCCCCAAGTCCACTATTCTTTTTTTTAATTATTTGTAGAAAATAACTTGAAGTAGTTGTATTGTAGTTTGTTTGGATTTCAGAACTAATAAATTAGGTGGTACATTTAGATTTTTTGTTTTTAAGTAACAAACATTTTAGCTGTGGGAACTACATACATCTGTGCTCAATTCCAAGCTTTCTTATCTGCAACACGTTTGCCTCTGTTCATTTAGAGCACAGCTTGCCTCTTCAGAAATAACTGAAATAACCACACTATTTCCCCTGATCAGGTTGTGGTGTCAGTAAAACTGCCTGTAGCATCAGTTGAGGTGTTTTTTTTTATCTTCTGTTGAACATGTATTTCACCTGAATTTAAGGGTGAAAATTGTCCTGAAAACAGAGGAGGTGTTTTTATAGGTGCTTTTATCTTTTTTTAACTGCCATCTGTTTTTCTTTTGGCCAGGCTCTGGAAGAGGCAGCGGCTAATGCAGCAGAGGAAGAAAAAAGGCGTCTTCAGACACAAACTGAACTCCAGGACCGCTACAGGATGGACCTGGAGAGAGAGAAAATGGTACGTGGTCCCAGCGTCCACTGAGTCACTACACCAGAGCAAGTGGTGGAGCAAGAGCAACTGTTTGGTGTAGTGTTTTCTTTTGGTCGGTAGACTGAGTTATTTTAACATTATCTACGAGTGTCAGACTGACTGAAATGAAAAATTGACACTCAGAAGAACAACTCAATAGATTCCTGAAGAGTCACAACAGCTCATGGTGAATGTCATTTAAGGTTGTGTTGACGTCCACACTACACATCAATATTAATACACATTTAACATTAATATGTGTGAAGACTGACTCTGTGTAGCTCAATTAATACTGAGTTTGTTGTTTGATTCTAAATGGAAACATGTAGCTGTTACTATAAGGTACGTTTTGTAGAGGCAACCACCTAAAAAGCACCTATACGGTGCTTCACTGTCTCTGGTGATAACATCTCGACATGCTCAGTGCACAGCGTGGATGTGGTGCGGCAGATGATTATCGACCATCACTGACTTATTAAGAATTGAGAGACAGCTTGAGTTTATTTCTATTATGACTAAAATGATTGAAATACAATGCAGCCAGGCTCCAACAAATGTATACAATGCACATATACAGACACTAAATCCAACTCTGACAGTGTTAAACACTGTATAACCTCACCTCAATACCTTACATTTTTAACACAAACTTAAATCAGTCACCATAGAGCTGCGACAAGCACTTATTTTCATTAGTGATTAATTTACTAATTATTTGGTCTATACGATGTCAGAAAACATTAAAAATACCCATTAAAATTTGTCGGAGGACAAGTCAACATTCAGTGATTGTTTTTCCAACCAACAGTAAAAAAGATTAAATTAACCAGTGAAATAAAATAAACAAAAGCAACAATCCTCCCTATTAAAAGTTTAAATTAACCAGTGTTTGATGCATAACCGAACTGATGAACTGATTATTAAAATTGTTGATAAAGCTTATCACCTGATCATCACAGGCAAGTTCCCCTTTTTCATATGTGTGTCCTTAACGTTCTGGTGCTCTATGCTCTTGTGATAGTGGATGTAAACAACATAGGACTGAAATTAAAGGGTGAGCCTTTGTAAGTCTTTGAACAGCTGATGTATTCCTGTACAACCACCTGTTACATAAAACTGCTCAGGAATTCTTTCATGTTTCCTTGTTCAACAGGTACGCCAGCAGATGGAGGAGCAGGTGGCCCAGAAGTCCACCGAGCTGGAGCAGTACCTGCAGAGGGTCCGCGAGCTGGAGGACATGTACCGTCAACTGGAGGACGCTCTGGAAGACGAGAAGCGCGCCAGACAGGATGAGGAGGCCGTCCGTAAGCTGCAGGCAAGGTCAGTCAGCAAGGAGGAGGTGCCATCATACAGGTCTGATGACTGCACAAATATATTCAACAACTACAGGAAAAAAAACGACTGTTGCTGTAAATCAATCTGGTGATTTTACAGATCAAACCTTTTGTTGCAGTAGGACACTAAGGTCCACTTGTGAACTCAACAGTAAATGTGAGACAGTGACGTAGGACAGCTTGTTGACAAACTTGATTTCATGTTTTTTTACAGTTCTAGCAAATCAATGAAAATTTTCTCCCTTGTCAGTGTAGCACTGACACCCCTCTATAAAACACATGCTTGCAGATTCTGTTGCTAAATTATCCACAAAGCTAATTCCATGTTGAAAGACAGTTAATGAGCTATTAACATATAGTGTTATACTTACTCTTCTTAAATAATGCAATGGTAAATATATCCACGACTCGTCTAATTCCCACCAAAGATATTATACTGTTATATATATATATATATATATACATATATGTATGTAAGATGTAATGGGTTCAAGTGAGGTTAGATAAATATCTAACTCTGCAGCGTTCTCTTATCAGCTAGTCTGTTTTCCACCTCAGACGTGAGATGATTTATTTTACTTTTATTTACAGCTTAGTAAACTGTCTGCTCCTCTCTTTTATGGAGTCACACACACACACGCAGCCAGACATTCAACTTCTACTTCCCTCTCTCCACCATATTTCCTCCCTTGTCCTTCCTTCCTCTCTGCTGACATTTACTTTCCACCTCACGTTTAACTAACAAGTAGTGAGCCTGCAGTACTTAAATCAAACCACTGTGTTAAGAAGACAGCCTTTAGATAACGTAGGCCATTTGGTGGATGCTTTCATGAAAACAGTCCACCATACAAGGCTCGTCCAGTCCTTTACCACATTAAATAAAGTTTCATGTAAATCTTAAAATGGTGTGAAATGTGATTTTCATACTTGAGGTTAGAGCTAAAGGCAGGTTTGAAGTCCATGGACATAGCCACCTTCCACAACTTTTTTCATTCTGATAGTCAAACAATCATACTGGACTGACTTTAAAGGACCCTGTGCTTACAAAAGTAAGAGGCAATGGACACTAATCACAGAGACTATGAGAGATGATGTGCAGTAGAGATATGAAGGTAATTCATGTTATAACATCAACTGAGCCAACTTTGCCATTCTGCTTCTTTTTGTTTGTTTTTAAGATTTAAGCAGTAACAAACCAAACAAATGCAATGTTTATTTACTTTACTCCCCTTCATTAATCAAGCACACATACAATTTGGGTCATGCTCTTTTCTTTTGAAGAAGCATCTTTATATAAATTACATTTATTTAGTGCAATCTGTAGTTCCATTTACTGGAGCCATAATCTTGAAACCACAATCAATAATAGCAGTACAGCACCACCTGCTGACACACTGCCATGTCACAACAACCTGTTTATCATAAATTAGTTGCTTAATTTTATTGACATTTTGGCACTAGGTCTGACATTGATATAATTTTAAATGTGTCAAAGGGAATGTTTTTCAAATACTGAGTTAATGTGTGGCTAAGAAAGTAGTATTGAAAAAAAGTCAATCTTGGTCAGTAAAGGAAAAATATGTTTACACACTTGGTGCTCAGTTTACATGATTTTATCCCTCAACATGTAACTGGAAATGAGAAGCCGGCTTCTAGTAAATAGTACATGTGTAAAGAATTGAACTTTCCTCTCAGCCATGTTGATGTCTGTGCAGGTTACTGGAGGAGGAGGCCATGAAGAGAGCGGAGCTGGAGCAGATCCATCTGCGGCAGCAGCGGGCCATCTCAGAGACAGAGGCTGAGAAACAGGAGCTGGAGAGGGAACGTCTGGCTAAAGAGAGTGCCCTGCATGCTGCAATGACACAACTGGAACATCTGGAGCAAGAGAGGCAGGGGGCCCTTGAGCAGTACCAGGTCAGCTGAGTGACTGATTGTTTTGTAAATCAAATCGTGTTATGGCTCATGTAGAACCCTGCAGACTCCTGAGTGGAACAGGAGTGCTAAGAACTGGGAGTGGAGCTGCACATAAATATTTTCACTATCCATTAATCTATCATTAATTTCAACAAACATTCATTGTGTATATATGATGAGGAAATGCCCATTGTAAATTAAATGTACACTCCCAGATTATCACCACCAAATCTCAAAATTTCCTGCAGCTCACTGTGGATGTTTTGAGAACTCAACAGTTGAGTTTCACAACATCAGCAGTGAGCTGGGAGGAGTTTGTGCTCTATCACATCAGGACACACACAAGAAAATGTTTGCGTTTGTATTTAAGATATTTTTATATGTAATGGTAATTTGACTACTTATGAATACCATACAGCTCTAATGATGACAGGTATCCACAGATATTTCCCATTACTGCTGTTGTTTAAATACTGATTAAGTGATTAAGGTAAAGCATTTTATGACTCTATATCTAAATTGGTAAGTCTGACTACATTTCCTGAAAAAGACTTAATCTTGGAGGAAAGTGGTATCTTCCTTGGCCACATGGTGTCATTATATGACTGCTAGATGGGAGGCAGCAATTTATACATGATGGCAAACCATGCAGGGAAGTTAATATAATGAACCAAAAAGTACCACATAGTATCTTACATAAGGTTTCCTAAGTGCTCTCAGGGACAAAAAATAAACATACCTTTTTTGCAGTTGATAACTAAGATGTGTATTTTGACTCTTTCTGTGTGTGAGCCAGACCGTGATTAAGAAGCTAGAAGATGCAACCAACAACACAAAGACCTGGAAGCACAAGGTGGCTGAACATGAGGGCTTGTTACGGCTCATTCAACCAGGTAACGCCACACTGGGTTTAGAACTCAGTATTAAGGTTAGAATTAGATTTGGTTAAACTTGTAATTCTTAAAATTTTGATTGTTTGAAATCCAATTTTTGAGACTATTCATGTCCAGTATTCCAGTCCAGTCGAGTCTGCCTTTCCTGTGGGTTGGAAACAAAAATGTCTCTTATGGCAAAAATAATCCTCAAAGAACCTAAAATATTAATGTTGTTGATGATGTTTTTAAGACAGACACTCCCTGAATCTGGTTCTTCTATGGATAGATGTAGGGCTGGGCGATAAAACGATAGCGATAATTATCGCAAAATTATTTTCCTCGATAGAAATGTAAAAAATGTTAGATAAATGTTCGATATAATTCATTTCCATGCTTATAGCACGCCCACAAATGAATAACGACCGGCCAATCATGTCGCAGGAATAGAGGTCTGTACTGTGCAAGTTAGGATGCACGGTGAGAGGTATACATACAGGCCAGCACGTGATATTATTTACAGACGCACGCAGAGGACGACAGGCTGGAAGTTGGAGAGGAGTAAACAAATAAGGCAAAATGAGCGAGACTGCAGAAAAAGCAGAACGCAGCTCGGAGAACGAAGATATCGTCGACGAGAGAGGACACTCAACTTTAGTAGTTTGGAGATGTTTGGGCCGTTTACAGTCTGACAAAAAACAGAGCAATGTGCAGTGCGCACTGTCGGAGACACGTTCCATCAAAGACAGGCAACACCACAAACCTGTTCCATTACAGGTTCAAACGAGTCTTAGAGGACCCTCGACGAGCGCCAGGCCTGTACCCTGTGCAAATCTTCTATTTATTTTTTATTAATTTTGCAGTCTGATCATGTTTCATGTGTGATGTATCACACTGCAGAACTTAATTCTATTTACTTTGAGTAAAAAGGACTGAATAAGATTTTGATTTTAATCAGGTATATTTGATCAAATTCTGAATGTCTGTACCTCAGAGTTTTTAATGTTCTGCTGTTTGGCAAGTGTTTGGTCATGTTTTGACTAAATAGAACAGTTTAAAACCAGTTGACTGTCTGGTTTCTTCAACTTTCACTCAGGAGCCAAAATCAGCCCTTAAACCTGAAAGAAAAAAACAGTGTGGCATCATGATAAATATCGATGTCGACTGATATGGCCAAAACTGTTATCAGGATAAAAAATTCCATATCACCCAGCCCTAGATAGATGTGTTACATACACCACAGAAATTCAGGAGTAGCTTTACCACCACGATCAGCCAGTTTAACAAGGTCAATTAACTGCACCCACACAATAGCTGCATTTTCCTAATCCAGAAAAGGATGATTGGGCAAGGAGCTGAGACATCCGGAGGAAGCTCCTCAAAAAGGAACCAGTTGAGGTGGTTTGGCCTCTGATCAGGATTTTTCCTGGGTGCCTTGCATTGGAGATTTTCTAGGCACGTCCAACTGGTATGAAACTCTGGGGGAAATCCAAAAAAAACCCTAGAGAAACTATACATACTCAAACTCATTCCAACCATGAATAAATGTGATGGTGCCTTCCTCCTGCTTATTTAGGTCATTAGTCAAAAGCATGAGACTCATACTTTCATCCTATGCAGTCTCCCTCAAAGCAGGCTACTTCAGGTTAATTCAAGCATTAATTAATGACTTGTCAACATAACACATAATAGTGTTCATTTTTGTATGTTTAAATCTGGTTTTATGATCAAGAGGTTCGTGCCTAATTAAGAAGGATCACAGTAACTACAGAACTGCAGATTAACATATTGGGGAAACTAATTTCTCATCAAATAGAATCTGTGACATGTATCCAAAAAAATGAAAATCTCAGAATAGAATAAAAGCACTCAAGACTCACTGAACTTAAGTGTGGATATTTCATCTAAAATCAACCACAAACAACTCCAAAACAATATATGGTCTAGTTACAAGGAGGGCCATGATTAGCTAGTTTAAAAAAAAAAGAAAGAAAAAAGGATGTTTTAACAGCAGCAAAAAATCTTGTTTTGCTGACCTCCATTGGTTTAACTCAACTTTTTTGCAGTGATGTAGAAGCATACTCCTGGTCGGGCCTGTACAATGTGACATTTTTGAATGTTACTACTATGTGTCACACTTCTAAACATTATAGTGCATTTCAGATGGAAATAATACCATGGCCAACCAAATGCCATATGTAATCAAATTAAAAATATCAGTCCTTAATTCACAGATACAACTAATTTTGATCTTGCTTTTCTATTTTAAACATCAAAATATTGCTCCTGAGCCTCAGAATTTCTGTCATTTCTATTGTTAAGTTTGGAAAATGGGAGAGAGAGAGAAATTTAACAATTAAAAGATTAAATTTACTGATTAAAACTGCAGGTAACATTATTTTAAAAGTCCTTTCTTTGCCCTTCTGATCCATAGTTAATTTAGATGTCCAGGTTCATGCCAATCTTAACTACATTTGTTTGGTTTTCACTAAAAAGCTATTTATCATATTTTTCGGTTGTTGATGGTTACACAAACAACCCTAGCACCAAGCTCTTTAGTCAAGGCTCACTGTTGCCATCATTACCTACAGTTTAATATTGAAGCACTTATTTTAAATGGCAAACAAACTGCTCAGTCGAAGTTAAATTTTGAAAGTTAATCCACTCTTTCAGAATCTAAAATTCTCAGTGGCTGGTTAAAATGAAGATCATAGTCCACACTGAATGAAATACGCCTACCTCCAAGGTGAATAATCTCTTGAATTTTTTCTCCAGGTTCGAAGGGACAGAAGCTGATCACCAACTGGGGCCCGGCAGCCTTTTCTGATGCAGAGCTGAGTCTGAGGGAGAAGAAATGGCAAGAGATGAAAAACCAGGCGACCCAGGCCCAGTAGAGCTGCTGTAAGACCTGAACCTTAAACAGGAGAAGAGAAGACAGGAGAGGGCTGCTGGGATATATTATCTGTAATAAAACAAATCTAAGTTGTGACTGGAAAGAGGTCTCTGGTAACTGGTGAATTTTCAGTGGAATCCAAGTGTGAGATTTTCGAGGATAATGCAAGGCATTTCATATTAAGGTAGGATTAAGTAATCAATTATGTTTTATCCCTTTTATGAATCTTTAGTGTTGCCCACTAGAAACCACCACATATAGAACTGGAATCCTGATTTATTTTTTATTTTTTTTAGACTTTCTTATTGACAGTGAGAGAGACAGGGAAGGGGGGATGAGAGGGCAGATGACATGTAGCAAAGAGCCTGGGTCGGATTTGGACCCAAGCTGCTGCGGTAAGGACTCAGCTGGTAGTTTCCACCTCATATCAAGGCTGAGCTACCGAGGTGACCCAGAACTGCTATACTTTTAAATCTATGGTGGTCTACGATGACAGAGCATTCACTTTTTCAAATTATCAGGATTAAATTCACTAACTTCATGAGGGAACAAAAATGGTAAATGAACAATAGCTTTGATGTTAAGTTTTTTGTAACCAAGTGTATGGATTGGTAGCAAGTTTCCAGTGGGTAGGAAGTTCTCTTTGATGTACAGGATTTAAAACAAGTTCATTTGGGTAGTTGATATTGATGTTTAACCCTAACAACCATCACAGATACAGTATATTACAGTAATTTTGGGCTACAGAGCAGGAAAATAACTTTTAACAGTGCCACGGCCCTCTTCATTTTTCATTAGTTTATCAATTTTCCACTAACAACCAGCTCACTGAAGCTACCAGTCTATTTATACAACATCATGAGTTGTTTGTACTTTAGTCTATTAAGAGTGGATATAGTTGATAACCATGGTTAACAATATAAGTCTGTTGAGTTTTAAGACGCAGCTAACTCTCTAAAGTCATGAGTGGAAAAGAATGTGCACACAACTACATTTTGTTATTTTATTCCACCTTGTCCTGACTGTCAATTTGTATCTATGAAATGCACTACTTTTGACCGGGCCTGATCCTACTGTCAAATCTTTGAAAAAGTTTGAGCTACTAAAATTTCTACATGGAATATAAGGGCTTTTGTAAATATTTTAACAGTTATCTGTTTTTGTTTTTAGTTTCTTTCTTACTAAAGTTACGCTGCATAAGGCAGCATCCTTGAGAATGACATGTCAGACGTTAAGTCAGTGATGTTTAATAAATTGTTTAAAAAAAATTCTCTTCACTAAATTGTTTATTGTTGACATCAAAGTGCATTTCTCTGTCTAACTGGCTCTTAAACATTTCCTGCTTGTAAACACTGTGTCAGAAATAGGGCATTTGGCCAAGGCCTCACTCTAAACAAGAATGCTAACTGCCGAACATTTGTATTGTGCTGTTGTACTGTAACCTCCAGTGCCTTTGATACTGTCATGAGTGAACATTGTAATTTCTATTTTATGTTTTTATATATATGTAAAAAGCTGAAGACTGAACTATGTAATAAAACATATCTGAATAACTGGCCTACTATATTCTGTTTTTTGTCTTAGACTCACTCTGCACTGCAGGTCTGAATACAATAAATACAGAAGATTTTTCTTTTTTCAATGGTCAGCTTCACATTGCAATCTCATTAAAACCTCAATTATCACTATCATTATCATTAGCCATCTGATAAAACGGCCTGAACGGCATTTTCACCAGAGGGCGCTGCAGTGCCACAAACACCACATCACTGCATAAAGAGGTCAAAGAACTACAGTATGTCTTATGGCAAAAGACGAGCACCAGAGGCATGGGGAGCCACACTTACTGTCAAACTGTAGTAAATGTGTTGACTGTGGATCATCTGGGGACAGAATAGTGAATCAGTGACTTCATTTCCATGACTTCACTGTCTAGACCTTCCATTTTCCAAAATAAAGCTAGTCACTGTCTCCTGTCTGGCTGTGCAGGATACAGACAATATCATCATGTGCTGTTCTTATACTTCTAATTGTAATAATGAATAATTGAATTGTCATTCTCTGTAATATCTGGTGAATCAGGGATTTGCAGTAATTTGGGGTCTGGGGAAGGCTGAGGAAGTAAATGAAAACTACCCACCAAACATACGTCCACACCAACAGTGTTAATGTGTTAATAGTTAAACAAATCCTGGATTGAACACTATTAATAATTAAACAAGATTTAATATTAAGGCTGTGTATTGTTTTAAAGTTTCTGATACTATTGCTGATAAAATAGTTTAGAGTTTTCTTTGGTAATACTGAAACAATACTTTGTTCATGCCTTAAGAGAAATATTAACATGTTCTCACGTAAAAAATTTGTCGAGATGTAAGCAGTCCCACTTTTACTAAACAGTCTCATAATTGATCTGATGCACCTGATACTTTAATCATTCATCAAGTTAAAATGGCAAACACTTGTTTCCAGCTTCTCAAATGTGTGAATTTGCTGTTTTTCTTTGTTTTATATCATTTAACTTGAATAAACCTGGCTCTGAAAGCTTTAGTTAGTAGTAGTGTGTGTAGTAAATAAAATTGTAAATCTGTTTGCTCTCTGATACTACAGACACATTTTGATCAGGACCAAAAAATTGCAGTTGGATTCCCAGCCCTTGTGATACTATGAGATTTTTTGTTTTAAATGTTGTCCTGATTGATATCATCATGTACATCAATTTCTGAAAATCATGATGTTGTTTTCAAACATACAGTCCAGAACTACAACAGCTGACCATGGTCAAGAGTAAAATAAAATTTGGACTAGTTTTCTTACTGTTCAGTACACAAGTGTGTACTGAATATTGCATAGGGTATCTTAAGACTGTAAATCACAGGAAACAAATAAAGCTGCATCTCAAATATGTTAATTTGATGATGGTGCTCCAGTTTAAATCAGACTAAAAATGAACTGGAAAACTGACTGTGGTCAATCTGCAGGTCAGGAACTTTTCCTCCCCTTCAAGCAACCTGACAATGAGCAACTAATCCTGACAAAATTAAATATGCGTAAATGAGAACAGAAAAACAGTATCTGAACATTATGCAAAACAGACCAGCTTGTAAAGTCTCCACTTTTAGAACAGAGCCCCCTCAAAAGATCCCCAACTAAGTTAATTCACTCCATGCTCCCTCCGTATCGTGCAACAGTCGTTAATTTGAGTGAGACGGGACAGACCAAACAAACACACACAGAATACGTTCCCAAAAATCTGTGGTCCAGATGCGCTCAGCACATACCGCAGCTGCACTAACATTGCTTTATGCAACAAGATGGCCTGTCATTAACGCCAAGTGCCGCGCCGGATGCGCTCTGTCAACCCCCCTGCCTCCCATCCCTCTTAGCTCCCCCCACCGCCCCCCATAACCCCCAGCAGCGTCTGTATCCCATCATCCTTCTCTCTTTTAAACATCCTCACACTCATCAGCCTGAAGTTATGAGGCTTGTGGCACGCGTGCCGCATTCCTGGGAGGTGATGCGAAACAGAAATGCATTAAATTCCCGATCTGGAATCCATCGCTGGGGGTGTGTGTGTTTTTGTGTGTGTGTGTGTGTGTGTGTGTGTGTGTGTGTGTGTGTGTGTGTGTGTGTATGTGTGTATGTATGTGAGCAGCAGTTTGGTGGTGGTGGGGGGGTCTTAAGTTGGAAAATAAGGATAAGGCGGGGTTAAGGGGTCTCACTGGCCCCTCAAGTACCAGAGCATCTGTGATACAAAGTGTCTAAAGGCGTCTGAGGAATTCAAAATATATAGGGTTCGAAAGTTTTAGGAATTCAGGGTAGTTACAGCGAATAAGGTTCTCGGGAGCCCGGGGGCCTGTGGAGGTTTACGGAGCAGAGGGGTACTTGTGGGACAGTAAAATAAAACGCCTGCAGAACATTTACCTTCCTTCACAGTATCGCATATGACAAATCATGGACCCCAGGGGTATGATACAGTCGTATTAAGAGTTCAGTGAAGCATCTGGCGAGAGAGTAGACAAAAATAGCACATCCCTGCATTTTCACATTATACATCTCTACGGAAGATTAAAAGGTCCCCGAAGAATTCCTGTAAGGGTCAACGACGCAAACAGATGTCCTCCTCCACCTCATAAAAATGAAAAACACCAAAAGTGGGTCCAGAGAGTCAGGAATTAACAGCAGCATTCCACTTCACACCAACTACAGTGTCTATTACTGTAAAGAGTGGCTTTGCCTCGCTGGTGGAATTTCACCTTCAACCTTATTTCACCTGCATGTCATCTCTCTTGTCCACCAGCACGTTCTCTGCAAATCACCCTCCTGACATTTCACAAAATCACATTAGAGTTGGATTTGTGTAATGTGGGACTTACACCAATGACTGAAGGTTTTAGTTTAGAGATTTCGTGAGGTTCAAGGGTGCAAGGAGACGGAATTTGGGACAAAGGATCTGGCTCCAATCAGTGCATCTGACTGAGGTTGACTCTGCACCCACAGGAAGGCCGAGCCCGAGGCCACAGCGGGGAAATCAAACCCATCTTTCTCAATTGTTCATTCCAGATATAAATATCTTCTGACAACGCAAACAGCCAAGCTAAAGGTGAGCCGTGTGCCACTCTGACCTCCCATTTGTATTTTTACCCTTATAAGTTAGAGGTTACTGTGAATACATGTAAAAATATATGCACACACAATTACCTACCTCATATGTGAAAAGCATGCACACAAATACACGCACTTACATGCATGCATAGTATTCACACCTGGGTGCACACATGCAGAGGCATCTAAATGCATGCATTCACAGTCACTACAGACCTGAATGCCCACGCTCAAAAGTATGAATGCTGCACAAGCACATATGCACACCGCAAAACACATAAATACAGCTAGACACACAACTTATACCTACATCTTAATGTGCTACGGGTGTACACACAGCTGCACAGAAACGCACACGTGCACCAACAGAGAATTTAAAAAAAATTCAACTTGAACTTTAACAAGGACGTTGTGAGGTGACTGGTTGTCTACGTGGTCCTACTCTATCTGTGAGGAATGCTTTACGTGACAAGACAGAAAGACTTCAAAAGTCAATGTCTCATCCTTTTCCTCCCCCATGAACACAAAAGAATGTGTGGCAAGGCGCAAATATAAAACACAAGTGTTTCTTTGGAAAAAAAAAAAAAACTCTGCAACCCCCATGGACTGTGCTGCACTCCTGCCAGAGCATGAAGTTATTCATTTTTCAGTTGAAACCGTCTGACTTATGACTGAGCCAAGTTTGGAGCTGGCCTCTTACCAGAGCATTGTTTACCAGCATCCTATTTAATTGCACACAGTATATGAAATCATGCTAAAAATACCCAAGCACAGCAGGCTTAAAGGAAGCAAGTCAACGAGTCAGCAGAGCTCTTCTTTACCAGGTGAAAGGCCAAGTGGTTGATGAGGCTATGCCAAGGGTAGAATTACCTGCACGCTCCTGTGTCATCATCCCTTCCCTAAACACGCACCATTCTCTTTCTGCACGATAAGTGTGTCATCAAGGTTAAATTGCAGCTGCTATTTATGACCACAGAGCAACATAAACCGCTTTCTTCTCTAGTCAAAAAAGACAATGACTCAGAGGCAATGGCACCTAATCTTAACTGTCTTGATCCTCCTGTGGTGAAGATTTTTGCTGTTCCTCCGCCTCCATACTACATCCCTTACTGACTATGTCAAATTACTACAGTTTATGTTCAACATCCTTTTGAGTCAATGTGACTTCCCAGAAATTCCTGTCATAATGTTTTAGAAAATTTGAGTGCAACTTTTGCTAAAGGGAGACAGTCACTGACAATGTAAAACTCTTTTCAGACATGCACGTAAATGTGCTGTCACACGTCTGAATAATCGAACAAGTCACTTTTACATAGAAGTCATGATAACAACAAGTCTGGCGCATTTCTGAACTGAATGCTGTCAAATTAACAAACAATAAATATGGACAAAGAGGAATTGAAATATTACATCTTGCTCGTCTTTAGGAGCACTGTAATTTTTTTTACTGTATTCTCATCTTGTATCATCTCGTCGGGAAGAAATAAAATCTGCTTAATAAACCACTAATACCATTTAAAGATTTTTGTCATGTGCAAACATGGAAAACCACAATAGTAGCAAACCCTTTATATATTTGGGATTTTTATTCATCCCAACTGCAGGGATGGATGAATGAATGAATGAATGAATGAATATGCAGTTAGTGACTAAATTAGATTTAGTCTTTTCATTGAATGCTCATGTACTTTCAGGCTGTAGCTGCAATACTTACAAATAAACAAATGTTCTATCAATTGACTAATTGATAAATTTATCTGCATTTATTTTGATAATAAATTAATTGTTTGCAAAAAAAGTGTTTTCAAATGTGAGGATTCACTGCTTTTCTAGGTCTAACATTATTGTAGATTTTTGGGTTTTGGAGAATTGGTTGGACAAAACAAGACATCTGAAGAAGTTGAAGCTGAAGATACTGTGTTGGGAATTTTACACTGTTTTCTGATGTTTTATAGGCCAAATGATTCATCACGAAAATAATTAGATTAAACACACAGTATGTAACTTCTGCCGCTAGGGGGTCTGTCAATCGAAACAATAACAAAAATATGGCATTTGGTGATGTCATGAAGTAAAGTGGGATCATGAGAGTTGTTGTGTTCACCATCACTGCCATCAGCCTTCTCAGGATTCCTTCAGTCTTAAGTCGTTCAGGAGGTTTTTGGCGGGAGCTGAATTGTGCACAGAGGTCTCCTCCTCTTCAAAATAAACAGACCAGGTGATTATAACGAGTAAAAACACTAACTAAAGCAGTTTCTCTCTAAAAGTCACTGTTTCGCCAACGCTGTACAGCGGATGCAGGACGTCAGGGAGGAGCTAGGAGATGAGACTGCCGCTAACCTTTGGTTCATTAGTTATCAGTGAAACTATCGAAACAGACATTCAGGGGGTTTTTACCGGCAGCCGAATTATCCACAGGGGTGTACGCTCCATAACAAATTGAGCAGGGATCAGAACCGGTAGAAACACAGAATAAAGTGGTTTCACATTAAAAACAGTGATTCACCGATACTATTCGGTGGGCATAGGATGTCTTGGAGGGGCTTGCAGCTGAGCTGTCTAACATTTGCTTGGCTTTTTCTCTGATAACTTAAGATCCAAATGTCCGATGGCTAAAATCCTTCACCCAGTTAATATACATAGTTGAAGACTACCAAGATCTAAAAAGTGTATTTTCAAAATGTTAAACCTGGATAAAATGTCAATTTTGAACTTCTGGCAGGCAACCACAACACTGATGCATACGCAAAGGGGATATGATGTCATTGGCAGACGACCAAATGACACGTACAGTTACTGTGATCTAAAATCATATTTCTCTAGGTTTGAGAATTGTTGGAAACTTTCGGGAAAATGTGAGTACACAACTCAAAAAAAAAAAATTATATAAAATAACCAGCCAATCGCTATCAAGAAAGAATAAAAGATGACCTTGATGAGATGAGAATCATCAATTGATGAGTATTTACTGTGAGAAGCAGGTGTGTATCTCTTGCGCTTGCAGTGGTCAGGGCTGAACGATTTGGGAAAATAATGTAATTGCAATTTATTTATTTATTACCAATATTGCGATTTAAAATGCAAATATTTTTTAAAGTCCTTTTTCTTCTGTATTATTCAAACAAACACAAGCAATAAATAATTCTATGTTATGACTAACAAAATATTAGATCGATTAAACAAACTGTTCTTTCCTGGAGGCCAGGCCTATATGTCATGATTAGATGATGCATGAAGTGATATGAAAGATATTATTTTTATTTAACTATTTCAATCACAGCAGGATATTGACTGATTTGTTTATCTTACAGCCTTGTAAGCATGTAAAATTGTCCGTCATGATGCAGAAGTGGTTCTCTTCATGGAGATCCCAGCTGGCAAGCAACTCTCTCAGGCCGGCTGCAATGTTTTCCCGTGTGGTTGTCTGGGAAGTAGGCAGTTTGAAGGCAGCAAGCTTTGAGGTTGAAGTCTTTAATGAAATGCACCATAAGACTCTCCGCTGTACGGCTTGACCACATGTCAGTTGTAGTAGGGAAACACTCAGCTGTTTTCAGCTCCGCTGTGAGTCTCAGCTTGTATTTTTTATATACCTCCGGTAAGGCAACCTGGCCATGATATGTGCGGGAGGGTACGCTGTACCCCTTATCCAGTGTATTTATCAAAGCCGTAAACCCAGGCTTGGTCACCGTGCTGAGAGGCATCATACCTTTCTCTATGAACTCTGTTATTGCCTGAATAATTTCCCTGTGCCGTTTTGAATTACGTTCATATCGACACCCTCTTAAAATAATGGCCTAAGTCATTTTTTCAGGTTTTTCAGGAAACACAAAAAACTCAACAAAAGAGTCACACTTTTGACATAGGCCATTATACAACCGGGGGTAGAATTGCATGTTCCCCTCAACTGAGGATTCAGGCGATTTTACCAGAGGTGGCCAGCATCATGAGGGGGTGATTTAGGCAAAAAAAACATTTTTGTCAAAACATGACTTAGGCCATTATTTTAGGAAGGTGACGATATGGAATTATGCTTTCAAACATTTCGGTCAGTGATCCTGGTCGGGTGGTATTTGGCTTACCTGACACACTGGTGGTCGGCATTTTAGCCATGCAACTGTGGTACATGGCTTTGAGGTGTTTTTTTAAGTGCTGATACAGGTTAGTAGTGTTGCCCTGTGACGTAGCAACGGTAGCAAGGCAGGTTCTGCCATTGTACAACAGGTCAAAGTGTGATATTATCGCAAATGCGATTAATCGCTCAGCCCTAGTGGTCATTAATGAAGCTTTCAATTGAAAATTAAGTTTTAAAATCCACCACTAATGCAGCCTGTGAGAGGACAGAGCACACGCACATCACTTTAGAAATGACCAACAACACTACTTCTCATCTACTAGGAACCAAATATCCTTTGAGGCTCTTTACGTAAATGCCCTGTCATGTCTGCACAAAGATGTGAGGAACATTCACATAGTCAACAAAGATGTCAAATGAATGACAAAAGGCCATCACTTTAACACAGACAGATGAAGCCAGCAATGTTCTAAACCAATGAGAAAGTGTCTGAAAAGCTCTTAAGAAATCCTCAAAACCACCAAAACAAGAGAGGTGAGGTGCTATTAGAAAGTGCGCAGCAAAAAAAAAAAAAAAACAACAAAAAACAGTAAACTAAATTCCCCGAGTTACCCAATCCATCTCTCCACTTCATTTGAAAGTGATGAAACATGCCTTAAACTATAAAGTCCTAATGAGGACAATGTGACAGTAATCCTTTGGCTCCAACACTGGAGATAAAATCCCCAATTCTAATGAAGTGTTATACAATCATTGAGCTCACAAGAGTGCCAGGGTCACATTTCAAAGGGTCTTAATCACTCAGTGTAGAGAAGGGGGTGATTGATGGCCAGAGATACTTTCTACATTTATTTTTTTGTTGCACTATCAACGCAGCATTGGGTGAGGACCATGGCCTTTCAGTATGCAATGCCTCCGTGACAGCAGATGACTCATGGCAGCAGAATGTGATGGAACAGGAAACATCATTTGCAATTACACTGTTAACTTCACAGGGATAACTATATTAAACATGCTATTTTCGAAACACATTTATGGGCCACTTGTGGGACATCCATCTGCTGGAATTGGAGGAGACAATGTGAAATGAAGCTCCAAAACATCTTGGAAATGTGATCTACGTTAGCTCTGCTTGTTGCCTTAGTACAAAAATAGAAAGAATAAACAACTGTAGACAGTGACCAACAACTCCTAGAAGTTACACCGGGTATGAGTGTATGTGAATATACTTGGATTTATTGGCCGAGGACAAGGAATGTATTACTCTAAGATGCACATATACCCACGTATACACAGTGAGAAATGTAGCCGTAACAAGATATCAAAAGCCCTAAACCTGATCACAAATCATTTAGAATAGAAAAGCAGTTGTGTGCCAGGAAGGTTGCCAGTTCAACTCCCCACACCAGCAGGAAAATGTTTGTGCTATCAGAGAAAATAGGAAACCAGCTAAATGTACGGGGCAATTAACAAGCTGTGTTACTGTTAATGTGAAGCAGTGCATTGCTGGAAGACAGCAAATACACTTGAATTTTCTTGAAGAAAATGTCAGGCAATTTTCACATGGTTGTACTTTTAAAGCCAAAATTGTTACATAAGCATCCATTGCATGTCATTGTTTGTTAGTGTGACTCACAGAGAGGTGTTTAAAATCAAGTAAAAGCACCACATCCGCACTGAGAACAGATTCTAGCGGGAGGTTTCTATAAATATTTAAAGGACAAAAAGTAAGGTATTTATTGGCCAATAGTACAAAATGGACAATATATCTGTGGGTGGTTGACAATGTTGTTGATCAATCAATGACTAATCTGCCAGGTGCAGAGATTTCTGGCTTTCAAAACATATTTTCCATCCTGCACCCCACCCACTGGAATTTCAAGACTCTCCAAATCGATCCCTGACGTATTTTCACTTTCAACGCAACAATGAAAGACAAGTGAGAAACCAATATCACCAGACACGTCAGCTATAAAACACAAATATGTGCCAGTTGCAGGTCAAAAAGCAGACTTAGCATGCTGATATCTCTATCTTATCTTCTGTTAAAGGAACTGACAAAGTAACTTCTCTCCATCATGCAAATATGACTTCATGTGTCACACGGTTGTGAAATCTGTCTATTGATGTATTAATAAATACATCACGTTGTTGTAATAAATGAAAACTAGTTACAACTAAACAATAACAGTTGATTAATCAACAGAAAATTAATCTGTGACAATTTCATTAAACAATTTATAGTTAAAGTCTAATCTAAGTTAAGAGTTTTAAGCAAAAGTAACAAATACTGACTTGTTCCAACTTTTCAAATGAGAATATTTCTGGGTTTTTCTAGTTTTCTTAATCTTCTATGCTGTTAAACTGAGTATCTTTGGGTTTTGGACTTTTGGTTGGAAAAGAAAAGAAATTGTGATTTTGCTGAAATTATAAACCAAACCAATAATCGAATAGGAAAATTAATTGAAAGACTATTTTCATTGCTAAGATAAGATTTACTTATGATGAATATAATCATTAGTCAATGCTAGGGCAGGCAGGAATATAGAAAAAGCAAAAAGAACCTAAAAAAACAACTGAGAAAAATACTCACAATACAAATGATACCTCTGGGTTTATTTTTATGCCATACTAGCAGCAGCTCCATGGATTTTAATGTCAGTCATGTTAGTTGGTCCACTACTTTGGTTCACACTGAAATATCTTACAAACTATTGCATGGACATTCACAGTCCCCACATTCAATTACAATTCATAAACATAAATAATTGTGTTTGTGTGCTCAATGTTTCCCTCATTCCTTTCCTTCCCTCATTATTTATTGTGAGTCATTCAGTAAACTGTTTCGATACTATATTAATATTTACTATATATACATATGTGGCAAATCTCTCAATGAGTGAGATTTATAAAGCGGAACCACGGCTTTATAATTCTGACGAAAAGAATGTGTATGCATTTTTCTGGTTACGTGTGTACACATAGGTTAAATCATGAATCTAGAGAGTTTTATGCATCTGGCCCCTGGTCCCCAAGGATCAACTTAATTCCCTGACCTTTCATCTCAGTGCAGGGGTTTTCAAAGGCTGCTCTTTATGTATATTGTTTAGTTTTGTGTTTTGTGCTATTCCGTAGGCATTGTTGAGTTTTATGTCTTATTAAGGCCCTCTACGGAGGGGCATTGCAAACCAGCTTAGGCTATAAATAATGTAAGTATACTATATATACTTGTCCCTATACAAATAATCATTAATAAATAAAACTAATGGATTACTTTGATACTGCAGAAAACGTGATTATTCCCAGGAGAGTTCTGGAGTTATGAGGAGAATCTGTTTTGATATGAGTTGATAATACATCTCATCTGGCCTGGGAACACCATGTGATCTCCAAGCAGGAGGTGGAAAAATGTTGCTGGGGAGACAGAAGTCTGGACTACCTTGCTTGACCTGCTGCCACCGTCAACAGACCCCAGATGCTGAAAATGTATAGATGGATGGATGATATCGGAGATAATGAGATTGCCCCCATAAACTGTGTGTCATGTTGATAAATCGACCAACACAGGGGGCAGAGATTACTTATTTCCAGTTGTTTCTAGAACAATGACATGCACCTATCCATTTCACCAAAAAGTTTGAAAATCTCTCATCTAGCACCATCATCATTTTGTCCAATACTTGGGATTATGATGTAATACTGCATAACTATTGACATGTAATCAGCCTATGCTGCACTTTGGTACTAATTGGAAAATGTCAGCATGCTAGCACTTTAAAATAATCTATTGAACATTCCCATAGACTTGTTAGAAACAATAATAGTAAAATCTTTGATAAGACATATTTAGTACTAATTTGTGAAATTTATTTTGTGAATGCTATCTGAACATCTGGTGTATGATTAAGTCAAAAGATATGAAATTGCAGGTACAGTGTAAACTACTGAAAACATAACTATGTCTGTGTTTATGTCTGTGTTGAAATGCTCCACCGTGTTTCATGAATTTCACAAAAATGCCACTATTTTTGGCAATATTGACAGTGCTTTAAAGTGATATATCAAAGCCTGTCACAAAATGGTCAGAATATCAGATAATTTACATCTGTGGTTTGACAATGTGCTGAGATTTCTGGCCTTCAAAGTCACTTTCTGGTTTGTTTTGGAACAAAATCTCAACCCCACTGATTTTCTGACATGCTACTCTCATAACATCAGTCTCAGTATCCGAACATTGTATGTCATCTTGGGGGCATTCACTTATAAGACGCTGTGTGAGTATATCTGACTGCCAAATGTATACCAGGTGGGTACCACAGGATGCATACACTTGGCAATAAGAGGTCAAGTGGTAGTGAGAATAACTATAACACATCTAAAATACAATTCCCAAAAACAATTCAACATCACATCTTTGGTGCACGACAGTCAAGGTTTCTCTGCACAGAGCAGCCACTGTTTATGTGGCAGTTTGGCATCTGGACACTTATGCCTGCCACAGTCCATGTGATGAGGGATGATGAGACAGATTTCTCTTTTAGGGCTGGACGATATGGACCATAAGTCAACTCTTTATTTTTAGGCTGAATACACAATATCTATCTCTATCTAAAAATATATCTATTTTTTTTTCTCCAAAGTGGGCTAAGTGTTCAGTTTTAAGTGAAAGCCACATGTGAAATGTCACAATGTCTTATTTATACAGACTGATCAAAAAATGCAAAGACATGGTTTCCTTCCCTGTTTGAAAATATATAGCTGCAAAACGTGTAAATTAATAATTATATTAAATGAGTAGCCTATATTAAATAAAAATAGGCGTATCTCTGAGAATGTTCCTTCAGTTGTTTTCAATAATAACAGACTGTTCAAAATAGAGTACAATTACTGTAAAAACATACAGCTGTGTAAACAATAAAAATGTAAAAAAAAAAAATTAAATAAAAATAACAGGCCTATCCTGTTAATTTCAACAAAATCCAAATCATCTCTAAATACAGTGGAAATCACTTAGTGATAAAAAAAAAAAAGCTTGGGACAGAGTTATTCCTATACAAATGCTGTTAAAATAATTTGCTTACAGTGTTCATTTCATATCTGACAACATATGGAAACAAATAAAACTTTTGTAACCTCCAACTGCAAGCTGTCATATGCTCAGCCTCTCTTCTTACTTATATGTACGAGGTGTTTGGACTGCCACAGTGTAACGGCCGGTAACAACTGCCCCTTTCTGCTCTGTATTTGTGCTTGCTGTGTACACGTATGCGCCATGTGATATCTTTACCACTGTGGCTCAGTGAGTTTGCCCTCCTGTTCCTGTTCTGCTCACGTTTTGGGACTTTTACAGTGCATAATTATCATCCCTGCTCTCTCACAGCAGCAGGTGTGTTATGTGACTTGAGCTGTTGTAGGAGAACTTTTTTGCGCTCAGATGCAGAGGGAGAGTGGTGGCGGGGTGGGGTTGAGCGAGAAAGGGGAGAGAAGGGATGCAAACACTGGCACTGCTTTACAGAAGAAATGGCTTGTGTAACGCAACAAACTATATTGATATAAACCTCTCAGCCCTAATCAAATACCAATCCAATTCAGCAATTGCTCTCATGAAAAAGAAAAAGACTGATGGTTTGACATTCATTTGATCTAAGGCACAGAATGATGCTGTAATGCTGAAGCCCAAAAGTAAGTCTGTCTATCCATCATATAACATCCTTCAGTTTACATTTGCCAGCATTTATGTATGTATGTATGTATGTGTGTGTGTGTGTGTGTGTGTGTGTAGAAGAAAACACAAAAGGGGCTGCTTTGGTGGAGAACGATTGGCCCCGTGAATGAGACAATGAGTTCAAAGGCTCATCAGAAACAAAGCACTACACATTGGTTTACAATGTTATGAGACAAGACTTTACAACTTATCAGTTGGACCATCATTTTATCCTCCATCTCGATATTTGTGAGGTACAAAGCTGAACTATGGTGTTCATGTTATAAAGAAATGTGTCAGGAATGTGCCTTACACATATTTATTCAAGTCAAATAATTCTACAAGGTCCTGTGGCAAAAATTGAGCCAGATTAAACTTTTTTGCGGAACGACTGGAATTTTCCACATTGTTGTCACTGAAATGAATAAGGCTGCTGCAGTTTGCAATGTCCATTTCTCTAAATAGCCAAGTTTCTATCCAAATTTAGAACAAAGTTTAAGCAAATTTCTAGAAAAGTCTGCAAAACAAAATGCTAATTGATACATATTTCCATCAACTTCTGAGTTGAGCACACAATTTTTCCACATTAGCCAAAAAAAAAACTTTGTGGTATTTGAACTTCTTCCCCCCAAAATTTCCACTCAGATTATTTATGCAAAACACCCACACAAAAAACAAACAAACAAACAAACAAAGAAACAGGGGGATGGACCCTGAACCCTGTGGAAGTGACCCTGGCGTTTTTCCAGACCAGATGGGACATGAAATCTGTCCACTGTCCTCTAGGGTGTCCTTCAACTTGAGACCCCATACCTCCACATAGAGGCATCTAGTTCGCATTTTGATCAGACGTCTAAAGCACCTCATCTGGCTCATTTCAGTACAAAGGACCAGTGATTAGTTTCTCCAGGATGTCCAAGCTCTTCACCTTGTTCAGCACCCTACAACTGAAATTTTGGACACCTGTATATGCAACTTCTTTTTTTTGGGTCACTATCCAGGGCTCATGACTATAGAGGAGGGTTGAAATGTACAGATATGCGACAGTGATGTAGGGTCTCCCCAACACCACTCTTTCTAAAGATTCATTTTTATTATGAAGATGGCTTGTAGATAAGGCAAATCAAGAACTTCACCTTACTTGGATCAATTGGGCACAATGTCCACATCATCACCGACACCACACAGCCCCGTTCAAAGTCAATATCCATCTGACCGTCACATGAGAACAGGCCCCCAAAATACCCTAGCAGCACCTTAAAGTTTCATAAAATTCCAAATCCATCACAGCAATGCTTCCGTTTCCATGCTTACAGGCTTCATTCTTATAAATGGCAGCTACTTATAAACAACACACTGTGGTCATACTGTAATCTGACACAGCGTACTGTTTTTCACCCAGTTTTTGTCACCATGCCACTGTGGACAGCAGAGGCCTGCTGTGTGCCATCTCTGTTCCAAGACTGAGGGAGTTTTAGGTATTTCCCACCATCCACCACACTACAAAAACACACATGTTCTGTCTGGTTCATATATGGAATGATCAAGACCTTGATCTTCTTGCTAAAGTGGAATCTTTCTCTGACCTCAATCACAACATTACCAGCACAAAACTGGACTCTTCACATATCTTACTTACTTTACTTGACACAAGATTTAGTTTATATTCTGACTAATGGTTCTGTTCTGCCCTGCCTCATCCGGCTCTGATGAACTAGCCTCTCCGGGCAGCTGTTGAGACATTGCTTTGTGAGTTTATGTGCTGGAATTCCCATGGCAAACTTCTCAGGACTCACAGGTCCCACATGGTGTAAATCTGAAACTTGCAGTCAAAAGCCAGGCTCGCACTGGCTTTGAACAGCAATATTTAGTTGAGATCTTGAGAAAACTTGTGGAATAACTGTCAACTCTGAACCCAAGTAGTGGAAAAGGCTCCTTATTAAGTCAATATGTAACTGTTCTTACAACATTCATAGAATAACCTGTTGCAGTGAGCCTATTTAAAATATTTGGGGGGGGGGGGGGGGGGGGTAGATTGTATACAACGTAAAGACAGACATACACAGATAGAGATACATCTGCACAAATTTTAAGTGTTTGAATTTGAGTGGATCACACAGGCACGCTCCCACAGACATGGCTGGTGCGCCTTTGGTAGCTACCTTAAAGCTAATGCGTGTACAGTTGGTACATTGGGGACAAATAAACACACACATGGTCTAGCAGTCAAATCTTTGTGAGTTATGCAAGGCAAAATTTGCTTTATGCGTCAACACACTAACGACAATGTGAAAAGAATAATTTTATTTTTGCTAATTTGTTAAAAAGGTGAAATATCTCACATTGACATAAGTATTCAGACCATTTACTCAAGACTTAGTTAAAGCACCTTTGGCAGTGATTACAGTGTCTTCTGAGTATGACATGACAAACTTTGCACGTTTGAATTTGGGGATTTTCTGCCATTCATCTTCTCTGCAGGTCCTCTCAGGCTCTGTCAAGTTGAATGGGGACCATCGGTGGACAGATATTTTCAGGTCTTTCCAAAGATGTTCGATTGGGTTCAAGTCCAGGCTTTGGCTGGGCACCTCAAGGACATTCACAGAGTTGTCCTTAAGCCACACCTGCATTGTCCGGGCTGTGAGCTTAGGGTGATTGTTTAAAGGTATCTCTGTGTTTTGCTCCCTGTCCCTGCTGCTAAAAACACCCTCACAGCATGATGCTGCCACCACCACACTTCACCTTTGGGATGGTATTGGTTTGGTGATGAGCGGTGACTGGTTTCCTCCACACATGACTTAGACTGAGGCCAAACAGTTCAATCTTGGTTTCATCACACCAGAGAATGTTGTTTCTCATAGTTCAGGAGAGGACCATTTTGATGTTGGTCTGTCACTGAGGAGAGGCTTCAGTCTGGCCACTCTGCCATAAAGCCCAGATCAGTGGAGTGCTGCAGTGATGATTAACCTCGTGGAAGTTTCTCCCATATCCACAAAGGATCTCTGGAGCTCAGTCAGAGCGACCATCGCGTTCTTGCTCACCTCTCTTACCAAGGCCCTTCTCCCCAGATCGCTAAGATTTGTAGATTTCTCCAAATCTGTGCCTCGACACAATCCTGTCTGAGCGCTGCAGCAGTTCCTTCCACCCCATGGCTTGGTTTTTGCTCCCATATGCATTGTCAGCTGTGAGACCTTATATTGACAGGCGTGTGCCTTTCTAAATCATGTACAATCAATTGAATTTACTCCTACCAAGGTGTAGAAACATCTCAAAGATAATGGAGAGACATTGGAGATACCTGAGCTAAAGTTGAAGTGTCATAGCAAAGGGTCTGAATATTTATGTTGAATATTCAGTTTTCACTTTGTCATTATGGGGTATTGAGTGTAGATTGCATATCTGTTACTTTCTGACAGGGTTGATAGCTGAGCAGTGGTACTGTTCTGTGACCAAAATATGTACAATTACTAAAGACAAGCACACACATACAAACAGTTACAGTTCAGATCATTTTGTCATTCCTCTAACCATATCAGTCAGGAATATGTTCGGGTGTGGAACATTGTCTTTCCCTTGGGCAAATGGCTATTTCCACCTGTAGATGGTAAATATCTGATCATGTATTTTTCCACACAAAAACAACACACATTGTAATTTTCCGTTGTTTGGAAATGAACTGGGAGGAATGCTTGGGCCTCACATTTAGACAATTGCATATTACTCAGTGCATTTCCAGGGAATATTTTCTCTCAGACCCATGAAGAAAGCCCCATGGTGTTACATACCAGTGCAGCAGAGTTAATAAGATCCTTATAATTCCTCCCTTTTTATCTCAGTAGTAATAAAAATGGAGAATGAAAACTATAAATAGACACTGAATGTCTAATAATAACACATAATAGGTTCCTGCCAATGTTGAGCTCCCATTGTGCTCTACTGACCCCTGACTGTGGAAATCAATCACAGCTTCAATCATACTCTAACCAAACACCATATTGTCTTGATTACTTTTATATGCAATGTAAAAGCTAAGCCTGCATCAACAATGCAAGGAACCCGGGAAAGCTCTTGGCCTATTGATATGGATACAATAACCATTCAGAGCCATAGGTGGTCAGACAGACATAGATCATGACTACACTCTGTTTTCAAATAATGAAATTCTGCAGCATGAGGCATGCCATCGGCATGCAAAACAGATACAGGGCAAGTAATTTAAGAACTGAAAGGGATCATGTTAAAACACAGATCATTGAATCATCTTTTGGCTTGTGAAAGGTGCAGTGATGTTGCCATGACAGCACTGTGTGTATCTATTCGAGGCAACCAAATGCATGATCCGTGCCTCTATAGACCCATCAAACCTTCATGTGTGACTGTGTTTTATAAAATCATATCAAAACAGACCTGAAAATAGCACAGTTGCTTATAGAAACATAGCCTATGGACATGTTGAGGATGATGACTGTAGTGGCGGTTGTGGCTGTAATGTTGGCTGGGATTACATCAGCTGCATGCAGGTCAACACAAGTTGAGGGCGAAAGTTTTTGAGCAAACTGAACTCTCAGTTCAAAAGAACCAGGCATTGATTGTCCTAATTCATGAATGTTAGTCTGTAAATTCAAGCACTTTGTTCAGGCACATTCACACCTGTAGCTCAGTTAATTTGGTCCAGACCAAGGGAAAACAATTATACATTATAGCATTTCAGCTCTGATCCAGTTACTGTTCATTCTCGCTTTTTAGGAAACGAACCAAGAGCTTTAAACATTAAGTCATACAGACAGACAGGGAGTTCATTGATTAGACCATTTTATCGACTGTCATACTGCATCGTCAGCACTAAATAAACCCATGTGGGGAAATCGAATTTTTTTTTTCAAATTCTTTAATGCTTCTTATGACTTTATTTATATTCTCTGGTGTCACAAAAAAACTCACAAATATAAAGAAAACATTATTATTAGTTTTACTACGCTATACTACAAACCGAACGCATGTTAGGTATAATGGCAAACAGGTGGACAAAGGATTAAAAAGAGGTCTTTTGTACAGCAATATTTTAAGAGATATTATATTAATGTGGGATCCCTGCACTCGTGTTGTTTCCATGGTTAAATTATTTGGATAAATAATTATTTAATTTTGTAAAACGGTTTTCTTACCATTATTTCCTGAGCAGCTCAAAGCTCAGCAGATGGCTTTAATAGTGGTTTAGTTCTTGATAACATGATAAAATCACATGCAATCAAAAAAATACTGTGGTTGATCAATTTGCTTTCACACCAGAAATGAATTGCACCTGACTATGCTTGGAAGTGGACTGACAAGAAAATGCGGATTGGGAATGAACTGGTGAATACATTTTCTTTTTATGGTCCAAAACACTACAGCAAGACAAATTAAAGAGATGAAAGGTCACAGGTTTAAAATGATTCTTATATTAAATCATTTTCTATCATTTCTACACTGAATAAAGAGTGGAAATAGCAATGAAAAAGCAGAATCCGCCGTGGCTTCATTCAGTCAGAGCAGCAGAGCTCTTTGGATTCAGAGTTAAGCAGTAGTACTAGTTAAAATAAATAACATCAAAACATGAAAAGAACTAGTGTAACCTGCAGACTTTCCAGTATCTCCAAAACACGGGTCAGGACATGCCTTGTAAGTTCGTGCTGAGCTTTTCCAGAAATAACATAAGGCTCTGCTGAAGGTGTGAATGTGATTACTCACTGGTTTTCAGGACTAATAGTCCTAGTGCACCTTTTCATACACATCCCTTTGTAAAGCCCTCACTTCTTTATCATTAAAGTTGTATGCTCTATGAGGTCTGAGGTAAGTTAGGCTCCAATCCAACACCAATAACATGCTGCCAAGAAGTACAGCAAGAGTAGATATTATCTTTTAAGTAAAACAAATAGTAATTTCTGGGTTCAGTACGGCAGTTAAAAATCTAAAACAACAACAACGAAAAAATGTAAAGACGTCATAAGATTAGACATCGTTGCCATCTTGTAAAATTATTTCTTTTAACACAATGACTTGCACATTTTGCTTGTTACATAGACCTGTGGTGGCTATGTGACCAAAGCAGCTCATGATGTTTTAAAAAAAAAAAAAAAAAGAACAGTTCACTTAAATATATTCCATTAAGGGTTTAAAAAATGTAATTACTACAAAGAACTTGTAGAGCATAATTCAGGTGTCTGACACCAAAAGACTGCAACAAGTTTAAAAGATGGATATTACACCAGTATTCTGGTTTTCACTGAAACCTTTCTCTCCTTTAAGGATGAAAAGATCCCCTTCAAAAGATCCACCATCAATTTTATTGTTTGTCAGACAATTGGAAGTCATCACGCTCACATTGTGAACTAATTAAGTAATAATAATAATAAACAAAATATCCTGATAAGATTTTTTTTATTTTTTTTATTTTTTTAAATACCAGAACTCAAGATGTCCCGATCACATATATTAATGGCTCAAAACACTGACATTTACCCAACTGGTCAAGGCACATGGCCACCCACCCTGATTTTGACTGTTTGAGATTTCTGCGTCTTAAAGGAAGTTTTTCCTTTCCACTGAAGCAGGACGTCCAGTGTATTTGGATCAATCAGCTGATGAAAAGTAAGGTGTGCAAAATTTAGAAGGCTACAGCTGTTACTTCAGTTTCAGATTAATAATCAATGTATAGCTAACAATTTTGATAATTGTTATTTAAATCAATTATCAAACAAATGATAAACATTCTCTGGTTCCAGTTTCTAACACATGAGGATTTTTTTTGCCTATATTATACCTTGGGTTTCAGGCTGTTAGTAAGCATTTTGCATATAGCCATATTCTCAACTGTAAATATCTTGGATACAACTTGTTCACCTGACAGTTACACTTGCAGGTCCTGAGCAGAGATAAGTTCTAATGATGCCATTAGACACACTGAGTTTTTAAATCCTACATAAACGTTTGAGATTACTTTGTAAACAATGTGCAGGCAGTTTTTTAAGTTAATACTCTAGCTTTACATGAAATTTAACATTTATTATTTTCAATGTATTTCTAAAACATGGGACCATTTTCCTCTTTCAATGTCTCTCAATTTCTTACATCTCAGAGATAATTCATTGTAGCTAGTATCATAGACCTTAAGACGTGGTTAATCTTTACACAGGCAGAAAACTATTCCCTTGTTTAGAATGCCTAGAAGTAACTACCAGTGGATGTAAGTAGCACTCACAGAGTGATTAAACCCGTCATCTGGAGGTACACAAATTCAGCATAAAGCACATGTTCCTTCCTTTAATTTTCACAGTGCATGTAGTTGCCATAACAACACAGCACTAATTTAAATATACTTAGGCCCTTTTAGCTACTTAAAATCACAGATGGCTAACTTGGAGGGAAACAGAATCATCCAAAAACACATCTTTTGGAACATTTCAGCTATAACAACATTTGCTTTAACTGCCTTAAAACATGCAAAGCCAATGAACCTACTCTTATAATGACCCCCAAAACAACCAGTTAAGGAATATTGAAAGAAAAATATGTAAATGACTTGGTGCACATAAGTCTCCTTTGAGAGTGACCATTTAGATCGATTAACAAAGCTCTGAAATTTACAAAACCAATTCTTTTAGCATTCTCTCAAAAAAAAAAGCAGTGCAATAAATAAGATTGAAGATTTATACAAACTAATGAGCATTCACACAGTCATAGTTTTTGGGATTGCTGACTCGATTATAATCTCTATGTGCATGTTTTTGGTTTGACTGTCTACATGTGGGGTGGAAGGGGTTGACATGCACTGTCCCACAGTCCCTCCCACTGGGTCTGGCATTCAGGTACAGCTCCCTCCCTCCCTCTATAAAGCGTCTCATGTTAGCAGTGTAAACTTCAGACTTCAACTCATGGTAAACTCTTTACAGCCTTGGAAAAAACACCTATCCCTGATAAACAGTACACAACACACTTGAATGTGTGCCATTAATTCTTTACATCACATTACAAGCTAGAGCCTGAGGTAAGTGACTTTTTTTATAATTTTAATCTAAGTTTAAGATTATTTTTAAACAATTGCTAAAGACCTCTTTAGGTATTTGGAAATGTAAATACCCGGTAAAATTTGGGGATAGAGTTTGAAGGACTAGTAGTTGAGTACACACTTTCATTTTTATCCAGTGATGTTGGCTGTACTGATATATGGATGTCTCATCAATAACCCGATTTTCAAAGCCATTAACATTAATTTGTAATTAAAAAACTGACAGATTGTTTCTTAACCACTCTGTTGTTCAGCTACAAAGGCTTGCCAACTGGTAATTAAAAGCTGTCTTCTAATCAAACACCACTTGTGGCAGCAGTTCAGACTAATCCTCATAAATTCAATTTCTGTATCTTTGCTATTGACAGCTCACAGCCAAAATGAGATTAGCCCTGCAGACTGTCATCTGCTGCTGTGTTTTCACCATGGTCCTGCCACTGGTAAAAGGTGCCACAGGGGAGCTCAACTCCAGCTTGAAAAAGAGGTGTGTTTATTCTTGAGAAAAAACAACTTATTATTTAATCCTTCAGCATTCAAATGATGTGCTCACCCCTAACACAAGAGATTCATCACATTATGTCTATTAGTATAGGAGAACAAGTGAAGGAACTATCCCTGAGCAGTTGAAGTTCAGTTTTGCTATAGCTCAACAATTGCCTACAGAGATTTGACAGTTTTAAAAAGCTAATAACTACATTAGCCAAAGCCTAAACACATAAAAACATTTCTGACAAGGCTCCCTAAAGTTCCTATATCGTACTACAGAATAGTGATAGTGAAGCTATATTATGAGTGGGGTATCTTACAATAATAATAAACTTGTCACTGTTCTGTGGTGGAAAAACTGTGCAATGGAGACACCGTTTCTAAACTATCTCAAACATTTGGCACAATTTCTTGTTTCTTAGTGGTCTGCATATAAACTGATGCCAATATTTCTGTCATAAGATAATATTGGTCAATATACAGGCTGGGGAGATTTATTGGTCTGGAAATTTTAGCTTTTGAAGAATCAAACGATATTTTCTTGAAAAAAGTAAAGATGTCCTGCCTTTATGATACTAACTGATCCAAGAAAACATATTGAGCTACATTGGCATCAAATCAAATCATGTCATATTTTGGATGTATAACGCTGTTACTTTGATATCATCACTTCATGTCTGTACCCAACAATTTCTCTTTGAATTAATGTCAGTTGCTATCACAGCCTCTTCTGTTTCTGTGTTGCAGGTTTAAAATATGGCTGCAGGGCCGTATGAAGAGAGACCTGGGCAACAGCTTAGTGACAGCCAATGAAAGGCACTCTGACATCCACGTTGGACCACAGCAGGGCGAGAATGCAAAAGCTGTCTCACCTTCATTAAGGTAAGAAGGAAAGCTGCATTTTGGGTGCACTTTTGGCCTCATTTGATAGCTGACAGTTAAAGATAGATAGGAAACACGATGATAGAGAAAAGGTTAAGAAATGCAAGAAAGGTCCCCAGCTGGAATCGAACCGGGAGTATCAAAGTTATATGGTGTGTAACCATTAGGCTACCAGGAGACCCCCAAAGTACTACATTTATTAAGTGCTCTGTAGATGCCACCTGATAACACAGGAGTTAAATTCCAAATGAAATGACAGCCATGTAAGAAAAGAAGACTGTGGATGATCTATCCTCTATTTAACTGTTGTAAATGTGAATGAATCTTAATGACAAGTTGGATTTAAACCCTGTCAAAATATGTGTTTCTAGGTCATATTCATCTACTCTGGAAAGCAGTCTGAAAATAGAGCATAAATATTACTTTTTCTTTTCCAGCTTTGGCTTAAAATTCAGACCTAGGAGGTCATCATCCAAAGCATCCGGCTGCGTCCTAGGAACATGTGTATACCACGACCTGATCCACCAACTGCATAAGATTCGGAACAATGACCAAAAAGAGCCCAAGGCCCCTCCGGAAAAGATTGGCTGTACGGGCTACGGGCGCCGTCGCCGCTCACTCCTGGATGTCTCTCAGTTTGCCCTCCAGTCAGGAAGACAAAGAAGGAGCACTGAAGCTGGTCAGCAAGTCCACATACACAAAAGCAAATGCACAGTGGCCTAAGACAGGCATGGAAAGGCAGAGGAGAATCCTTGTCGGGATTTTTTTGCTCACAGCAGATGAAGATAAGTCCCCTCAAAGGTTTTATTCTACAGATTTACAACTAGATATGCAAAAAGAACAGCTGCTACATCTGTACTGCCCATCAGAGGAAGCTCAGGTCATTCTGGATGAAAGCAAGATTCCAAAAATAGATACTGAGAAGTTTGTGTGCGTATGCTTAGTGTGTCTGAGCGAGTGTGTGATTTATGGATGAATTCAAGTCAGACTTGTGGGACTTGACAAGAATGTCTGTCTCTTCTTCAGCTTCCAAAGTGAGCTAAGCAGCTGAGATAGAAGACAATTCCTGAAGATCTTGTCCAAAACGCCCACAAACTGAAGAGCTGCAATGAGTAAATTACTGGGGCCACAATGGGGGAGAATTCTTTTCAAGAAACTGACATTATTGGACCCCAAACTGTCACATTCAGGATCCCCTCACAAGTGAAATGAATGTGGTGAAGTGCAATTTATACAATATGTACCAAGCCTATACATAGTTTAAAAATATGTAATTATCAGCTTGTATATAAGGATATATAAAGCTACCTTATATTTAAGCATACAATACAATTATATTTTTATACATCCAAAACACATATTGAACATGTCTTTTACTTTTAACTTCAATGAAGTATCTGATGCATCTTAACTGTGTAAATAATTATCTTGTCCTGTATGTGAATTAAGTATCTTATAACTGAGTTACATGTATACCAACTATCTTTACATTATTGTGATGATAATACTTATTAGAAATCAATCATATTAGAGATGTTTTAAAGATATTTGTTTCAATGGTAAAAGTCATACACAGCAACTGAAAAGCAATGAGGAAATTTAGTTTTTGGCCAGACTTTAGAAGCAATGATGGATGATGAAAAGGCTGTTTTTGCTATGACGTAGAAGGACTGATGAGCTAATACAAGTGTTTTGCTGCCATCTAGCTTTACAGTAGGCTACACGTAGCCAATGCAGGGCCAACTATTTCAAAATCAGTGCAGTTTCAAGAGACCTTACTATGGTAACATTAAATGTTTCTTCTTAAAAAGCCTTAGTTTTGACATTTACCTGCTTATTTGAATGTAATAAATCACAATTTACTCATGAATCAACTAAAATTACTTGAAATGGTATATGGTAACATGATTTATGTCTTGTTGTGGCAAACATGACGGACATTGAAATTGTTTTCAGCTGGCTGCAATGTCCTTTTTGGAAATAAATGAATCAATGCAACAATGAAAAGATCTTGAACTCTGATTTTATGTGACCTAATATTAAATATTCTGCTTGTGCGTGCGTGTCCTGGTGTTAGACGCCACATAGGCAACACAGGATATGTCCCTTGTCATTTTATGATTTTGGAATATGCAGTTGATGTTGTAGTTAATGTGTCTATAAAATACAGTGAGCAGATCAAAAAACCTGGAGTGATTCTTGATGCTGATCTTAACTTTAAAAGTCATGCCATCAACATAACTACATAACATATCTTAACATTATATACATAACAGCTTTCTATCTTTTGAAGAATATATCCAAAGTTAAAGGTTTCATATGTCAAGCAGGTTCCCTAAAACTGGGCCATGCATTCATCTATAACAGATTGGATGTCTGTAATGCTTTTTATTAGATGACTAACACAGACAGGCAATCTCAAGGCAGCTCATTCATAACGCAGCAGCAAGTCCTTATACAAACGCAACACACGCAAATACAAACATATATAAAACATATATAAATGTGTATATATAACACTGGCTTCCAGTACAACACAGAATTAACTTCAAAATTCTGCTGCTCGTCTATACAGCATTTAAGGGTCCGGTTCCAAAGTTTATAACTGACCTGCTCACTCAGGTACAGTCCAGCAACCAGAGCACAGGTCATCAGGCAGTTATCTTGAACTGCCATTATGTATGAACAGTGCTATACAAATAAATGTTGACCTCACTAAATATAATTAAATCCTGATTTTTATACAGTCCAGAACATGTGAACCAATGGTGCACATTCCATTCTAAAAGTAACACTGTTTATCAGCTACACTGTCTAAAAGAAACACATGCACTAAGATTAAATTTGTCCTCGGTCAACATGTTCCTAAAATTGTGTAATCATGGCATTTCCACAAAATGAATTATGTTTTGGCAAAGACAATCCAAGTTTTGATGAATGGAGAGAAAAGAGCAACTGTGTTTTGCTGTACATCAGTAACACTCAAATGAGGACTAGATAGAGATATTAATATCCATGGAATTTGACCTCCACTGATGGTATGCAGAGTGGTAACTCTGTCCTGAAACAATTTTACCATAAATCTGGTTATTTTCATTATAACATCAAAACCTCCCCATTAGAACAAGTATATTATCATACAAAATGAATAGTTAAAGTAAAGTTATAGTTAGTAAAGTTCAAAGACATTTATCAAAATAAAGAATTCTTAAATCAAATCAAGATTTTTTTGTAGTTTCTTCAAATGATAATCAGTATTTTCACCAGATGTTTGTATTTGTAATAAAATGTAGTTTTCTGTAGTAGTATTTTTGTCTTTGCCAGGTCCATCTGTAAACTACTTTTTTTTTTTTTTTCCAATTCTTTATGTTTAGGGCAGCATTTTATTTTAAAGATCATACCACAGGAAATCATACTTTAGTTCCCTATGCCATCCACAGTTTCAGAATTTTATTTGGGAGAGGTTCCTGGAAGAAAATATAATAAACTAAGTGAAATCAAATCAAATAAACAATAACAAAAAGGTCAGAGTAAAAATGAAAAAACAATACAAGATCAATCATTCAATACTTCACTAAAATATGCCCTTATGGGCCTTACATATTTAATCCACTTGGTCCAAAGTTTAATAAATTAAGTTTTCTTCAGACGGAGAGAAAAGTTAATATTTTCCATAACAGAAATGTCATTTACTATATCTATCCACTCCTGTATCGTTGGAGGTTCAGTAAGTAACCAGCGCCTTGTGAGCGCTTTTTTTACAAGCAGAAATCAAAACACCAAACATATATTCATCTGATTGCCTTGCCTGAAAATCAACAATTCCAGTGTGGAAAATTGCAAGGGCAGATCATTATCAAATATGATTTTTAGTACTTTGTGAAACTTGGCCACAAAGGGCCTAATCACCGGACAATCACAAAATATATGCCAGTAGTTTGCTTCCTGAAATCCACACTGTCCTCAACACTTGGCATCCCCTCCTGCAAAGTGTCTTTTCTGATTTGGTGTAATAAAGAAACAAAATACTACATTTCCACCCAAACTCCCACCACACATGCAAGTTGGTGCATTTTCACTGTAGTTTACAAACATCTAACCAATGCTCATTTGATACTGTAAGGTTGCTTTTCCATTTTTCTTTAACATATTCTATAGTGTGGATTTTTTTGTCATAAGGCTTTTATAAAGCCTAGAAATAACCCACTTGTTTGAATTATTTTGATAGGCATCAATAATTATCTTCAATACTGGATCATTCATGTCAGTTTTATTCATAATGTTGTGTTTAAAATGGCTGCGTACCAGGAGATATCTGTAAAAATCTGATTTTTCAAGACCATATTCTTTTTCAGGCTCTCAAAGTCTTTTAACTATCCATTTTATGTCATGAAGTAGAATGTTGTTATTACCTTTAAGATCCAGAATTTAAATCTGAAATCCATTTTATTAGGTATAAACCCAGGATCATAAGCACACCATTGAATTATTTGTAGTTTATCATCTAGTTTATATTTTATCATGTTCCAGATTTTTAAGTGGGTATTTATCAGTGGATTTTGCACACTATCTAGAAAAATTGCCAAAATTTTCATAAGCCAACACTGCTTGAATTGGTGGGTCACTTATGAAATAGATTCGATATCTTTCCATCTAGCGTGAAATGTTGTGATGCATGTGCACTCCTTTGGGAGTTGGAGTGTTTTAAATTTAATTCTGGGTTTCTTCCCCGTCAAATGAATCTAGATATTATTCTATTCAATTCAGAAAATTGTTTTAATTTCTTTCTACAGAAAGAGCTTGAAATAAGAAGAGATACCATGGAAGAATATTCATTTTAATAGAGTCAATTCTATGACTAAGACCCAGGGAAGAAATGAAATTCCATCTGTGTATATCCACTTCATTCCTTTTAAAAAGGGGGCCATTTATTTCTGACAGTGTCGAAATATTTCTTTTTTTTATTCTATTGAATATTATCTATTACATGCAGAGTCCGCCTGACATCATTTTGAGTTTGTCTTTGTGAGATAAACCCAGTCTGGTCATAATCTGAGGAAGGATCTTGTCCAGTCTTTTGGCGAGGATTGCTGTGTATAATTTATAATTGACATTCAATACCAAGATTGGTCTATATGATCCATACTCCAGTTTGCCTTTTCCATCTTTGTGAATAACTGAGATCACTGCCTCACCCCATGATGGAGGAAATTTAGCATCTGTTTAAGTTGTATTATAGGCCCGAAGAAGGCTAGGCATTAATTCAAATCTAAAGGCTTTATACCATTCTGAAGATAAGCCATTTGGGCCCAGAGATTTATTCGCTTTAAGTCTGGAGATGGCGCTATTTAGATCTGTCCACTTATCGTAGATGTTCATGTTCGATTTTGTTCCTCTGTCAGGACAGGTAGGTTGAGAGAATCAAGGAACTTGCCAATTTGCTGTTCACCCTCTAGGTGTGGTTGAGTATATAAAAACTTCAACAAAAGAATTTCATCTTGTTTATATAATACTGTTTTAGAATCTGGGTCCCTTAGTTTATATATACTGCTTGTAAAATACAATTTTAATGTCACTTTTCTTAAATAAAATCCTGCACAGTGTCCAAAACTGCATGAATGTAGCTCACTTCAACTATTAGGGACAACTGAAAAATTCACCTTACACATAACATATAAGGCTCCATTTAAAAGGTGTAATGTTTAAGATCTGCCCAGATCTGGCCAGAATTTAAGTTTATACTGTTCAAAAAATGAACTAACACTATCAAAAGTATGTGAAGGAGCCACAGTGATGATGTCATGACCAAGACCTCCATCTATTGTATTTCAGAGATATCTACTGAAATGAGAATGTTAACCAACTAGCTGTGTCCTGGGCCGTGCTGTAGTACCACTTTATGGCACTAGATGCTGTGTGAGTAAGTGTAGTGTCTAGTCTGCCCTCAGTCCCACGAAGAAGAACAACTTCCTCCAGAGCATGAAGTTATGCTACAGCTCCCAACTAAAAAATAAAAATAAAAAGCTGCTGACTAGCATCACAGAAAAACACAGAAGAAGGACCGCTCTGACAAGAAACCACATTTAGCGGCAAAGAAGCAAAACATGCGTAAATCCTCTGTATTTTTCCGCCACTGGAGACAGCTCTGGGTAAACAGATGCAGTTTGATGGCGAGCTCCCAACTTTTCTTTTAGACTGGTGAGTAACATCTAATGTTGGTCCGTAGCAAAAAGTATCATTAGTGCAAATGACAAACATTTCAAGTGGCATACATGTATGATTGATGATGTCGACAGACGCTTTAGTGATTTAGTCGAATTTACCCTGTTCCTGCGGCTGTTGTCCAGCTAGATGCGTCAGTAACTTTTCTTTTATGAGTAAGACAAAGAGACTGTTTGATCCAGAACAAGCGGGTTCAGGATCCACTGCCTAATACTGTATTTATTTTAGCATATTCATATCTATCCTTACTATTTATTATACACACACACACAACAGAGATAACATGTTTGAATATAAAGAACTTGTATGATCTAAACTAATTGTTCTATCACATGTATTGAATGAATTCCAGTCCAGTCATTCCCAGCGATGGACCAGCACCTGCCTTTACTTCTGCTTCTGGCATCATCAACCATCACCACATTACAGTGACACCTTGGAGTATTACTCCTGCACAGAACAGATATTGTCTATACTGTGATCTTTTACACATCCTGCTCAGCAGGGGTTTTGCCAACACTTTTGTACATAGTTTTTTTCATAGTTTTATTTTATTTTTTCAATATGTGTATCTATGTATATTTATTTTTTTTGACTGTTGCAGTATATTACCTTTTTATTGTTATTTCCTGTTAATATGTTTATTGGATACCGCACCAAACACCAAGCCAAATATCTTGTAAATAAAAACCTACCTGGCAATAAACCTTATTTTCTGATTCTGCCTTTGTGATGATGTCATCATCCCTTCCTCATGCTGCTGTGGCCTGACACTCATGTGTTAGAAGACCTATGATCAAGAATTGTTGATTTACATTATACAGTCTATAAATGGGTATCATTTAGTTCTGTGGCTACTCTCCCTAAAAGTGGGTGTCCAGCTAAGATGACTCCAAAGGCATATCGCAGAATGATCAATAACTTAACAAAAAAGTCAGAGTAACAACTACAGGCTAAAGGAAACATTGGAGCTGGGAAATATCTCTGGTCATGAGTCTCCTGTGCACAAATCATGGGTCATGGCTGTATGGATCATGGTGTCAGGAAAGATAAATGTTTTTCTCATGCTTGTGGATTCTAAGTGGAGCTGAATTACTTCAAAACTTCACTTCTGTGGGATTGACCCTTAAAGTGTGGGTGGACCAATTGAACGATGACAAACTCAACTGACTACACCTCAGTATAATACAAATTTAATCATTCTGTGCATTTACAGGAGGAAACGTTGTGACCACACACTGTCATTATTGTTTTTAGATAACAGACCACCAGCACTCTACTAATAAAATAATTTAAATTAATTAAAATATTATTTAAAATGCTATGATATTGAATACCCCTTTTCAAGAATTATTGGAACTATGTAAAAGTTGAAGATTAAGTAAAAAAAATCAAAATCCTAAGCCAGCTCTCCAGGGGGCATGAGAGGGACTTCACTAATGAAATGGATTTTCCTTCACTGTCCAGATGGTGGCGTTGTAAGCCTGACTCCACCACTGGGAAACAACCTAATCTCCAGCTTGTACAGGATACTGTAGGTAGTCCAAAGACATTTGTACGACTGAGGTTTATCAGCATTCATCGACAGGAACTTTTCCACAACAAATTTCAAGGAAAGCTATTTTAAGTTCTATTTGTAAGTACAAGTAACCCCGCCCCCCCACACTAGAAAGTAATGGGCAAGGTTATTCATTTATTATAATTATAAACCATTTGTTTATCACTGGATACACTGTAGAGTGTGATAAATATCCTTCCCTACAAAACTACACCAGGAGTCACTGAGTGTTTGGGGTCTTTCTACATCAGACTCCCTTGCCCAGGTGATCCAGTCAGAGTGAAATCTAGATATAACATTATTTATCTGTGAATAATGTCCGACACACATCTTTAAAGACACTTTTTTTTTGTTAGATCATATCCCCTAAAAGTGACAGTGATATTTTGCATGAATAATGTACTGCACATACACAAAGAGGGGTGTGGTCTACAAATACTAGCATAGTTTCTATGCTCTTGAAAATGTGAAGCTTCCTTCACCACTTCCTCTACTGAACTGGGATACATTGAAGAAAAGCACTTCCTGAAACTCCTTTTGAGCGCTCTAACTTCAAGCATTTAAATTTCACATTCTTTACACTTGTTCAGACCGGCAGTAAAGGGTAAACTGTCTGCACACAAGAAGTGGCTGCTCTTCTGTCCCTTGACACCTAATAAGGGAAGCTACAGGGTTAACATTGTGCACTACCCTGCAAACAGTAAGTACACTGCTGTCACAATGATGCTTTGTGCCTGCATTTGACTCTTATCTCCTTGTGCGCTTCTATTTACGGTCACACCTTATCTTTTTCACCACTTTTGCTGGTTTCATTGCACTTGCCCATTTCGCATGGTGTTATCATTTGACAGAAATACCTTCAGTTGTGTTTTTTACTGGAAGTTAATATAGATCAGGAAAAATGCACACTATTTCTGAGTAGTAGTAGTAGTAGTAGTAGTAGTACTAGACTTTCATTGCTGTGGTATTTTTTGTGATGTATCTAGAGGTATCAGAACAGAAGAATTTGAATACTTTAAGTTCTAGATGACTGACAGTCAATGACGTTTTGTTTCAAAGACTAAAATTGGTACTTTAAAGACTACACATTCCCCATAGGTATGAATGTGAGTGTCTATCAACTGTAGGAAATGTCAAACAAAAATTGGCAACATGTCTGTCTCATTTCTTGTAAAGATAAATTATGTGTAGTGATATAATTTAGTTATGGTTAAATTAAACTTCAAGATTAACTCAATCTAAAGTATCTATCCTACCATCAATTGTAGGCAAACGCATATACTCATCTATTCCATTAGAAAGCAGTATTTCCTGGAAGCCCTGGGAAAAGCTATTTGTCTTTTTGTTTGTCTCGGGGGTCACATATTTCTTATGTATTTACTCGCAAGGAATCAAGAGGGTCTGTGATTCTTTGTAATTTATGAGTGCTTAACTTGTACTACACTATATTAATTTTTGTATTCTACTTAATGTTAAAGTATAATATATATATATATATATATATATATGTATTCATGTTTTGTAATAACCCCCCACGGCTCTGACTGCATACCTGGCCAGGCTCAGTGGAGGTGCAGGAGGTTTTTTTTGCATTATACAATACAGTACTTACTTCGTCTGCCAAGAAAGCATGGGTTGGGTCAGTAAAGCTTATTGTTATGTCCTGTAAAAGCACTTTGAGGCGTTACTGGTTTATGTAAATAAAAGTGTTTTGCAATGGCACTTCCTGCAGGGTGCTGGAAATAAGCTTTGGCTAATACAGTACATACAGAACATCGGACACTGCTTCTGCAACTGCAGCCTCTTTCTGTACTTGTCCCCTACAAATAAACCAAAGCAGTAGTACAGTCCACAGTCATCTGCACATTTGAATATAGGAAATGAGCTGATGGTAGAATTCTATGATTGTTCTAGGAAACTGTCAAAAGGTTGAAAACGACCTTAGAGTATTTCTTCACTCAATCAGTCATTGCTGATCACTTAAGTGGGCCAACACTAAAACACTAAATGAGGAAGACAGATAACTTGAGTCTATTGTATTTGTTTAAGCCAATTCTTCACAATAAACAACCAGTCAATGACTAATGTTGGACACATAAAACCACACTAGTAGTACTAGTACTCAGTACTCGTGGGTTGGACAACATCCATTTTGGAAGTCAGCCTTCATTTTGATCTCAACTACACACTTGTAAAGTTTCATGATGCAGACAAAATCTGTCCACCGACAGACAGACACCTGCCAAAAACTGCCTACCCAAAGGCAGGTAGTATCCTACTACCCGAACTGCCTCTATTGTGGTTCCTACTACAATCAGTGTCTCCAGGACCATATTTTGGCATCACACAAACACAAAAACACACAGTGACAACTGTACCAAACATGCAGTTGTGAGTTAAAATAGGCACTGTGTCTGTTTTGTCTCTTATTTCTTGTGAAGATAAACTATGTGAAAATTACTTTACAAAAACTAGGATTACACAAAAAACTTGGTCATGACAAACTGTTGGATCATGTTTACGCAATAGCAATAGCAACAGCAACAGCAACAGTTAAGTTTAGGCAAACTATTTTGTTTTGGTAAAATAAAAATTAAGGAAAAAGATGAACTTAATTTAAAGTACCTGAAACATCTTGCAATATCACTTTTCTCAATGAAAATAATGACAACGTTTTTTATGTTGTGTATGTCCCAAAAACAGTGTATTCCATTATTAGGTCAGAACTTGCTGTGCAGACATTCCCCCAAAAATGCAACAAGCCTTGACATGCCTTTTAAAGAAAAGTTCACTTAAGAGTAACAAGGGGCTACTGGGTGGAGAAATCATTACTGGAACTGGTCTAAGTATCCAAGACTACTTGTGTTGCCTGTATCTTCAGGTACATTCATGTTTACATTTCATGTCTGTGGTCAGAAATGACTCATTTCAAGGCCAAGACATCCTCATCTCTTCAGAGGACTTTTAAGCACAGGCTATAGCCGACTACTAAACCCACTAAACTCTCATGCTACCTCAGCTGTGAGTGTTGCTTTTAAATGTTTACATATACAAAAATTTAAATATCTAAATATACACAAACCGGTTCACAATGACTTTGTCAGTGCACTGACACTGAACACTATCAGTACAGAGCCTTCAGACAAGCAAAAGAGTAATGTGACTTCAATGTCTGGCTGTGTGTACGTTAGCCTGTAACACAAGAGAACAGGAAATTCCAAAACCAGCAAAGCACTTACTGTGAAACTCTCTGAACCAGCTGCAAGCATGTTACTCTGTGCTACTTGTCTTACTTTCATCAATGTTGTATACTTAATCAGACAGATGACATCAGCTGTTGTTCAGTCACAATTGCAGTAAATTGAAGTTTGTACTTGTGTCCAGTCCTGACGTTGGATCGATATTACACTTATATAACATGCATTTCTGTGGCAAGGCTTGTATATATCACATATGTAGGTCAACCAAAGTACATGCTCATTACTCACTTTATAAATAGTACCCTAACAAATCAGTATAATCCTGACTTAGGAGAAAGCACTGGTACTTTATTCTGCAATGTACCAGTAACCTTGTTCTTTCCAGGTTAGCTCTTTAAATTATTTCAACAATTTCAAACTTCTGATATTCCAGTTTTTTAACATTACCATCTTAAAACAATGGAGGTAACTGTGGATTCCCTACAGCAAATTCTGCAGCCCTGCAACATCAATGTGCAGAAAAGTTAAAAAATAAAAGAATCAAATAAAGAAGTCACTTACTAATATGACAAAGGGGAAGTCCTGAGCCCTGTGGATCTTATCTGGAATGAGCTTTGAGACTGTAAAGGAGGACAGTGGGAGTTGGCTCATGTTCATGTTTTAGTCTTTAACAGAGGATTACAAATATTTACATTTTATTAAATGGACAGGATGTGCACTGATTGCAGTGCCAAATGAATGGGAATGAATGCGAAAGGATTTGGCCAATGCCGAGATAATTTCTCTTGTTTCTTAATACAAGTGAAATTATATTTTTATTATTCTCAACTGTATTATATTCATTTTAGAGATATTAACATTTGTATTTACTTGAGATATTGCATAAAAAAAATTAAAAAAAACATTTCTCTCATTATCTAAAAATGTCAATTAATCAAAACATTGAAATTGAATACAAGGATAAATGACTTGGGTAAGATGACTGGGTAAAATTGACACTTTTTCTCTCAGTGTGAGTAATCGATGCAGTAGAGAATATGTACTTCTGCTCTGTGTGTGTGTGTGTGTGTGTGTGTGTGTGTGTGTGTGTGTGTGTGTGTGTGTGTGTGTGTGTAAATGCTCGCGTGTATGCACATGTGCTTGTCGTGAGGAGACCTGAACTGCACTTTAATCTCTTTAACTCCACTGACCCTCCAGCAGGTCTATCATCAAAAACACATGTTGCGTGGGCAAGTGCTGTGTAAAGCCTCAGAATCGTGGCTGTAGCATTTTGGCAACTTTACACTGCTGCAACACCAAACAAATCTCACTTGCACTTTCCACCTGCATGAAATAAATCTGTTATTTTTTAAACACATGGCTGCATCCTGCTCCTGCTTTATATTTTCATTTTTTTCCTAAATCTGAATCTTTAGAAACTGAAACTCACCACCTGCCAAACTTAACCCAAATAAGAAGCTGAGCATTCACCCACTTTCTGAGGCTGATCTCTAGTCTGTTCCACTGGTCTCAGCCAGATAGGAATTGCACTGGTCAGAGTGGGTATGTGTATGTATGTGTGTGTTGTGCACAAGTGCTGATGTTGCAAGTCCAGTTCTAATTAAAGCTTTGTTTCTCCTAGGTGAAAAAAGATCAAAATGAGGAGAAGGGACACACCCCTTTGTAAGCAGCAGTCTACACCATGCCTTGGGAAAGGTGAGTGATTACACCCCAGTTCTGGATGAACATAGTATAGGGCACATGTTCACATTTGTACAGAACAACAAAATAACAATGATGCCAATAAAGTAATACAAGCACAACTCCCACTTATTAAAAATTGAATTTATGCCACAGTTCCTCTCATATCTGTTGACAGCATAGGTAAATCAAAGAGAAACAAATCCAGCGCTATGAATAGCACTGGACAAGGATTAAACTGTATAACATTCTTGTTCCACTGGCTTGTAACAGTGCTAAATACTGAGAAGGAGTTTTTGTGTCATCTGTTGGCAACATGTCATGAAGAGCTACAATGACTATACAAAGGCAGTTTTTTCATCAAAATCATAAAAGCAAAATGTTCCAGTGCAAATCAAAGTTATATGTACTGTGGTAGGCAGCCAGTTGTACGTAAGAGTTACACACTCAGGTTTCAGCTTCTAAATGAGAACAATAAAACAGTAAACCAAGGTGAAAGTTTCTACACTAATCCACCATACACACTACAGACAGTGGTGGTCAAAATAAGGGCAGCGAATCAAAGTAGAACGTGTAACAGAACTGTGATAAAAGCCTGGACCAACAGCCTTGGGAAAAGATGATTTTCCACTATCTATAAAAGAGGCCCAAACCGGTTTTGAGATGTGTTATCAAAATTACACGTAGCCAAACTCTGCAGCTTCAAATGGCTTTCCATTTTCTCAGTGAGAGAGTGAAATTTGTTTTCATCTGACAACTACTGCTTTTGGTAAATAATGGATTCTTGAAAACTGTACATCTAAACAACTGCCTCATTAAAACTGTTTAGACATGAAATGCACAAACAGCAATTAAAGCCAGTTTTTCAAATGTACCATGCCACAGTATTTCATATTCTTCTTATTGCCCCATTTTACAGATAGCCACTCACATGTTAGCAGCCAGTTGTGACATACCAGCTTGGATTAGCAGCCCCTGTTGCCATGACGCTCTCACCACCCTAAAATAGAGATAGAGAGGGACACTCAAGACAGCAACAACTAGCAGCTGCATTATACATACAGGCACCAGACCACATAAACAGCAGAGCAAACCCTGTCTGAGGCAGTCAGAGTAAAACACAGCAGAGACACATCGCAGACACAAGACAGATATAGACACCAGAAACGCGGACAGTCTTGACAGCGTCAAGTAGTTTCAGTTACCCTTTAAAGTGTCCTGTAAGACTCGACATCGAATGGCAGACATATGAAAATAGTGGAGCCAAAGCTAAGAACAAGAGAGTCTAGAAGAAACAGAAGCAGACACATGAAAGCTGAAATACTTGACTCAACAGGCAGAGACTGAGAGAGCCAATCATGGCCCAAATCACTACAGAAGGTAAGAGACAGATAGAGCTTCCTCTATGTTATAAAACTGTATAGTGACATTGAGATTCAATGTGATGACAATTAACAGTTGAGGCACTGAGGTGGAGAGATTTGATGGCTCACTTTCTGATTCTATGAAGTATACCAGTTTTCAGCCAAAAGTGACAGCTGACACAGAGGAGTGGAAATATTATCAAAAGTGAGTATTATGAATTACTGAAGCAATTTGTGATACATTAGGCTACATAAAAGGTCTATTCTTACAAAAAGCAGATCAGCATATTAATTGAAATTTTATTAGATATGTTGATATGTAAAATACCTTCCTAACATTCCCAGACTGCTTTATGTTGGTCAGGTTTCTATAGCTGGGGCATGTAGGTCAAGGTCATCCTAGAGGCTGCTCAGCTGTTCCAGTAGAGAGTTTACACGTGCTGACAGGCTCGTCAGGAATGACAGCTTCCGAAATGTGCTAGCCAAAGAACCGGCAGCATATTGTACCAATGTGAGCGCAAATGTTAATGGTGTCATCTGTGAAGGCGCCAAGATCACTAAAAGCCTTCAGATGGATTGTGTTGCATGTAAACCACTTAGGATGGCGAGTCTGTAGCAGAAAAGTTTGCTATCTGACATGATGATACTGCATTTTCTGTCTTCTGCTTGTTGATTCGAATACCTCCACAGGGATTGATGCTGGAACGGGGCTGTACTGACTGCAACTTTAATATTATTAGTAACAGTGATGACATGGTGGTCAGAATAGCCAAACTTCTCCATTACTGATGGGATGTTGGATGGCAACAGTAGTTTTCACAGCAAGGAGATTAAGCAAGCAGGCAAAGCTATTTAAAAAAACAACAACTCTGCTGCCTTTCATCTGGTCTGATCAATGTATGAATTCACAGGGCCTCAAGTTTAAAAATAGGGTTCATACCATGCGCATGCAAGAGAATCAGGTCAATACAAATAAACATGACTATGTTTCCACCAAAAGGTCTTGAGAACCAAACTCATGGTACGCGAATAACTGCAGTTCTAACAACAAAGACTCAGACATTCACTTTCCATTTAGAGTAAAAGCTAAACAAATCAGTTCGTGTGAACTATCAGGCTACATATCTGCAGATTCCTCGGGAATTTAGCTCAATTAACTGTTCATATATTTGTACTTTACGCTGGTCTGGTGCAGTTTCTGCAAAAATGCTAACTTAGAAATCAAGTTGTTGGGAAAAGCAATTTTTACCAACTTAAAATATTGCCTTGTCAAAATGCAGCAACAAAGAAAACCAAGCCTTGAAATCCAATAAAACAAACTGTCAACCAAGCTTTTAAAAACCATGCCTCACAATATATGTCTGTCATTAATGCGGATAAATTAAAAACTGATCCATTACATAGCACCTAATTTTCATGATAACGTCATACTGTTGGATTCAAAGCAACTAGATCGACTCAACTATGATTGCACTTTGTTTCAAATCAAACAGACTAAACACAGCCATGCAGCAAGATACAAACAGACTGTGGAAGTAAGATCTTGTCATGTTTTCAGTTTTCTCCGTGTTGCATACCATTCCCAGTGCTGTGTGATCCCAGAGAGCGTGACCCTCTTTTCCCCCAAGGGGTCGAGACGTCACACTGCCTAGTACACCCAGGACGGACAGTGATTAACTGTGTTTACTGTAACTTGCCCGACACATTAGCAGAAAACGTAGCCAGGATTGAAACACAAGTCAGCCACTCAAGACCTGTTTACTGATGTGAGTTCAGATGACTCATCCCTTAACCCCCGACACCCTGACCTCAAACTCATATTTGTAGGTCTCATGTTTATCTTCCTGCTATTTGTATTTACTGCCACCCTTAAGATAATGTTATTTCTTCTTTAAGTGCAGAGATATATCATCATGTTAGCAAGTTTCTCAGATTCTATAACCATGTTATCACATTGAAGCTGTGGTCCTTGTTAACTAGTACACAATCATAACATAAAACCATGTCTGTTCAGTCTGCTAATGACTGCTGTGAGGAACTGATTACCTAGTAATCACAATTATTCCACAATATCACAATGGAACATTAACCTGTATGTCACTGGTGCCCTCCACACAGGGACTACAATTGGAAATAAGCTACATCCAGTGCAAATAGTTCTGCCCCTTAAAAGTTGATGACTTGAATTTTTTCCCCAGCTGACTCACAGTACACAAAGCAATGCAGAAGCAATAGAGTGGCAGGCTGTAAACTTGACAAACCAAGTCCTGTCTTAAAGTGACAGAACCATCAAACTAACAGTGATGGAAGTAGAGGCAGGTGATGGAAATGGAGGGCAGCACGGCCAGCAGACATTCTGCAGTGCAGTAGGATTTTTTAAGTGAGCTATGACCAAGATGCCAACTTTTACTTTCTCTGACTGTGTGTAAATTATACAAACATGAGTTTAAACGTAAAACGTAACGTAAAAAATTAGTCACATACAAGAGTGTGATGTGAGGCAGCTGCTCTGCAGCTAAACTGACACATGTGCAGGGGAGTGAATGATATATTTAAAATTACTGTCATTTGGCATAACCCATCTTCACTGTGGGCCTACACAAAATAAAGCTTTGTGCCCAAAACCAGTCTTTATAATTTATATAATTGCAATTTATGGATCATAATATACAATTTCTTTATAGACACCTTTACAAAACCAAGCCTTCCTTCGCAAGACAAAAAAAATAAAAAAATAAAAAAATAAAAATAAATAAAAACTCACGAAAAATCACATCTTTCTCAACTCTCACAGAAATGCCACGGCTTTTCCCAAGAATCTCAATGAGTGAGGTGGACGAGAGAGTACGTCTCATAGCAGAAAAGGTTTACGCCTCGGCACTGAAGGAGGAAGACACCAAGGATGCCATGGCACTGTTCAGCGTGCCAGAGGACTGTCCCATCGGTCTGCATGAGGACAGGGAGAGAGCTCTGCAGAAGGAACTGGCTGAGCAGCAGTCTCAAGAGTCTGCTAAGAAGTAGGAAATGGAAATATATTTGATCAAATCATTAAATCTCTTTCTTCACATCACAAATAAAACGACAGACAGTACTTTGAATTGTTTGCAGTGGATCTTAGGAAGATGTGACTTTTTAGTTTGTAAAGAGATTAACACTTGTCTTTGTTGTGTGTCACTAGGAAGAAGAGTTTCATGTTGAAGCGTTCGCAGTCAGTATCTTTACAGATACCCGTCAGTGGTGACTGGGCTCTGTCTGTGGTTTCCCCAATGCTCTCCCCAACCACACCTGAGCCTCATCTCCCAGAGAGCTTCCCAGACTTCCAGAGAGTTACCATCAGCGGAGATTACTGTGCAGGGGTAAACAGGATTGACACTCCAGAACAGTGATGCACAACTACATGTAATATGAACATGTGACAGTTGGTATCTCAATCTCAGCAATCAAATTGGGTACAATCATTAAAATAAATGTACACAAATGACAAACAACCAACAACAAAATGAGAGAGGATCAGTGGTCGTTTCACACCAGAAAGCGAAATGGAATCATAAAACTTTCAATAGAAACATTTTTCACCTAAGCAAAGGACAGAAATTAATCTCAATTCAATACTGCTGAGACTGCTAGCTGCGTGGTTGCTGAAATGCAAAATACTGAAGACCTCCAATATGACCAGAGAGACCACGCATCTAGCTGTGTACCATGTATAATTACAATTATAAAAGGGAATTTAAGAACAGATTTAGTTTTGTATTTTTCTTTTCCAAGTAATTGTTAAGACTTGTAAAGCCTTTTAAGACAACGAAAATGTTTCCATGACATTTCCAGATCACAGTTGAGGATTATGAGCAGGCAGCCAAGAGTCTCCTTACAGCACTGTTAATCAGAGAGAAGTACTCCAGGCTGGCCTACCATCGCTTCCCCAGGACCACTGCCCAATTCCTCCGCAACGCCGAAAATGAAAAGTGGCGGGAGGAGGATGAGATCTTGCCAGGTAGGGGCAAACTCTACAGGTTAATATTCCTGCATAGTACATATTAGGGCTGTAAGATATGAGGAAAATATGCAATGACACTGTTCAATATTGCGATGACAATATTACTTGCGATAAAAAAAATATTGTGCATATACAATCTTGCTGAGCGAAGCTGAATGAAGAACATAGACAAAGGTCATTATCTCATCTCCTCTGTCCTCCTCCCTCTGCTGCAGGTAACACTGCTGAAAGGAGGGGCTCCTGTCTCAGGCTGTAGTTATAAGTTTACAAAAGTTTGTGGGCAAATGAAGCTGCAGCCTACACACAGGGAGTTTTCCTTTTAGTGTGTTTGTAACAGTTCACTATTAGCTTAACGTTAACGCACTGCGCTCGTGCAAAACAAACCGCGGTGGATGGAGATGTTGAAAATGTGTCTTTTCTACATGTTTAAATGTTGTTGAACAGGTGGTATGATGAAGGACACTAATTGCTTTTTTACACGCAAAGGTTGTGATGACAGTCACAGAGCTATGACTGCAGTTGTTGTCAGCTACGGTAAAAAGTTCACTCCTTACTGGTCTCTATGGCTGCCTCTTAGCTGTGTGTGTGTGTGTGTGTGTGTGTGTGTGTGTGTGTGTGTGTGTGTGTGTGTGTGTGTGTGTGAGTGAGTGAGTGAGTGAGGCTGCTAGTATTTCCGGTTCACTTGAATTGGGCGCTGCACCTTGAAAACCCTGCGTGCATGGCATGTGTAAATAAAATTATTTTTTCTAATTCATTCAGTTTCAGTCAGTCTTTTGCGATGTGTTTATTGCACATGTTCATATCGCTATGACAATGAAAATAAGATTAATCGGTCAGCACTAGTACATATTACACTGCAGTTTTCTGTATACTCTTTACTTATACATGCCCAAACAGGGGATATGCACTTTCAAGCTGTAGCTGTTTCTCCAGCTCAGCTGAACAACATTACATTTATTCAAGGAACTAAAAGGCGGAGGATGCAGAAAGTTTGGGGGATGTGTGGATGGCACATCCAGGGTTAACAAAACAATTCAGACTGAGAGCAGAAACAAGCACTGACAACGAAACACACTGTTAAAATACCTACCAATTCCCACACTACAGTCAATGTAATAGTGTCCATAACAGGATGATGGGAAGAAAAGTGTTCGACTATAACAAGTAAAACAACTACTGCAACATCCATTTGTTGTCAAGGGTTGGGCACAGTTTCTGCTTTAGTTGTGTATTGCATGGTATTGATGGAGCTGAATGTCTATCAACAGTTCTCCACGACTATTTTTAATACCTCACTTCATGTGTATCAGAGTTAGCATGAAGAGCGTGTGAGCCAAGGTCATTCACTCTATTCCTGCCTACAGATAGTGACATGCTTCCAGAGGATTCTGCTGAATACAAACCAGCAAACAACAGCAAAGGATAGAGAAAGGAAATGTGTCCTCTTGGAAGTATTAATACATACAGTATATAACTGATATTTAGTAGTAATCTGTCCAACACATTTGGTGTATTACTGAGTTTAGGTAGTTAATCATTTCTTGCAACAATCAGTAACAAACAAAAAGAGCTTGTATTTGATTGATAAAGTATACTAAGTTATGTTATGTATGTTATATTATGACCTCAAACAAGTCAGATGAAACAGTATACAAAAAACTTACCATTAAGTGTAAGGAATGACCAGGCTAGAAATATTGTTCGGTAAAATATTATGACACACAATTTATAATCATGATCATTTTTTATCATGATTAATCTATGAATATTTCTCATGTTATGATATTGTTTATGTCCATGTAACCTACTGTAAGGCATTCTCTATAGTTTAAATGGCTATGGTTTATTTATTTACTCCCATCATCTGTAGACATCTGGCCTTTCCCTCATGAAGGGGAAGACCCATACTCCATGGAGGGTATTCCTGAGAACCTGAACTATGAGCTGCAGATGAAGGATGGCATAGTTCATGTTTACCACAATGCAGAGGCCCTGAAAAATGAGCAACCCCACAGCCTCCCTTATCCTGACCTTGAGACTTTCGCCATAGACCTGAGCCATGTCCTTGCTATGATTGCTGATGGCCCAACGTGAGTACTCAAGTGTCTTGAATATTCTTCATCACATTAGATCAAATGGACTTTTTACACAATATTATCTAATATATTGTCAATAGTTTTCTATTCCTGATCTGTGGGGACAGATTGCCTAGTCAGCAGGGTGGTCCTGAAAGGTTCATCTGTTGTGTTGCCTCACAGGAAAACTTACTGTCACAGACGGTTGAACTTCCTGGCCTCTAAATTCTACCTTCATGAAATGCTGAATGAAATGGCAGAGCTGAAAGAGCTGAAATGCGTCCCGCACAGAGACTTCTACAATGTCAGAAAGGTTGGTTGGTATTTCAACATCTAGCTCAGTATACAAATATCAAATACAGTGGAAACTGCTTAAAATGATCACTATAGTGATAACCAAATTATTTTCCCTTTTCTTTAGTTCTCATTCAGATTACCATCTGATTGAATTTGTATATTCATTACATGAACACAAAGTAATGAAACAGACAGCTTTGCTATTTAATGATTTAAAGATAGAAAAATATAAACTGCTCCGAGTCTAGTCTGAATGGTCAGGGTCAAAGCATTACACTCCACTCATCTAACACATCTGCTTCTGAGAGACAGCGGGGACGATTATTACGCACTGTTAAAGTCCAAAAACGTGAGCAGAACAGGAACAGAAACAGGAACAGGAACAGGAGGGCAAACTCACTGAGGCACAGAGGTGAAGAAATCACATGACACACGAGTACGCACAGAAGGCACACTTACATATACACACAGTGAATTTATGTTGAAAAAGCAGGCAGGGACGGTCGTTACACACTGTGGCAGTCCAAACACCTCGTACAAGTAAGTTAGAAGAAAGCCTGAGCATGACATGACAGCTTGCAGTAGAAGGCTACAACAGTTTTTTTTTCCTACATGCTGTCATGTATGAAAAGACCCAAAATGAACACTGTAAGCAGAACTAAATTACTATAAGCAAATTATTTAGACAGCATTTGTAAAGGAATAATTCTGTCCCAAGTTTTTTGATCCATATAAGCGGTTTCAACTGTATCTAGTAATTCTGTTTTAAAACTTCAATCCCAATCCTTCTGGATGACACAGCTTCAAGCTGAAGAGCTGTTCCACTACAGCAGATGTTATTACCAATTTTGTGACTAAAGTAAACTAAGTTTGTTTGATATCAAACACAGGTGGACACACATATACACGCTGCTGCTTGCATGAACCAGAAGCATCTGCTGAAATTTATAAAGACCACGTACCAGACAGAGGCAGATCGTGTGGTTTTGGAGAGAGGCTGTCAGAAGATCACACTCAAGGAAGTCTTCAACAACCTCCACATGGACCCCTACGACCTCACTGTGGACTCGCTGGATGTGCACGCTGTAAGAACAAATTTGAGCCAACGTTTTTAAAATATTACACATTTCCACAGTCATTCCTTCCATAACGCTGGAGCCTTCATCAGGATTAGATTGTATTAATTTACTTAAAAGACAAGGTCCCTTGAAGCAAATTCATCAGACATAATGACTATGAGCCTGCCGCCAACAATTAATTTGTTGTTTTCAAATTACAGCATATTTCACTAACCTGTGCTTATTGACACAAGGATGCAATTATGGATGTTCATGCATTTCATATGGTGTTGCACAATCATTTTCTATGTTACATGCAAGGTCTTTTCAGTGTGTAATATGAAAACAAACAATCACTTTGCTGGAACGAGAATGTCATCATCTGTACGTAAGATTCATCCTCTCTCACGAATCACTCTTCTAGGGAAGACAAACATTTCACCGGTTTGACAAGTTCAACTCCAAATACAACCCTGTGGGAGCCAGCGAACTGCGAGAGATTTACTTGAAATCAGACAACTACATCGAAGGAGAATACTTTGCACGTCTCATCAAGGTGTAGTATGGGTTAATATCACTTGAAGGCTCTGCACATCAATATGTAATTTGATTTTCTGCTCAGGTTGAAATTGGATAGAGCAAAGATGGAATTACATGACCTCAACAAATTCCATAAACCAGTACAATGATCACAGTTTGATTCAGGATTGACTGTCAATACAAAACCATTTATAATTCAATAAACAGAAAAGGGGGCACTAGGTCTTCACTATATGCCAAACCATTCACTCATGTCCTTAGACCTACTAAAATGCTAAATGAAACATAACTGGCAGTTAAGCTCACTGGTATTGATTAAACTCACTGCCTGACAAACAGAAAAAAGAGGAGAAAAGTTCATGGAGGTTCACAGCTTTATCATTTTTTTTTTTTTTTTTTTTAAATTTAAATGCATCAATTTAGAAGCATGTTACAGTCTTCTGCCTGCTTGAGAATAATGAACTTTAAGTAATTCAGTACCCAACGTCACTAACTAAAACAGTGCTCTATGTGTGGGGCCAAAGAAATAAAAAAAGTGAAGCGCTCTGTTGTGCTGCCACTCCAGCAGTGGAGAACTCCCTGAAATCCATCCTTATCCACAACTATGTACATTATTTCTATGTATGACTATTTCTTCACCCAACCAGAGTTGACTGAAAGTCTCATGAAGTGGTGTGTGTTGGCTGGCCAGCTTGTTTGCTAGTGCTGGAGTTAGTCTCTCAGCAATGGGAATTAAAGTTTTAGCAAAATACTTCACTACTGTCTTGAAAAGATTACTATTAAGTTAATAAATCCAAAATGTAGCCAAACACTTGTCTTCTTTCGAGAGGAACTCGAGAGTGCGTGCTGTACACTGTACAGGTGTGGCACTGTGCTATTGTGCTGCAAAAGATGTCTGAGGCTTTTCTCACAGAAAATATTTTTCCATGTCACAGTGGTGCATCAAAAAAAAAAAAAAAAACTGCAATAACAGATCTCAAGATGGCAACAGTGTACAGGGCCTTCAACTTTCGCTTTTTACCTCTTATGTATTTACAAGTAGAATCTAAAGTAGCATCTGTCTTCCTCTTCCTTTCATGTGTATGATGTTTCTTTGGAGTATACAGTACACTAGCTTTGTGACTTGCTTTGTCATTACTAACGTTCACTTTTGCTTTATCAAGAAACGTCACAAACTTCCTGTTTGGTATGTGTTTCAGGAAGTAGCTAAGGAGCTGGAGGACAGTAAATACCAGCATGCTGAGCCCCGCCTGTCGATTTATGGCCGCTCTCCCAGTGAGTGGGAGAGCTTAGCAACTTGGTTCATCCAGCACAAGGTCCACTCACCCAACATGAGATGGATGATCCAAGTTCCCAGGATCTAGTAAGTGCTCAGTGAAAGCAGTTGCCAACTACAAGACAGCAGACACATTCCTTACAATAAGACAAACTCAGGGGAAACAAGTGGCATATTGTTTCCCCTTTTAAACAGTGATGAAATTTTAAGTGACCAATTTTGCCATTTTTGGTAGTCATAGTTAGCAGTTACGAAATCTTGAGTAGAAATACTAATGTGAGTGTTGCCAAAACTTTGGCTCTTGTAAACTCAGAAAGCTGGGGTTTAATTTAACTCACACTCAAATAACATTACTCACTAAGCTGTTCTCAATAAGCAAACAAATACTAAACTGTTGTTTGTATGGGAAGATGAGTTGATTTGATTCCTTGTCTTGCAGTGACATTTTCAGGTCAAAGAAATTAGTACCACACTTTGCCAAGATGCTGGAGAACATTTTCCTCCCCCTCTTTGAGGCGACAGTCAATCCGCAGAAGCACAAAGCAATACATGTATTCTTAAAATACGTAAGTACCATTATGATGGGTGGAATTTGTGAAATTAAAAGTGAAAACTTTTAAAGTTCATTTCAGTTCTTTGGGAAGAGACAAAGCGGAAGAACAGTAAAAGACGAAGTTAAACTACATCTTGATGCAATGATGAAGAAACATGCATAGATGTGTAACATTTGTTTTGCAAATGTGCTGATATTCTTTGTTGTTCTGCAGGTGACAGGATTTGACAGCGTGGATGACGAGTCCAAACACAGTGATCACATGTTCTCTTACAAAAGCCCAAAGCCTGAGGCGTGGATCACAGACGACAACCCTCCCTATACCTACTACCTGTTCTACATGTACGCCAACATCATGGTGCTAAACAACCTGCGCAAGTAAGTCCTGCTTGTCTGTGCATGCAACACCCATGCAAAAGAGTCCAGGGTGGTTTTATATGACACTGAATGCCAATCCATTTAACACCACGGGTACAAGTTATATGTTTTCTGGGCACACGTGTGGGTAGGGATGGGTAACATTAAGATTTTATCGGTATAGCTACTCTTACCGATACTGGTTTTTAATTCGGTATTTTAACGGTACTCTTATCGATGCTTTTTGAGGAAGAAAAAAAAACTTGAACAAACAAAACATTTGTCACACCTGTGACAACGGGCTGTGTCTGCATCAACTAAAGTAAAGCCACACTTTGGACCATTTGGTTCTCTCCGCCATGGTTATCTATCTAAAGGTAGGCTACGAGCTTGAGTTGTGCAGTTGCGCTGCACTGTCTCGTGTGCGTCACTGGAACAACAGCCCTGCCCCCCTGCCCTCACACAAGCAGCAGGCAGGCAGGGAGAGAGAGACAGATCTCTTGTCTTCTGTCAGAGTAGCAAAAATATAACATACATAGACGGATATTTGACGGAGTTGGTCAAATAAATGTGCAAGATAACATTTATCTAACGGAGAAAAAAACTAAATCTGATCCACCAGAGAGGGGATACAAATAATATTTGTACAAATACAAATTCATGATTAGTGTTGAACAAATGTTTTCTTAGAGGTGGAAGCACCACTAAAAATGCATGATTTACACAGTGAAATGCTACATATTTGTCCCTCCCCAGGGAGCGAGGACTGAACACCTTCCAGTTTCGTCCCCACTGTGGTGAGGCTGGCTCCATCACCCACCTGGTCTCTGCCTTCCTCACAGCTGACAACATCTCCCATGGACTCAACCTCAAGAAGGTGCAGACCTCAATTCAATTCATTACTAGGCTTTGATACACAAATCGATACATATTGATATCTTAAGATGCCAATACAGAACACAAGATTACTGATTCTGTTGCGCTTACCCTCCCAGATTTTACTTGTTTTGTTTTTAAATGACACTTAACTTGACAAGCAAGTAATGCTTCGGCACCTCACCACAAATGCAGTTGAGGGTCAAAGATACAGATGACAAAAGGCACAAACAACACTAAAACCTACCTCTACAAAGAACAAGAATTTCAGGTTGAAGCCTTCATCTTCACGCAGGCGCTTTAATCTATAAACAATTTTAAACTTGTCTACCTCATGACTGTCCTTTATCTCTTTATCTGAATTCCTGTAGCTGGCTTTTTTCCATGTTCAGCCATGAGGGGTACCTCTGATTGTATCTGCTACACAGTTCTGCAGTTAGTTTAGTCAAAACAATTTTTTGTTGCTGCTGACAGAAAACCTAAAATCTATCACTTGCAGTGCACCAGCAATTGTAATAGCTTTTATGAACTGGGCATAGGTTGAATCATTCTTACATTACCCAGTGTATAGTACTCAACGACACATTTCTACTGTATGAGTGAAAAATCTATCTCAGGTAGGTCATTTTCTTCAGTAACCACTTAAATTAATATATAGCATTACTCATATTACTATGGTGTTAACTCCTTCACTCCCCAGAGTCCAGTGCTGCAGTACCTGTACTACCTGGCCCAGGTCCCAATCGCCATGTCCCCACTGAGCAACAACAGCCTGTTCCTGCAGTACTCCAAGAACCCTCTGCGAGAGTTTCTACAAAAAGGCCTGTGTGTGTCGCTGTCTACTGATGACCCCATGCAGTTCCACTACACCAAGGTCCGGAACACAGGAACTAGAACAAATCATATGATTATATATTTTCAACACACCCAGAATCACCAATTATGGGAGATATAAGAATTTGAAGACATTACATAAAAACCCCAATTACACCAATGCACATTAGCTAAAAATATCCATCCTTACAGTGAAACACATTTGATACCTGATCCTAAAATTAGCGCTAAAATTTCTTGGTAGCACCTTATCACAAATGTCCCTTTGAATCCTTTTTCAGGAGGCTTTGATGGAGGAGTATGCCATTGCAGGCCAGTTGTGGAAGCTGAGCACCTGTGATTTGTGTGAGATAGCCAGGAACAGTGTGCTGCAGAGCGGACTCTCACACCAGGTAGAGTGCAAAGTTTTTGCTCCATCAGTTGCATAACTGGGTTTTAGGACAACAAGAAGACTTCAGAAGTATGAGGAAAGACAATCCTACCCATGTGTTTTCCTATCACACTTCCCTCACAGCTTGAAAAGACCAGATTTGTAAAAAACTTTTGCACACTGCCAAAAAAAATCAAAAGTTTCAACTGACAACATAACATTCAAATCAGGGGGTGGCTAATAGTTCACAATTCAAATCTCATGTTGACACGTTGAAGAATTTTACTTTTTTTGAGTAAGTGAGTGAGTGGTTCATGCCTATACGCCAATAGAATTTAAGAAAAACTGATAATGGTGTATCAGCTGATTTCAGCTGATTTAATTTTTCTAACATGAACACATAAGATACATAAATATATATTTTTCTTAAGAGTTGACACAGTCAGTGACACAGACATTGTTCAGTTGAAAAATAAACTTGTCAGTGCTCTCCGGTGAAAAATCTATATAGTAATGACACTGTTTCTAAATGGCCTCAAATACATGATTGGTATTAACTATAGTTTCTCCTCGTCAATACTGATATATGTATAAGGGATATGCTAATATTGGCCAGTATATTGGATCATTCAGATTTATTGGTTAGGCTTTACTTAACATCACTGCAAAAATAAAAACCTACAGGCTGTACAAAACCCTTTCTTTAATGAAAGAAACATTACATTATCCCCACCAGCATTATAAGGACATGCAAATCCTCTTTTGTGCAATCCCAGCCTTGGTTAACAAAAGGTCCATAAAATCCCATCTCCATTCCCTGGAATGTCTTTTGCTGCGTAACACTTTATGGTCCAAATTAAAGCTTGTGCCAGAGCTCATACTACTACTGTATGTGTCCTTATATAGAGAAAAATCATTCAGTCATGCTGTAAGCTGACCAAGTATGTAGACAGCCTTTCCACTAAGAGAAAGGTCAACAATTCAACCATACAATTGTTATCAGCCATGTCCCATGTTGCGGTCACTGAGCCACATCCTGCTCTATACAAAAGAGTCTGCTACATTCTGTAAACCAATTTTTTTAACCTTCTCACCCACAGGAAAAGAAACACTTCATTGGTTCCAACTACCTACAGGATGGACCAGACGGCAATGACATTCGGCGGACAAACGTGGCACAAATCCGCATGGCCTACCGCCACGAGACACTGTGCAATGAGCTGAGTTTTCTAGTGGATGCAGTGAGGACTGAGGTTGGCACTAGCCCACCTGAGTGATTGCCTACGCCAGCACAAACTGTGCCTGGATATGTCCTCAGGGACAAAAAAGGGGCATAGGCTACAGAGCATATACATTTTCTTATAAATCTTCCTGCCCCTTATTTGAAAAAAAGGGGTTCTTACTGGTCTATGTTGACCTTGGTGCAGGCATTTGAAGTGGTCTACTTAATTTAGCATGATGAAAACTTGATTTTAAGACTGTATTCAAAGCTGTATCTATGAACTTCACTGAGTGCCTAATTTTATTTTTTCAAATGCATGATTTTGACAGATGTGACGAAGAGGTCAGGCAACTATTCAGAGACTGGTGCAAGTGTAACAGAGCTATTTGGCTGAAAGCATAGAGGTGAAATCAGTATCACAAAGCCCTGTTAAAGACTAATTAGAAAGAATTTCTTTTTTATGTTTGTCATTTCTCATAGTTTTTGATATGGAAATTAAAGATTGCAAAACAGTCCAGAATGTTTTTAACTGGATATTTTGGGCCCCAAAGCCCCAGGTTTACTACATATTGTTTGGGTCTTCATAATTTGATGAAACAAAATTAAAGTATAATATCAGCTATAATGAGCTCACAATCCTCCATCTTGTGGTCCTGCCTTTCTAGAGGGGCTGTGTCAAAATCTATCTTAAATACCTTTACTGTTTTAGTTTACTGCTCATGATCAATTAATTGTTCAGTGTATAAAATCTAAGAAAATGCCATCATTACTCCCTGAATCCTTAAGATTTCCTTTTGACTGTCTGTCTGTTCAGTCCGACAGTCAAAATCACAAAGATGTTGAGTTTACTATCATAGAAAGCAGAGAAACTAACAAATATTCAAATTCGACAATATGTTACCAGAGATATTTTAGCTTTATAAATCAATTTAAAATGATCAACCTGTTATCAAAATTGTTGCCAATTAATTTTCTGTCAATCAACTACTCAAATATTAAATCTCTAGACTACTAGTTGGTTTTGGGATGTTTGGGGAAACACTGAAAATACCATGTACAGTGGAGGTCAATTGGAGCCAAACAACAAATATTTGCCACGAGTCACCTGGTAGGTTAATCCTGCCATGCATTTTATATAAAATTAGTTATTGACAAGTTCTGCTCACTTTCAGACTAAAGTAAAATAAAGTAACATGTTCTCACACTAGCAGCTGCCTACCTTAACATTAGTGAGTGGTAATCTGGTGTCCGCTGGCCGTAAGGAAGAGGACACTTGTAGTGAAGGATCTTGTCATTTCATTGTTTAACTGCAGCCTTCTTGGCGCTCTGTAAAAACTGGAAAAGGTAGTGATGTTAGTGTTTGAGCTTTTCACATTGAGAAAGAAAGATGATGGTCAGCACACAAAAGCAGGAGAAACTACAAAAGCTATTACCAGGGTATCAGCAGGTTTTAAAAAGAAAAACAGCCTCAGGGGATATCAACAAGTCCTAACATAATTTACAAAAGGCCTTTAAAAAATTTCAAGCCTGTTGTAGGCCGCAATGTTAATTACAAAAAATATTTGTTAGTGATTTTAGCAAAACCTGGGTAGAAAATCCCTAGCACTATTGTACCATACAGCTGACATAGATTAATTTAAATAAATTAGATTAAATTTGATATTTTTTAATGGTTAATCACAACATCCATTCATTTCCTGCTGATTATCCAGGTCCAGTCATGTTTGTCAGGATTAATTAACTATATTTTTTTGACGTAAGCCAGATATCGACTAAAACATGGAATAAATATTGGGCAGTATTACCATCAAACAGGTATTAAATTACATTCTGTGTGACATCAAAAATATACAGAAACCCTAATTTAAAGTGTGAAGTTACTAAGGGACGCTTAAGTTACCTTTTGATTTGGCAGTTCAGGGGAAACTTGATTGAAACTCATTTTGCATTATTGAGCGAACAGTTCACCCTCTAGATCAAAAAACGCTACATTTAACCTTGTCAGATCTGTTTAAGTACAGTGGGTTTTTTTTAATCAAGAGGTCCAGAGTGAAGAAAAGCAGTGAACTCTCCCTTACTTGATTTCATCAATAGAATCAAGTTTTTCACAGATTTGAAAGTGGGTTTAAAAACAGCATTAAGGCTTTAAATACGATGCCTAACACATTTTCACAACAGTAAGAGATGCAAAAACACAGGGAACCTGTCGCTCAATAATGTGAAATGAGTTTTCCTTATATTTGCCCTGAACTGTCAAATCAGAAGCTAACTTCAGCAGCACCCTGTAGTAACTAGTAACAGCTGTAAACAAAAATACTAACTTTTAACTAGTATTAAAGTCAATAAAAACTCATTTGTAATTAGTATTTGACCTAATGTCCATGTAGGGTTAATTAACCTTCCATATAATTTAGATAATCTAGACGACCTGACACCTGTTGTACATTGATATATGTAAGGTTTGGGTTTTGAGCTAGCTAACGTTAACGCAATCAATGGCTAACGTTGGGGGGATATTTTAAGAAGAAGAATAAAAAATTAATTATTTTTGTAAACACAATTTACTTACCAGAAATGTCCAGACTTTAGGGGAACAGCTTTCCAATGGTGTGCGCCTTACTGTCGTCTCGCTCTGGACTGGTTGAAAGCAGATGACACATCTTACAGTTCCTTTGGATAAAAAACGAAATGAACAATATGAGATAACGGACGAAAATGCCAACGGTTTTACAGGTCAACCATGTTTCAGTTATTTGCTTCAGTTAAATTTTTGTACACTCTCTGCGGCCTAAACACAATTGAAATGACCTGCAGTCAGCTCACTTCGCTAACAGTTCATAACTTAATGACCCTGACAACACACCCTAATCCCGCCGTGATGAAGTCAATGAGCCGCAGGTGCTTCACAGACCCTAGCCGTTAGCTTGACTTAACCATATCTCGGTCTTTTCCCATAGTCGATGCTCCTAAACTTCATAAACGTAAAATAGTTCAAATGTGAACTGAACAATGCGGAGGTGAACTCTTCCACCAGGTGTAATAAGTCCTGTCAGGTTTGTGTAAAGTTGCCAAAAGAGACAGCAGAGTAAATCCCAGTCATCTAAATTCAAAATGGCGCACATTCTTCTTCGTCAGCAGACCACAGCGCCACTCAGCCCCATGATGTCAAGAAGCTGTATCACAACAACCTTCTGCAACAAAAAAAAAAATACACAATTGGTCCATGTAATTTGTAATAAATACTTTCCTCTCTTCAATTATCATCCTACTCATTAAAGTGCTACACCTCTCTGTTGACTGCATTTATCTGGAGTTACCTCGAAGTGTCAACAAATATTATCTGATTTGAGATATACAATGAATCCAACAAGACTGCAGATCCTAAAATCAAATGTCAAAATCATAAATGAAATACTTGCCCCGGATTACATTCCATATTGCCCTACTTTTCTATAAAGAGAAATTACACAGTACTGTGCTGAAATAATGTATGAAACAAAGACATAAAAATGCTAATAAAAAACTATATAGCACATATTTTTAATGTTTCATCATTGGTACATGACAGCATGTAGGTTTTTATTGCATAAGATTTCAGTTGCATGTTTAAATGAGATGAACCTTTTAGATGGTCAATTATACAACTTGTTTTTAAATAAAAAGACAGTGAAGATAGAGTGATGTCAACCTTTAAGTCCATCAGAACACAAAGTCTTTTAAAGTGCAAAAAGTGAGTATCTCTTTATTAAGGATAAATACAGTATAATAAACTGAGTAAATTCAGTTTTAATACACCTCCATTCATTCAACTTTGCAAATAAAATGTCTTCAATAATGCTAAGCCTCATGTCCAATTTAGGATAATGCTACCACCTTAAGGTTGAAATGTTACATTACACAGCAATTTGTGTGCTTAGGGCATTTTCAAAGACATTAACATACATGTGTGTATGCAGGATCAGATGTTTTATAGTAATCTATCATGAACATTTCTCATATCAAATGTTTAATAACGTCTCAATGGACTATGCAGTCATGTGGCCACTAGATCAGACTGCCTGTGATCAAACTCTTGCTTAATTTGGTGAAAAAAAGCCTAGTGCTGCACATTTTTTAGTGCAGATAAGTCTCAACTGCTGTTGGATTACAGTGTCAGATAATATTTTCCACCACAGAGATAAAATCCTCTGTAGTTGTGCAAAAACACCAAGAAAGCTACAGTGAAGTTTCAAAGTGCAATTTGTCAGCATCGACAACCAAAAATTACTTTCAGTCCAATAAAATTTCTTTTATGGTCTATTAACGGAACAGAAATCAAAAAGGTATATAGTAAATATCTACTGTGTGAAATTAAAATATGTATGTTACTTTACTGTTGAATAATTGAATGGAGTTATTGTTTGATACTAGGAAAAACATTTTAAAATATCTAAACGTGACCAAATGCAAAGTTGATTTACTCACACAATATCACACAAAATAAAACTGAATGAGCAATTTATATCTCTACAACTTTAAATAAAGAATTAGATTTTAGTAAAATAGAAATTTATCACTAATGAAAATGAATACATATTCACATTTCATAAAATACTTCAGCATGGATCCAGTTCACATAAATCACAACCACGTCCACTTAACTATAAGTACTCTCTGTGATTTATTTGATTTGGAAACCAGGGCAGAAAAGCTCAAAACTGTTTTTGTGGCTTTCAATTCTACATAACTGCGATCCTACAAAATGTCAGTTGTGACTGAAAAGCTGCCTATCTCATTAAATCTATTATCTTGAATTAACAGCATGACAAAGCAGAGATAAGAATGGCTGTTTTGGGCTTGTGAACTACAGTACTTCTACAGCAATCAGATCAAAAATAATCTTAATACAATTATAGAATGGAAAAAAAATATTTTAAAAAAATTAAGAAGATTGAGAACAGCATACATGACAAATAGTGGTTATTTCAGATAGCAAAGAAGACACCAGAGCAAGTCAAGTCATTAAATCATATAAAACTAATTAGTCCTGTTCACCTGAAATACTATCACTACATCAGGTCAGTAGTCGATCGGAGCTTCAGTTTGTAACATGTTCACATAACACGGATCATAAGGCATGTCATGTGAGATATAAACATGCAGGGTTACATTGCACGGACTACACAACAGCTTTACATGTGGAAAATAAATTTGGCTTCACAGTTTGACCAGATGCTCTGGCATAAAGGTGGTGTGTTTGGTATCTTATATTTGCACTAGAAGCAATTTTGGGAAATGTGCTTATTTGTAGATGACAAGATCGATACCACTCTCAAATCTGTCTGTTGTACAGAAGGCTACAGCCTGCAGCCTGGAGCCAGTTAGCTTAGCTTAGCATTAAGACTGGAAACAAGGGGAAACAGCTGTCCAAAGCTATCAAAATTCACCTACCAACACTTCTAAAACTCACTAATCAACACATCCATACAAAAATTTAAGTATAAAAACATCAGTTTAAAGTTTTAGGGGGGGGTGTGTGCCAGACTATTTCTTGGCTCTGAGCTATTGTCAGGTAACAAGCTAACAAACAGACATGAAAGTGGTATCAATCATCTCATTTAGCTCTCTGACAGTAAGCAAATATTTTCCAAAATGTTTAACTATTCTTTTAAATTTAAATATGATTATATAGGGAGTCATAGTTATCATCCCTCTCTGAATATGAGAGCTGACTTAAGTTCACCTCTTCAGTCTCATCTTCTGTCCCATTCATATTAACATGAAAGGCAACTTCAACTTGGATGAGCATTCATATTATAAAGTTTCTGGTTTGTCTTTTTCTCCCATGTTGGATAAATCAACCCATCCCGTACTGTAAGAGCTGTACTTTTGGTTATTCTGTGTGTTAAATTAAAGGATTATAATTTATTATAGCATACCACAAATACTGAATTTTCACTTCAGACAATATATTATCACACACAGTTCCCATAAAGCACCACATCTACGATACGTGGGTTACAAAGAGCATCCTGGGATTTTTAGGACTTAAAGAGACAGGGTTTCATGGCAACGGATGCCATGTTTTCCAGCTCATTTCCTGGATACTTCACTCATAATTTCCTAATAATTAGCTGGAATTTAGTTGTAAATTACTTGGATATTTCTGAGAGAGGATTCAAAGATGGGCCCACTCCATTTAGTAGCAATTATAAGGGAAATGGACAAAGTGTTAGTTGCTACAGTTATAAAGCACCCACTGGTTACATTACTAGCTAATTTCCTAGTTTCGACAGATTTCAATATGTATCCGAGTTTCCTAGAAAGATCAACAAAACTCTTAATTTTCCTCTTCCTCTTTCAACTGCCATATATTACAGATTCAGTTTCACACAGCTGTACTTTTCAGCTAAATTGGATATTCCTTAGTTTTGTGTTTCAAACTGATACAACAAATAAAACACACTACATGCTATAAAATTCACTCAGCTGTCATACTTACAAACATATTTCTACCTAATTTCCACAGACCAGCAAGTACTCCATAACTTTCTCCATGTCCTTTATATTTAGTACCAAATTTTGAAGCCCTTGGAAATATCCTTGTAATTTACAATTAAATACTAGCCAGTTTATAGGGAATTATTTCCTGGGTATCCAAGAAATCAGCTGGAGAACAGGGGACCTTTAAAATAAAGCATTACCAGTTTCATGCTCTGAATCTATCACTGAAACCACGCTGGTTTATTCTGCGTTGTTAGCTTTTTAGAGAAAGAAAATATCTCCTCCTCAGTGAAAGTGGCATTTTGTGTTGCAAAGTCTACTTGGTGTGGGTCGATTTCACTTGTTAAGTTAAGGCCTGTGTGGGTGGCCTGCCTCATCAGCCAAGTTGAGGATGTAGCCGGCTATGTCGTCCTCTGTGGGGAAATCAGACATGACCCATGATTCATTGGCAGCAGTCACTTGCAGGCGACAAATCGGACAGTTTCGGCTCTGCCCACTCCTGCAGAAACAGAAGAGTGTGTAATAATTGTACTAAAACTTTTCTGTGACAAAATTAAAAGGATTTATAAGATAATAGATTAACTGTTTACAAAATTCAAAAAAAGCTTTTTGTATCATCTTACCATTTATCAATACATTTCTGGCAGAAGCTGTGTGCACAGGGCAGGATAAGGTCGGCCTTTCCATCCATGCAGATGCAGCACTCCTCCTCATCAGTCAGCTGCTTCACTCTGCACAGAAACACAAACAGAAAGGGCTCAACTAGTTATTTTTAAAGAAGGAAGATTTTTTTCACTTTTTCTAAGCAGTGGAGATTTTATTTTGGAATTAACTGCTTTATGTTGGATAACTCTTGTTTAGCCAAAGAAAAATATTGTGTTATAAAAATGTTTGAGAATTTAGACATGTGCAAGATGGTCAAAATGGAACAGGTATATACTAGGATAAGATCGAGTTGCAGCTTAAAATACCATTTGCCTGCCTTTTGCTGTTACTACTTATTTTAAGTTTTATTTATTTATCTTTATCCAAGACCACTATGTCCCATATGACATTTATAATATGGATACTAATATGTTAACATGCTGGCAATATTGGTTTTACTATTGCATTCTTGTTGCTGTTCTGTACAATGTACCTTTTGGAAAAAGAAACTGAATAAAAATGTAAGTAACAAAAAACAAAAAGAGAATTTAGACGTACCTCCTCAACCTGCCCAAAGCTCCCCCTATGGATGGCAATTCATTTTCCAGGATAATCAGTTATTGTACTTAAAAATTTGTTGTAAAATTCATAATTTGAGCAGCCTCTAGGGCAACTCAGGACCCTCTTTTCCTGTTGTCCAGCTGTAGTGTCATTTATGACGAGTAGAAAAAAAAAAAATATATATATATATAAAAAAAACACTGCTGCGACTGTAAACTGTCCAGAAAACCACAAAACATGAGCTAAAACTAAAAGAGGCTACAAAACTCAAAGTTGCTGATAATCATCTTTAAGTCTGTCACTGTGAGCAACCAATTTCTCATTAGACATGGTGATCTCATCAATAAAAAATAATGACTAGTCCTGCTCTATCTTAAATCACTGTGTCATGGTTGAACAGACAAGTCATAAAAATATTATTTACATGAGACCTACAGTAACTGTGAACCACAGGATAATTTAAACCAAAAGCCAGTGTAATCATAAATGTACTTTTCTTATTGTTTATTTTGACTTCAACAAGCTTCCACAAAGTGGTTACTAGTACTCCTTTGATCCTCAAAAAAAAGAAAACCCAACAACAAACGCCTGGTTCAAACACTTAAAAAAAACCTTTAGGTCTTAAGTTTGTCCTCAGAGTCTCTGCTGTAAAATAATGAATGTAAATAAAACCGTTCAAAGGCAAAATGATACACTGAGGTAAACACTGTACTCGTTACGGCGTCTTTGATAAGGATCACATCGTGGGAACTGACCTGCCCATCCACATGCTGGCCTGGCAGGAGTCTGTGGAGGGGAGCTGGGCAGATGGGCCCTCGCTGGCGCCCTCTGCAGACAGCACCTCAGTAGCCTGACTGGTGATGTCATGGTACAGCTGGATGAACTGATACAGGTTCATGATCCGTGATGCTTCAACCATACCGCTTTCCTTGTTGATCTGGGAGGGGGCAAAGGCAAACACGTGACTCATATGACACACTGGTGTAGTTTAGGGTAGATATGTACCCCTTCAGCCACAATCCTTCACTGTTCCATGTGTTTATATAATTCAAGCTGTTATGCTATCTTGTCAAGATTTTACAAATCTTTAAAGGACAGATTCCCAATTTTTTCCATTTTACCTACATGAAAATTTAAGGGTTTTACTTGCTGTAGTTATTCTGAATCCACAGTCTACAGCTGAAGCTATTATGAGGTCAAAATTAGTCAAATGAAGTGGAGGATTTCCACAGTTATTACCCCTCCACTGCAGCTGAATGGGACACGCTATTCAGGAAATCACAAAGAGAAAATTTTATTCTAAAAATTCTATAACTTTGGAAGATAATCACTTGATTTGTCTAAGTCAGTGTAATGTCTCATATTATCTTCAGATAAACCTTAGAACGCATTTTACCACAAAATGAGAACTGTAGATTTTGTCCCCCGTCACTTACACTGAAAACACAAAAGGAAGGATTTTTAATGGCCAGTATGAACAGGAGAAATTCTGGCAGGGAGCAAAACCTTGTAAGATATCTATTTGAGAGATTTCTCGTTTCAAAACGTTTTGAGAATGAGCTACAACCTCTCAGATAAAAGACAGAAAACAACAGAGATATGGATGATGCAATGTGAAAAAGAAACTACTATGTGACACTGAAACTAAATAAGACAAAAGAAAAATGCTGCATTGAACAACTGTATTTTAAGTTTAGTTTGGATTAACTGTATAAGCTGATAAACTTTGGTCCGTCTTAGTGATGGGGTTGCTGTTGGAAGAGAGAGTGAATGAATGAGTGATGTAGAGAGAGAGAAAAGCTGCACAGACAAAGAGGGACAAGTTAAAATCTTACCACAGATGTTTTAAACACACATCGAAACTATATGTTGTTTGTATGTAAAACCAAATAGTTCTAATTAGGTTTGAAATTTTTCCCATTTACTTTTTGATAATAGGTCTTTTTCTAAACCGATTAATGTGTCTAGCTCTATTGAACAGGCACAAACATTAGAAAGAGTATATCTATGCACACTTTCTCCCACACATAATCAAAATTCTCAGGTGTACAGTTTCAAAGGCATCTGTCCCCTTCTCTGTCACAAAATCAAAATTCGTAGACAGATGCTCAGGTTGGCATGTGATGTATGTGTAAAAGGGTATTTGGTCTCACCTTGGTACAGACGATCCTGACAGCCACCTTCCACAAGGCTGTGGCATCGGATCCTGGCTGCACCTCAAACAGCAGGTGCTTCTGCTGTCCAGCAGCTAGCTTGGCCGTACTGAGAGAGGGAAAAGGGTATGTTCAACTTCACAACCATTCTGCATCGTTTTTACTGCTGTTTGCTACTGTTCAATATTTAAAAAACTCCTGCTGTATTTTGATTTTCACTAAATCTTAACTACACTTCTGGCCATGCTGAATGTTATAGTGGAAAATCTACCCTAAAACAGTATTTTCGCTACTACTAATATTCCAATATTACCACTGATCTAATCAAACTGCTGTTTGCTTGTGTTTCTACTGCTGGAATACTTTTTGCACTCTTAATTGTATTGTAGATTTGATTTTAAAATCAATAAAATTGCCCATTAATCTATGCTCAATAACCCATAATGATGAAGTGAAAATATGCTTTAGAAATGTTTGCAAACTAATTAAAAACTAAAATCTGTCTTGTATTCAGGTGCACCATGTTTGCTGTTTTTTCCATTTCACAATTATTGAGACAACCACAGTGGCCTCAATAATTGTGAAATGGAAGGAGGACTCTTCCTAGAGTTGGCTGTCCAGCCAAACTGAGTAGCCAGCCTTGGTCAGGGAGTTGACCAAGAACCCAACAGTCCCTCTAACAGAGCTTCAGAAGTTCTCTGAAGAGATGGGAGAACCTGCCAGAAGGACAGCCATCTCAGCTGCTTTCCATCAGTCAGGCCTTTATGCTACAGTGGTTAGGCACAAACCACTTTGAATGAAAGACAGCCTACATGGAGTCTGACAAACATCATTTAAAGGACTCATGAGGACAAAGATTCTCTGGTCTAATGAGACAAAAATAAAACCCTCTGGGCAGAACTCCAAACACTATGTCTGGCACCTGGCACAACTCATCACACAGATAACACCATCCCCACAGTGAATCATGGTGGTGGCAGCATCAGGCTATGGGGGGGATCTTCAGTGGCAGAGACAGAGAAACTGGTCAGAATTGATGGAAGGATGAATGCAGACAATACAGAGAGGTCCTTGAAGAAAACCTACTCCAGAGTGCACATGACCTGAGGCAATGGTTCACCTTTCAGCATAACAATGACCTGAAGCACACAGCCAGGAAAATGATGGAGTAGCTTCAGGACAAGGCTCTGTCTGTCCTTGAGTGGCCCAGCCAAAGCCCAGGTTTAAACCCCATAAAACATCCGTGGAGAGACCTGAAGAAGGCAGCTCACAGACACTTCCCAGCCAATGTGACAGAGCTTGAGAGGATCTGTCAGGAATAATGGGATAAACTGCCCAAATTCAGGTGTGCAAAGCTTGTAGAAACTTCCCCAAAAAGACTTGAAACTGGAACTGCTGCCAAAGGAGCTTCCTCAAAGGACTGGATTGAGGGTCTGAGGGTCTGAGGGTCTTTTGTAAAAGAGAGATTTTACTTTTTGTTGTTTAATATAATGTTTTGACTTTGTCATAATGGATTATTGAGTGTAGACTGATGGGGAAATGTGCCAAATATATCTATTTACATTTAAATCTACAACATAATAAAGTGAACAGTCTGAATACTTTCTGAAGCCTCTGTAACTATAGGTAATCATAGACAATGACTTATATTATCCTATAACAGCTGTCATAGGCTCCAACCCCAGCATCAGCCTCATGGATAAGCAAGTATAGTGAATGGATAGATGGGTTTATTTTTCTTCTGTTTCATTTCATATTATTGAGATTTTTGGAACAACTGAGACTAGCTCACTGTAACCACATTGTCCTGCATCTCTGTCACTATCTCTGAGAGCTGGTGAGCTAAAATTAAATTGGCAGAAGCATGGCCTAATGGGCCTGGGGAATAAAATGGGCCAAAGGCTGGATGATGGAAGAGTGCTGCAGCTCTGCAATTTAGCTCTCAACTGGAACAGACTAAACTACACTAGCCAAAAAAATCCACAAAACATCCAGGTGTCCTTTGTGAAGTGAGTGAGGCCACATATTTCCATCTTTACATTCCCCTCACAGTCATTTCTGAACACAAGTTTGTTCCAAATCAAACCTGCCTCTCCACTACATGTAAGCCAAGTTTATTAAGTTTATTTCATTAATTAAAGCTGTATGTGTGTGTCCTCAACAGACTGTGACTTACACGTCGTTAAGTTCGGCCACTCTTGCCAGAAACTCCTCGTAGGTGAGGTAGCCACTGTCACGTACCAGCTGGGCGTGTTTCACCAGCTTCTCAGGCAGACGGGTCAGCACCGCCTGACCTGAGATCTGCTGGCCCATCCTGGCAGCAGCAGCACTTACAAAACAGCACTGGCAGAAGACCGCACCTCATTCAGTTCTGCAGAGCCTAGAGAGAAATAAATAGTATTTGAAAATCTGGTTTGGACTGTTTTATATATGTTCTGCACTTTTCCCCCCGTTTTTTGTTTGTTGACAGGGATGTCCATACAATCTGCTTGTAAACTTGCTCTGTCACCAGCAGGTGTCGTTAAGTCTGAACTTAGCTGTCTTTTAGAGACATTAATGTTACTAGAAGCACATTCTTAGGAACACCACACTAACACTGGGTAGTTCCTCTCTTTGCACTCAAACAGCCTCAGGTCTTCATGTCATAGATTCCTCAAGATGTTGAAACTTTCCTCTGAGACTCTGCTCCATGTTGACATGACTGCATCACATAATTTCTGCTGATTTGTCAGCTGCACATTCAAGCTGCCAATCTCCTGTTCTACCACATCACAAAGGTGTTCTACATGGAGCATTATCTTGCCGGAAGTAGACATTAGCAGATGGTACTGTGGCCATGAAGGGATGAACATGGTCAGCAACAATACTCAGAGAGACTGTGACACTCAGACCAAGACTGATTTGTATGTGACAAAAAAACATCCCCAAAACCATTACACCACCAGCTGTTGATACAAGGCAGGTTGGGTCCATGGATTCATACAAGGCAGGTTGGGTCCATGGATTCAAACTTTGACCCGACCATCTGCTGCATCAGCACAAATCCACATTCATCAGACCAGACTAAATTTCTCCAGTCTTCAAGGGTCCAGTGTTGGTGTGTCTGTATCCACTGCAGCCACCGGTTTCTGTTCTTTGTTACAGGAAGTGGAACCTTACGTAGTCTTCTGCTGTTGTGGTCCATCCACCTCAAGGTTGGATGTGTAGTTCCCTCTGTGGCTTTTCTGCTCACCACAGTTGTAAAGAGTGGTTATCTGAGTGACCGTAGTCTTTCTGTCAGCTGCAACCGGTCTGTCCATTCTCATCTGACCTCTCTCTCTCTCTCTCTCTCTCTCTGTGTGTTCACAGAGCTGCTGCTCACTGGACAGTTTTTGTTTCTGGCACTATTCTTAGTAAACTCTGGTGCCTATTGTGTGTGTAAATCCCAGGAGATCAGCAGTTTCAAAAACTCGCAGGAACTGCAGCTGAACTGTATTAGCTTAATTATTAGCATTACATAACAACGAACTACTGAAAATGAAACTAAGGCTGCGAACGTTAGCCAACTCAGCCGTCACAGCAGTGAATAACAGCATTATTCTGGCTTTCACACGTTTAGCTGACTCTTTCAAAACATGACCTAAATTAAAAACATAATCCTGCACTGAACCTCAAGTCAAACACCATTTATATGCCATAGCAACAGCGACAGCAATTTTGCTAACAAGGAGCAGCCTTACTTAGCACGTAACTCACCACTCAACAAACCTCAGAGTGGAGGAGCCGACGCCACGCTGGACACAAGAAGGGTAAAGGTGTTTATGTGGCGTGAGGAGAGAAAAACAAGCTTCTGAGCAAAGTGTCAACATCAGAGGCAGAAGTTCACCATTAGCTGTTAGCTTCTGTTTTGGTTGACGCCGCACGATCGCTCTTTGATGACGTCGCAGTGTACGTCACTTTACCATTTATGGAACACATTGTGGAAACACTGTGCGTTACAAAGTGCTTCAGTCACGGAAGCAAATTAAAAACAAAATCATGAAAGAAACATAAAAACCAATTCCACTGATGTAAGGTTAAATGAATGATAAAAAATGAAATTAAATAACATGATAACAAAATAAAATGGAATATAATAATAATAATAATAATTGTTATTATTATTATCATTATTATTATTATTATTACTGCTGAGGTGATTTCCTGTCAAGTCTATCAAATAGAAGCACACCATATAATGAATGAGAAAAATGAGGATGAGTAAAATTCAAATTCATTAAAATCCATTCAGAAATAATTGTTTTGTGGTTATTTTCCTTGATGCCATGCACTGTCTTGATTTTATAAACTGCAGGAGAAGGATGATGGGAGATTGGTTAAGATTACACATAACTACAGAATGTCTGGGAGGCAGTAGGTGGTAAAAAAAAAAAGAAAAAAAAACAAGAGGTAGAGAATATAATGAGCAGAGAAATATGATCAGGGAAACTGCATTCAACTGAAAGGCAGGAGAGAAGAATGGTCCACTTGGGGACAGATATAAGGAGGAGAATATAAGATATATTCAGGATATACAGTATATTCAAGATGAAGACATCAGAGAGCAAATGGAGAGGGAACTCTGAAATGTGTATGAACTGAAATGTGCAATAGCCACTAAAATAAAGACTCAGGTTGTTGATAGCATGATTAAAAAAAGAAAAGGAGCAGATTAACTTCTGATACAACCCAATGAAATGTCACAGAGTTAGAGAAGTTAGCTGAACTTAGTTCCCTGGTGAAAAATTTATTTTTCACCAAATCTCATTTTGAGTTTGGCTCTGTCTGTAGCCAGGCCATCTGTTATCTGCTGGCATACACCTCACCTGAAGAGGACTCACACAGAGAAGAGCCTGCAGCACAGGTGACACCTGTAACCCTCCGGACCTGAGGAGAAGAGGGCCACAATTTTCACAGATTCGTGGTTTTCATATAGCTTGGCACTTTGTTTATTTACCAAATATTGTTATTCATTTTCTCCATATTGTAATTTTACTGTTGTTATTTCTGTTTACTCTGTATAAACAATACTATTTCATATCTGTCCATGCTGAAGGAGATATCCCTCCTCTGTTGCACTTCCTCAAGATTCTTTTTTTCATTAAAGTCTTTTTTTGGTAGATTTTTATAACTTCTATACAAAACCTTTATATGCTTTCTCATAAACCCACTGTAGGTTAAAATGCACAGTAAATCCCGATAAATATGACCTAATAACATTCAATAAAAATCAATGCTCCCACATGAGGAGAGGCTATCTAAACAGCACATGGTGCTGAAAGAGTCTAATAAACTTTGAGATCAATAACAGAGGTCAATAATATAATTTAGTCTATTTGACCATATAAGATTCATAAGCTCACTCAATCACAAATGAAGCAGATACAGTTTATCATGTGTGGAAAATTACATGTCCAGGCTCGAAGTAAGACACAAAATGAGAAAAAGACATGTCATCAGTGTTGCCAAATGAGTTTATATATAGCATCTACTGTAACTCCTGACATTTAAATGTAGTTACGTGTAAAAATATAATATTATATCTCCGTTACACCTTTTGTAATAAGTTATGACACGTTAATGAGAGCTGTAACATATTTTTAATTTATGATGTAATAATAAAATTGAATTAAATAATGTTTTATACATTTATCTTTTATCACAGTGGCCTGGTACTCAATATTATGACATCACCAGTTACAAGTACTTTACAACCTTTATATGAAGTAATAATTGTCAGGTACTGTAATGATGTGGTTTAAGAACTTTTTTTTTTGACAATTTATATGATTTCTTTTTACACTTTTAATCCAATGATCAGGACATTTTATTACATTTACACAAGAAGACAAGGTTCCCTCTGTGGCAAGCTGTAAACTTACCAGCAGATGGCAGCAAACAATTCCAAACAAAATGAAGATGAACCCCACAGATTGTAATACTGCATACGTCAGACAGTCTGTTGATGATGTTGACAAGATCCAGTATAAAGAAATCCAGCTGTTTGGAATGAAGATGCTGGTTCACTTAGCTCCACTCTTTAAAGAATCAAATATTTACTCCCATTTCATAATTGATTTGCAGGAGAAAAAAACCCTATATATTTACCCTATTCCTAGTTATTAAAGGGCTTGATTCAAAAACACTTTTGGATGGGAGATGGAACTTCTAAATCGTCTGGTTGAGGCATACTCTTTTAGCTCTACCTCAGCTACTCACAAATCCTCACTCACAACATTTATTAACATAGAAATGTTAATATACTTGGTAAACTTTATATGTGAAAACGCAGATTAAGCATTCATCACTGAATCCACCCCTATTTGTTTTCATATTTAGAAACACTATATGAAAGGCAGCTATCCATCAACTTTGTCTGGGTGCAGACCTGGGTGTTGGCGGCGATTCTGGGGCTCTGGAACCAGTCATTAAAAATATCTGTCTGAACCAAGAAAAACAACCCATTAGAGGTAAGCTCATTGTTTTTAAGCTTAGATTCATTCTCAGGTGCTGAGAAAGAGGAAAAACAAAAGATACCAGCCAGGTATGAACAACTTTATGTACAGATTTTCTGAAAATGAACATAAGTATAAAGGCTCCATAATGTACAGATTGGTCATTTTAATACATCACCTTGAAAACATACAGCAGGTCTCTGAACAACCCAAGAAAATATGGATTGTTTTGAATTCAATAAACAGCAGTAGTTCAAGATGAACTTAGCAAGTGCATCCATAATTAATACTGTACATACAGATGATAATTTAAAACAGTCTTCTGTTACTTCCTTAACTGACTCACTGGCTGTGTGGTCCATAAACTGATAGTTCTTATGATGAGCCACTCTTTCTGACTGGCAGTAACAACTATTCGTACACACTCGATATCAAAGCCGATCTTGTGGTCCACATTGTTCACCTCAATGTTTCCGCCTTTAAACTCCCCTAACGTGATGTAGGATGTGCACTGCCTCCCCTGCTTAGTTTCCACTGACTTCTGTCCCACTTCCAAAGCCCCGTGATGAAGAATGTCATTCTGTCGATCCTCTGTACCTGTAACTATTTTAATTCTGCTGATTTTCGTTGATTTGTTAAAGATTATGACAAAGAAATCTCCAGTGCAGGGAGGTTTCCCCCAGAAATATTCATCTACGATACTACTGTAAGCCTTCGTGGCGTCATAGTTTTCAAAGACGTTGATGTTCGTGTAAAGGCCGGCAGGAGGGTTGTCAGGAATGTCTATGGAGTCTTCCTCGAAGTCATCGTCTTTCAGTTTGTTCTCTGCTCCTTTGTAAGACGAGTAGTAGCCCATGTGCTGGAACAGTGAGGGCTTGAAACGGATCACGTCCTTCTGGGCCAGCAGACCCCTGAAGTGGATGAGGAGCCAGTCGCAGGGCATTTCCTGGTAGAACATGAGGAGGAAATGAGCCAGACGAGGCAGGTCTTTGGAGTGGTACAGCTTTCCGATGTAGCCCAGCTTGGAAAACTCCAGCATCACCCAGTAGGAACCTTCTCTGGAGGTGATCACCTTCTTCAGCGCTGTCAGGAAGTTCCTGGAGCAGCGCACGTCATCCTCTAACATCATGTAGAAGTGAGAGAGGTTCGTGCAGAAGTTGAGAAGGAAAGCGTAGTCAATGTTCTGCTTAGAGCGGAAACGGACCCGGTCCTCCGGGTCGTTGTAGTTCCTTTTCAACCCATCCAGAGACGGGTAATATTCCTCTGGAGTGTGGATCACCAGGAGGCGTCCAGCTATGATGTGGTGTGCAAATTTCCTAGTGATTTCCTGCACCAGGTTCTCACACCACACCAGGTCAAAGTCTGCCAGGTGGACCACAACCACAATTTCTTTCAGTTCCTCATAACTGGACTGATCAAAGATGGATTTGATTGTTTCCAGAAGATAATTACCCTTTTTCCTCTTGACAGAGGACAAACCGATGGTTAGATACTCTGTGAAAATAAATAATTTTTGTCATTTCTTATTATAGAACAAAATCTTAAAACACTTCTTGTTGCTTGTGATACTAAATATCTTCAGCAATGACCTCAGCCATTCGAATAAAATTACTAGCAATTACTTAGTAGAAATACCTACTTTTGCGTGGCAAAGGAATTCCTGCCAGATAGCGATAGGTCACATTAATGGTCCCAGAGAAATTGGATAAGTCTCTGAACGTGTGGACGTATCTCTCAGAGTTTGCAGAATGCATCAGTGTCTCTCCCAGCTGTCTTTTTTCAGCCTCCTAGAATTACAAAAACAAGCACACACCGAGCAAAGAGTAAAATGCCGAGAGCTAAAATCGCAAAGGAGCATTCGAACCATTCAAGCATCATCATACATCTCGAAGAAGATGAACCTACCAGCACATATCCATCATCCATGTACAGGTTGAAAAAGAGCAGAAAGGTGATGAGGAAGCCGAGGAATGGGAACATGGACCGCTTCCTAAAACACCTCATCTTGTCCACGGACTTCCACATCAGCCTCATGATCACGCCCCTCACTGCAGGAAAAAGAGACAAACAGAAAGATGGTAATCAAAGGGAAATTAAAATGTATGGGAGCTTGCGCACATGGCCAACTACAAATTTAAAAAAAATTCTGATCCTTGTAGACATTGGGGTTATGACATTGATATTAAAGATTAGCTGTAGACTTCTGTGAATAGAATAACAAAGACCTCATCATCTGCTGTACTCAGAAGGCATGAATGAGTTTGGCCTCAGAGGAGAAATGATTTTTCACTGACAGGAAAAAAGGCTAAAAGATCCAAGCTAAGTATCATAGTGCTGAAACAATTAGCTAAATAATTAACAGAAAACAAATCAACAGTTATTTTATTCATCTATCAAGCAAAATTCACTGGGTTCATCTTTCATGTGAGAATTTGCAGGTTTTCTCCTTTTTTTACATATTCATGCAACTGAATGTCTTCATCTACAGACAGGATGAGGTCAGGAAACAATGGGAGGGAAATATGTTATGACCTCTGACCTATGACCTATAGTATATGGACTGAACTGAATTTTGGAAGTCACATCAGTAACGTTAAAAAGAAGAAACATTGTGAGAGTCAGACCCAACCTTTCTTTAAAAGATACTTAATTGACTCATGTCTTTGTATTTTCATACTTTGATTAATGCAACTCATTCAAAATTCTGCAGCAAGCATCTTCACCAAAGCTAGGAAAAGAAAACACCAGTACTATTATTAGTATTCACTGCGCTGGCTGCACTGTAACGTTGAGGATAGATCATTTAAATTTAAATTCTTTTACTTGTTTTTAAAGCTGAAAATGGTCTAGAGCCTTTATATCTTTCATTTGCCTGTCGGATTATATGTTCCATTCACCGTTCACGTAGGTCGCTTAACGTTGGTTTGATAAATATGCCACAAATAAAGTGCAAAACGTTTGGCGAAGCAGCTTTCTGTAGCTATACAATGGAGATTTGAAATCCCATTGCATAGACAAACAATCTCTGATATTTGATTGATATCTTAAAAAAGCAGCTCAAAACTTATCTTTATGGTCTTGCTTTTAATTAACTCAACCTTTCTTTTATTATTCTTTGTGGTTTTGTATCTTAAAATTGCTTTTAATACTATCAGTTGTTTTTGTTATCAGTATCATCTCTTTTATTTTTCTGTGATCTCACCTTTTTATCTTTTCAGGATTTTATGGCTTGATTGTCTTTTATTGCCTTGTCCTGTCTCTAAAGTCCCGTCTTGGGAATGGTGATTGTCGTTTTTATAAAACAAGGGCTTATAATACGTCTTCTGAGCAGTGCTACGTCTTCAGGGCTGCAGTGAGTCGCTATCAGAAAGTGATGAGACAGCTAGCTGGTTAGCATGCTAACTGCAGTAGAAGAAAAGACGTGATAGAGACAAGAGTTAACACTGGTGTTGCTTTCCACCTTTGGAGAAAGCTCTTGTTGAGTAAAGAAATGAAGTTTGATAATGAACTCACAACGTTTTCTTCTAGACTGGTAAGTTAACAGCTGTTCATGCTAACATTAGCTTTGTAGCAATAGCAAAATTTACAAATAGCTCCATTAAGCATCTGTTGTTTTGTTTTTGAAATATTCACTATTTTCTGACATTGTAAAGACTAAATGACTGATTGATAAATTAAAAACAAATCATTAAAACATTTTAGCAACCAGTTGCCTCTTCACACATGAAAGATGTTAAAACGTTTGGTAGAAGTGAGGGGAATAATAAGAGAGTGGAATGATAATTCTCTGTTCACCACTATGAGCGACTCCGTTCACATTACTCATAGTCATTTGATCCATTGTTAAGGTATAAACATTGATTAGAGCAGATTTAATTAAAGAATAATCATCAGCTGGAGCCCGGAAGTATCAGTCCCAAAGCTGGATGGACATTCAACTGTTAATTGATGAGGTATTGAGCACGACAGATGTGGCCAACAGCACTGACACAGAGATACTAAAGGCTGATTGCAGGGTTTATCTTTGGATTAAGCAAAGTGATTGCTAATAATGAGTCATTTTGGTTGTTAATCTAACTGTTCACAAGGGTATACGTCAGGCATCTGTTCTGTTTGTGTGCAGCTGTCATAGCAGCCAGATGATGTTTCAGAAATCAGTAAACAGCAGTGACATTTCAAGATAGAAAACAAATGCTCTCAGCCTTGTTCACTGTGGTATTTGCTCATAGTCTTGACAGTCCTTTAACTGAGGAGAATAACCCCGCTCACTCTCTGTCCTATTTGGAACCTCATCTAAAAAACTACTGATCCCATGACACCCTCCCTAATTCTGATGTTGCTCAACACCAAAACGAAGCCTTCGATGTGAGAAACCGTGAGCTCCCCAGTGACAGGGAAAATTTCAACACAGGCCCGTGCCCCCGCCGCTGGGCGCAATAACTCAATAAACAACTTATTATTCATTGCGTTATTCATCGCTTGAGCTCCATTTTAGGGGGAAAACCATCTGCCATCTGCCAGAGAAGTAAGCCATTTTGTGTTTCTGTCACAAAAACCCTCCACGCTGGCACCTGAGAGACGAGCGGCAAGAGTAAGTGGAAACACAATGACAGCTGTGAGTCAATATTATTAAAGTCCTCACAAAAGCACCTCCACAGATACACACGCCATTATTTGAGATGGCAGCCTGTGAAATCAGATATTGAGACACCGAAAGAATATCTAACAAGGCGAAATAATAGTCACGTGCTTTCTCTGTGAGAGAAAATACCGCTAAGAAATTAGTTTTTTGTTTGCTTTCTCTGAGCGAATCTAAACAACAAACAAGCTTCCAAGAGGTCACGTACATTTATATGGAAATGAAGGTACATCTATGAATAAATAAGCACCATTTGTCGGGCCTGTTTGCTTAGGTTTAAAATGCTCCTCTGCCAAGTTGTTTTTTGTTTTGTTTTTTCCTCAGAAAATTATCAGTGTGTATGCCCGGCAAGCTCATTTCTATGACTGAAGTCATTTTAGATTAGAGCTAGTGAAATAATAACAGGTAGAGAGGAATACTAATGAGGTCCAGGATGAAATATTATTATATGTCCTATAGGACATTAACTGGTGGACCTTAACTAGTGGACATTAAAAACAGTCTCTCCAGAACAGAAACCAGAGATTTTTTACTATCAACTAATCTTTTGTTTTGCAACAGAAAAAGGGAATTACAACAGTTCTTAATATAAGAGTATATATATATATATATATATATATATATATAGTTATAATAATATAAACCAGGCTGTCCTGGTTTACAGCTAAATCTTATGAATGAAAACTAAAGTAAGGAAAATGAAGTGTGTGATTCAAACAAGCAATTTCTCCTTCCATTAAAATTTCCTGAATCTACATTTAAGGTTCATCAATAGCTTGTGGATAAATTATATTAACAGGTGTACTGCAGGCAGCAAATGTTATTAAATTACTCTGTTAAATTGCACATAACAGCTGCCAGCAGTCAGACGCCCTGTTTATAGTGCAGCTGAAAGGGTTGTAATGTTTTTCTCTTCAGTCAGTCTGTATTGTAAAGGTGTGGGACTGACCATCAAAAATCATAATGGCATCACAGCGTCAGGCGTTGCATGTCACCACTCTGACAAGCTGCCAGCTGCCAACAGGGAAACTTTGGGAAATTTGAGAAAGGTTAAACTGTCGCATGAAGGCTCGGAGGTTCAAATGTTACCTGATGTTTGGAACCAACAACCTGACAACTACCAGGTCCCCAGACAATGGGATCAATAAAAACTGTATCTACACTTAAGCACCATCTTCCTGTTTTCTCAGGCCTATGAAAAGTGTGTGTGTGTGTGTGTGTGTGTGTGTGTGTATTGCATATGTTCAATAATGTTTGATGAACTGTAAAGTACATATGTAAGGAAATGTCCTTGCCTTACCAATCAGGCTTATTTTCATTCCCACACAGGACAGAAGCACATATTGTGTTCTCCTCCGCTCAAATACATTAAGGTTATTTAAACAAAATGGGGGAAAAGCTGATGATTTCAGTCAACGGTTCCTAATTCTCTATGATATACAGGAGCACTAACTTTAAGGAGCAAATGGGACTAGAATGAGAAAAATGAAACACATTCTTTGTCTTCTGTCATTTTCCAACAATTACTGCCATGACCGTATACATACAATACATGAATGGTTGTTTCATTTATAATTAAACTTACGTTCATTTCTCATCCAACTCCTGACAGGAGATGAATCAACAAATCAGCTCATGACTACAGTTTATATATGGGTCAAACTAAAAGAAAAACTCCCTTTAGCTGATCTTTACCTTCTATTTGTTTTTACACTTTTAAATTCATGGAGTGGCCCTTTAAAAGCCTTGACATTGAACAAATGGGTTTTGCAGGATCATCAAATATCAGTGTTTTCAGCCTATCATGATCTAAACCTCAAATCAGAAAATGTTGTCACGATGTGTTACGATGCAACAAGGACAGAAACCACAGCTGAAATACGGTAAAAACAACCAGGACAATTAAAATGTCTTTTGCTGGCGTGATTCTGCACATTCAATTTTTTTTTCTGTCAGTTCCTATTGGTAAAGGATCCTGAAATGAAGATTATCAGATCTGAGCAGTAATCTGGAGAATGGGAGGCCTGCAGCCTGGATGAAAGTTAAAGGAGACAGGTTTGTAGCTGTGGGGTTGCAGAGCTGATAACTGAACCCGCTGTGAAAGTGTGATTGTGGAGAATGAATGAGTAATGCGCTAAATTCAATGACGTCCATCAAGGTGCCCTTCAGCAAGGCACTTAATCCCCATTTGTGTCAGCAGCAGCAGCAGCAGCAGCAGCAGCAGCAGCAGCAGCAGCAGCAGCAGCAGCAGCAGCAAAGTGTCCACCAGTAAGAGACTGTGGTTGTACTGGGAGGCTCCCAGGTGGGAATGTGTGTAACTGTGAGAAATGTTGAAACAGAATATGCCTGCTCAGCAAAACAGCACTCCCTGAATAAATGAAGACAGAAAGAGATGGATGGGACACTTGTTGCTGCAGAGACAAAGCGCTGAGACTCCACTGTGATGAATCTGCACGATAGCTGGCTCACATTATCGACTGTGTCTCAGCTGTTAATGCATTTACCTTAGTTTGACCATGTGATGTTCTTATGTGCATGAAAAAGCATGAACCAAAGACTCGGGACGGCTCTCCATTATACAACAGTGATGATCAGGGCTGATTGTGATTATTTTGACAGCTATTGCGATTGTTTTACTGGGAATGGTCATTTTTGCAATCTATTTTTATTGGAAACAGGAGTAAATAACGCATTTGTTGAGGCTTTTTTCAGCTGCAGATTAATATATATTTGGTGCTCTAGTGCGTATTGACAGCAGCAGGACGGTGTATGTGTGACTGATTTAAAATAAACTACATGGTAATGAAGGAATATGTGACCTGTGAGACAGTGGCTCACTTGGAGCTCTATGGCTGAGGAAAAACATATAGTTGAGCCTTGAGTGTAACGAGCAAAAACAAACTCTCCAAAATTGTTAATCCAGCAGGGAAGGTGATTGGCAGGTCACAAAAACAACTTGGCAATATATTTGACACAGAGAGGCTAAACACATAATTGCAGATATCTCACACACAGATTGAGCTGCTCCCGTCTGGTCATCGATTCAGGGCCCCAAGGGCCAGCCAGAGCATATCCAAGAAGTTTTTTCCCCTATGTCATACAGGCACTGAACAGAGAATCACTGCATGAAGGGTCACTTGTTATTTTAAGATTTTCTCTCCTGCTGCTGCCTGCTCATCTGCACTATTGTACGCTGTATCTTTTTAATGGTGTGCTGTGTTATGCATACTGTATGTATTTTTTACTGTAGTTTGGGAGAAGCCAAAGACAGATTTCCACCGAGGTGGACAATAAAGTCAATCAATTAATCAATCAATCAATATCATGTTGAGGATACGCAGTGCTTGTTAAAAGGATCAATTCATTGTTGCCTTCGGTTTGTTAATGATCTTTGCTGACAGCAAGAAAAATACAAAAAATCACCAACTGTATCTTTGTCCAACTCTGTTTCTGTAACTTTGTTTGTGTGACCTCTGCGCCTCCAAACTGAAGTCTCCACATCTATTTTTTGCTGCTGAGTTATGTTCTTATCCTTTTAAAAGAGCCTGAAATTGAAGGTCCTCTCTCATAATAAAAACAGACTGAACTTTGAGGACATTTGAGGAAACATCACTCACTCTTAATCCACTTCCACCTGAACAGTAATAATGATACTGTGTCTGTGGACAGATTGTTTCAGCTCTGTGTAAGAGATAATCACAGCGCTGAGGTGTTCGGGAATCTGCGCCAATGGCTGTTAATGTTTTTTTTTTTTTTTTTTTTTTTTTTTTAAATCCCCTCTAGTTTATGAACTTCACATAATCTTGTGGAACCCTATGATTGTAATTTAATATACAATGCGCGTCTCAGACACTATATCCAGCTGTTATTCTCCATCTCCATCCTGCCTCTGCGGGCCTCGGGCAGAGAGCTAATGTGGGTCAAAGCGCTGACTGCTGAGGAGAGCCTATCCTCATTACAGTCGCCACTGTTGGGACTCGGAAAGCCTTTCATGTTCCGTCTTTGACCTGAAAGGTAAATACACTCCAGATGCAATTTACATGTACTGCAGGCCTGCTGTACACACTTTAGAAGTAGAGCATTATGTCTGCTTAGGGCTAAAGCCTCCTTTAATCATGGATACTGTGCAGCTGCACTTTGCAGTCAGCCATGATCATTGATTACAGAGATCTGATTATTTCAAACAATGTTAATGATAATCTGAAAAGGTTTTCTAGGATGAATGCAGAACAGAATCTTGAAACTGCTTTGAGTTTAGCTTTGAGTTTATCCAAAAAGGTTTTAAGAGATTAGAGTTTTATCTCTTCTGTTCACAGGAAACAAAGAGATATACAGTAATGTGCAAATGTTTAAGGCACTAAAAGTAAAGTGAGGAAGTTTTTATTTTCAGGGTTTTATCAGTTAATTTCATACAAAGTACATCAAACAGAAAAAATCTAAATCAGATCAATATGTGGTGCGACCACCATTTCATTTGTCTCAGTGTCTTCAGCCTCTTCATGTGATCCCAGACTGACTGACACGATGTTGAGATCAGGTCTCTGTGGGGGTCAGACCATCTGTAGCAGGACTCCTTCTTGTCTCTGAAGGTACTTCTTTATGACTCTGGGTGTATGTTCGGGCTCAGTGTCCTGCTGCAGGACTCATGTGTGACCGATCAGACGCCTCCTGATGGTTACAGAGTGATGGATAAGAACCTAAACATCTAAAGTGCCCAAAACATTTAAACAGTAACGTTTGTTTACTTTATATCGACTTGTGGCAAATATCATTATCTGATTTTTCAAAACTCAAATGTCACTATCTGTATCAGTCTAAATAGTCATGTATTGGTCAGACTCACCACCAGTGAAACCAATAAAGATGAATGACACAGACTTACAGTACTATGGTTAAGGTTTGGTTAGTTTAGGTACAAAAACAACTGAGTTAGGTTTAGGGGAACATTGTGGTTTGGGTTAAGATGACTACTATAAGGTTGTGGGGCCCTTGTCATCATGGGTACAATAATAACCATGTGGTAAAAGTTAGGCAAAGATCATCATCATAAAAACATTGACTGTTGGTAGGAAGTGGGAAACATACAGGTGTTGTTGAGCCATCCATCCACCGACCTCTTCCCTCTGTGGTCTGTTGTTCTACAACAACGTGGCAATGTGTCCTCCTTCATAATTCCTGCGCTCGTTACACATCTTGAACTTGAACGTAAACAAACTGTTTCGGGGGCATTCACTGAAATGACTGACGCTGTCGTCTAATTCATGTAAGGATCATGTAATATGATTGAAAGCTCTGGAGCAGCTACTAAATGGACCTTGTGGTGAGACTGTGTTGTCAACTACTGTTTCCAAGATCAAGAATGAACTTCAGCTTTTGAGCCAACATGGATGATACGTTAAAGTGCTCAAAAAGATTTGAGCTTCTGAAATGTCTTGAGTCAACTTCAGCAGCCAATGAAGATCATGTGATATGACTGAAAACTCCAGGATCACAACTCAGCGGACCTTGTGGTTGAGACAGTTTTCAATGTCAAGAGTGAACTTTGAACATCAGCATATTCGTACAGTTTGACTGTACAAAAGGACATGAGGAGGTGAATGGACAGTGTTGGGCATTTCATTCATTTAGCAGCATTCACACTGATCCTGTTTTTACATCCTGAGCAGAAAAGACTGTGTTTGGTCTGCACACAGACGCCGGCTCCACCTCTGGCTCATTTCCCAACCATTTCTAAGCTTCCTGTTTTATGAATATGTAGGGCTGTTATACGGTCGCAGCAAATCCATATGCAAAGCAGAATAATAATGAAGAGAAAGTGCTTTCAAAAAATGCAATTAATCTCATAAAATGGCTACTCAGCGCCTCTAATGAGATGCCATTTTAATAAGCCTGCGTGTTGAACAACAAAAGCATTTGGTAAACACCATTGTTCATTTGCCTGTTGACATCCAGGCAGTGTGGAAACCCATAGAGACCACGCTGAGCTGGAGTGTGTTGGAGTGTGTGGGTGTGGCAGCAAAACGGGCAGCTGGAAAGATACTGAGGAGACGTCAGTGATGAGAACACTTTGGTGCTTTTCATGTCAATGTTTGTCAGTGATTTTATGAACAGAAATAAGAACTCTTAAAGGAATAATGAGACATTTTGGTAAATTATCATTATTATTTGCTGAGTGTTAGAGGGGACGATCGATGCCATTCTCATGTCTGAATGTGAGGGATGGAACTAAAGCTGGAAGCTCATCGCCAAAAAATAGCTATAGCACGTAGGTCCCTTCAAAAGCTCACCGAGTAGTTTTAATATTTCTGTTTGTGTACACATTAAACAAACTAAATATAAAGTATTAAGTAACAAGCTTTTAAAGGGCTGGCTCTTTAAAAGCTGAACAGCGAACCTGAACAGAGCCAGGTTCGCTGTTTCCCCCTACATCTTCATCTTGCACACACGTGCGCGTCTGTTCACTCTGCCTGCAGCACATTTGTGTCCACATCTTTCCACTGACTTTGCATGCAATCTCGCTGCATCCAGAATTCACTTCGTGTTCTGTCTGAACACAACTGTTTACTGTTGCATGGAAATAGCTGATATCACCATTTCCCAACACACCCACCAACTTCAAACCAAGAGCAAAGACTAAACATGAACACAGACAGTATCAATTATCAAACAAACAAAAAACACATTAGGTGAAACCTACAAATTAAAATTTTAACAGCCACATATCAAGGCTGAGGCGAGACTATTTGGTGTGTGTGCTTTCATAAGGGTTGCTGCGAGTTTGACTGAGGCACAGAAATGCAATCTCCTGACCAGAATTAGAGTTGATGCATGGATCCAGACTCAGAGGAAAATGTTAATAGAGTTCAGAGGGAGCGAGCGGTGGAATCATCAGCGAGCAAACAGCATTTCTTCCGGAAGAAAGCAAATGTTCTTGCTTCCAGCTGGGAGTTTTACCGACTGCATCTCTGCCTGGTTCGATGTGTTTACTTATTCATCAAGGTGGAGGGGGCCAGCTAGTTTCTCAGAGTCCAGGCCCCAGCAGTTACCTTCTTCCTGCTGTTGGACAAGAGGGGCAGGCCTGATTAAAAATGCATGGGAACAGGCGCGGCTGCAAGACCCGTGCCAAATATTCACGCACACACGCTGCATGTTTGGTTGTCAGCACGCGGAGATGATGTGACTCTCTCAGCAGAGAGGGGATTGAAGTCTGATGCAGCATTTGGCCTTGTTGTGATGATTCTTACAAAAAGAGCATCTTTTAAAGAGTAGTTTCGTATGCTTTAGCCAAGTCACTATAAATCATGCACACCTTTTTGTTTTGTAAAATGTTTTCATTAATCTTCCACAGGCGAGTACGGGTACGTTCAAAGTCAAAGAAAGGAAAGAAAGAAAAGATATTTTTCAAAAGGAATGAGGAGTAAAGACGGTATTTTAGCAAAATGGAAAATCAAAGAGCAAAAATAAAACTAGTGCAATTTCACAAAGGGAATCACTGCAGCTTAAACCTTCCATCTACCCACAGTTAACCCCTTTCACCACCCATCCATCAGAAAAGAAAAATCAGAAAAAGGAAAGAAAATCTATATATTTGCTAATATAAACTATGTATTTAACAAGCAACGTGAGTCTACAGCTGCACAGGTGGCAATGTTAATATGCTGATGTTTGTTTCTACATGTATGTTATATTCGCTGTGTTCACCATCTTAGTTTAGTGTCTTAGCATGATAACATAGTCAGCAGGTTCTTGAACCTCACTTGACTCGTGTAATCCATTACAGTGAACATCATGTGCGCATTAAATACGTTGCATTCTTCTTATGAGGTAACACACCTCTGCAAATCTATCATCACTTGTATTATCACTCAACAATAATGTAACACTGACAAACACAAATGTCTGGAAATGACGAGAAATCAGCGGTTACCAAGAACAGTTACAGAAGACAAACAAATACAATGTAGGCCAATTGTCTTTCCTGAATATTAAGGTTGATTATTATCAATCTTTTTCTAACTATGATAATGATTATTACAATTCATATTATATCATTATTATTTATTTAGATTCTTATAACATTCTTGTTATCATTTTTATTCTTGTTGTATCATTAAAAAAGCATGTCACTGAATGCCAAATAACAGATTTGATTTAACTGGACAGTTGGTATATCATTATCATTAGTTTCCCTGGGAGCAAAAAAGCCATGTGAATACAAATTAGTGTTAAACAAATGCAACGGTGAGAAATTTGACATTCAAACTTTAATTAGGTATCACAAACAGCAGCCAAACAGAAATGACAAACAAGAAGCTTCCGATGGAAAACAAGCATAATTAGCCTGTATTACTATCATATTATTGTCAAAAAGTAAAAAACAAAGGTCACATATGTCACATATTACGCAGCATGTAACTTTTTGGCATCAAAGAGGGCAGAATTAATTTAGCATATTTTTGAATGGAGTTTGCTCTGACATTGTTTTGTGCTATTTCAGGCAAATTAAACCTGGTAAATGTCCCATGTTTGGAGATTTCACATTAATTTTGTTCATTGACTTATTAGAGATGCTTAATAAAGACTTTAAAGTTCATCTGGTATCAAGCCGGCTGATGGTGTTGTCAGGTGGCAGGTGTCTGGTTGTAGAATATTGTTTTAGAAAGTTGTTTGTCTATGTTCATTATGATTGTGTAATTTGTGTTAATATGCTATGGCAGTGTTTGCAGTCATAGCATCGACGGCCCTCGAATTGAGTCGAGTTATACTGTGTTTGTTGTCTGTGGTGTGTCTCTGGACGTGGGGAATACCAAGGAAGAGAGCGTCCATTTTCCCTCGCTGACACATTAAACGCCATGTTGGAGAAATGTTGTACCCTGTCTTACCGTTCCTGTGAAGGAAGCATCGAGACTACGCTACAGAAGCTGACAGAAACACTAAAGTGAAGACTCGTTGCTATGGAAATGACACACTGTCTCATCCAGCTGCATTGGTGTAAACTGGCAGGTTCTAATACTGCAGACCACGTTGTTTTGCAAGTAGCTGCAAGTTTCAACTCATCTTGTCATGAATGTTAGGTGTAAACTCACCGCCCCCCACCCCCCACAAACATCTAAACCCCCCCTCTCAAAAACATTTCTTCCAGCATCCCCTGAACACCCCCCCCGGTAACCCCCCCTCCCTGAGAAAGCCAACTTTAAGGGATGACAGAAAGAGCATTTCCTTTCTCATTAACACTTGCTAACACAAAAAGGCGGTGGAAACTGCCGTTTGATGAAAGAGAAGGAAGAAAACAGTTAATTAAAGTCATGACTTTCCTCTTTGACAGCGCTGATTTCTTTTGTAGCCGAGGGCGGACAAGGAATCACAGTGGGGAGGCAGTGATGCAAGTTTCAGATGCAGCGTTAGGTATAGGTTAAAAAACTGTGATCAAAACAAGACTTGACAAGCAACATGAAACACACGTTAAGCTTCTGAGACCTGATTTGTATAAGTAAGTGAAAAATGACATCATACCGGAGGCAGTCGTTAAAATTGGCTCAAACCATAACCCTGTTAGCCACTGAGCTCCTCCACTAAAACTGTGGTTAAGAGCCATGTTTCAGAGTGATCCAGTGGGATGTAGTTGTTAGGGGGAAGGGGGGCTAAATGTATTTACAGTTTTCAGTTTGTTGATTTTGCCTCCAGGTTTAATAATCTGCAACATTTTTCTGCTTATTTAAAGCTCCCAACAGTGATTTATATAACTCAGCATTGAGTCAACCTGCAGCTCATGAAGCGTCTCCATTTGCTGGTGGAAGCACCAAAAGTTTCTGCTAGATCTTTTCTCGGGCGTGCAGGTAATGAGTGAGTATTTTACATGAAGCAAGAGAGACACCACAAACAATTAGAAAAACCCAAACCTCATCAACAGAATATTTGAGTAAAAGGCAACAACACAGACCACCAGAGCCGTTTTAAGCCTTTGGTGTATGTCAAGTCTCGAGTCAGGTCACAAATCTTCCAGAAGAATCCAGACTTGTTCAGGTTTCTCGATGCTGAATATAAATTGAGATGAAAATGTTGTGCCTAAAGCTTTGTTTTTTACTTTTTACTGCTTTTATTTTTATAAATGAGACCCGTCGCTCTGAGCGCAGAGGTCTGAAAAACAAATATTAAGGTTTGTGGCTGTGCAAGGTCTCCCTGGTACCTATTTATTTGTTATTGGAGGATTTATTTACTCCATGATTTTACCAGGTCTAAAGTTCAGAGCTGAATGTTTTTGTTTTGAGGTCTCAAGTCAAGTCTTTGGAGGGTCAGTTCTTACAGCTGTCAAGTCTAAAGTCCTGATTTTTGTGACTGACTAGCGAGTCTCTATAGATCTGCTACCCACGCTGACTAAAGGCCCTACACACTGTCTGATAACAGCCATTCTATGGGGTCATTGCATGTCACACTGTGTGAGCTGGGTCAGATAAAATCTTGGTTGTCATTGACCTGTTTCAACAAATGTACCTTTGAAAAACCCAAATCCTTCACACCCACATGCCACATCTTTTCCATTTAACACCTGAAACGTTGAGTTTTATACAACCAGACAGCTCAACTTGCAGAGATCTACTGACCATGTAGCAGCAGTTAGCTTAGCCTCCGTGACTTCACACAGCTCTTCCTGAATGTGCACTAACGCATGGCTAACGTTACCAAGCCACAAAAGAATAGACATCGTGTGAATACGAATTACCAGGAGCCACATCTCTCCTTTTGGAAGAAGCTAACCCCCTCCCCCACCTTAAGCCCCTGCAGCAAACTACTACATCTCAGACCAGTCTGCCCACTTAACACAGATATCAATAACTGTACTGTAATTACTGAATCTCAAACTGTAATCCCTTATTCTACTTATTACTGAAAAAGTAATCACATTACAGTATTATTTTACGAAGTAATGCGATACTGCCCAACTCTGTATATCAGATTGTACGATGAATGCCTGGTGAATTAAAGGTATAACCTGTAATTCTTCCACATTAAATTGTCTAAAAATGACTAGACCTATGTTATATATATATTTTTGTGTTGTGTACTTACATTTAGATATATATATATATTTAGATATACAGTGCATGATTTTAATCATGGTATCAGTCCGTTTCATTTGATCATATCAATTATGTGCATGTGTTGGTGTTGTTGTTGCCTGCCAGAAGCTCAAGATTGACTTCCGGTCAATTGACTATCCAGTTTTAAGATACATTTGGAAATACATTTTTAACTATGTATTTCGACTATGTATTTTAACAGGACGAAGGATTTTAGTCATCAGACGCTATCAGAGAAGTTATCAGAGAAAAAAGCCAAGCAAATGTTTGTCAGCTCAGCTCAGCTCTCGGCTCCTCCATGACGTCTTGTCTGTGTCGGTGAATCACTGGTTTTTAACATGAAACTACTTTATTCTGTGTTGCTACTGGTTTTAATCCCCTGGTCCACTGGTTATAGAGAGGAAGAGACCTCTGTCAATAATTCTGTAAAAACCTCCTGAACGACTGACAATGAAGGAATCCAAACCAGCAGAAGCTTAATAATGGTGGTGAAGACAACAACTCCCATGATCCAACTCTATTTCACGACATCACCCAACGCCATCTTTTGTTGTTGTTTTGATTGAGAGACCCCTAGTGTCATTACTTACATACTGTGCATTTAAAGAGTTGTCATCTAAGAAGAAGAGAGTTTACAGCTATGCTATCAACCCTATGATATTGTATTCATGCACAGCTACTGGCGGCACTAAACGAGAGGTCAGGGGATCGTCCAGGTCAGAGGGCTTCATCCTCTGGGGACCATGAATATCTTTCATGGCAATCCATCTCATAGTTCATGAGATATTTCAGTCCTGAGTAAACTTCTCAAAAAACATACACTATCATTGGAGTCAAACTCCTGGCATCATCAGAAAAAAAAAACAAACAAACAAAAAAACAGCTTTGAGAGTGTTGGCTTTTTTTAAAACTTGATTTAAAAATGTCACTTATCATAAAACTATATCTATGTGTATGGGTGCTAACAATGTTGCTGTCAGCAGTGAGGTCTGTGTCATGTCCTGCAGTTTTTCAATTAGCTGATGTGTAGCCGCAGGTTGTAGCAGCAACAACAGAGTGAGAACCTAGTGAAACCAGTCTCTGGTCTCCACAGCTCTCGATGGATGTGTCTCACAGTCTCACTGCTGGCACTGTAGATAGACAACTGAGGACTCCAACACGTTTCTTTCACACAGTGGAAAAGGGCCTTAAGAAGTGAAGCATGGCTTCATCTTTGTCAGTAACTCAGATACAAACTCGACAGTATCGATAAAATCATCATAAAGATGAAATGTTCATAGTTGGTCTGGAAAACAATCACTGCAGTGTGTATTTGCACTGCCAAAGGCTGTAACATATTTCACGCTCAATATTTCTACACAATTATGTAAATTTTCAAAGAAATCATTTGCAGCAACTTTGGCTTGTTCTATTCACTGCTAATGGACAGGAAGAGAGTTTTAAGATAAATCAATCTCCTGCAAAACATTACACCGATTGCAACGTTGTTGTTTATGGTGGTGTTTCAAAAACACTGTAATACATTTGCTTTGATCGTTCGTCAGTGAGCACAACACAGCTGACAAAATTTCAAATGTAAGTAATTCAGACAAGGCTTTTATCCCAGCAGATGAGGAGAAGAAATCTGTCCTGGCTTCAAAGTTACAGCAGAAATATGTCAATTACAACATGGTTAAACTAAGAGGTGGTAAAGATGTTCTTTTTTGAATGATGCAAAACGTGGTTTGATTGTCTCAGTATTTGATTTCATGTGTCACAGTCTATTGGAGGCAGATTCAAACAGCTTGTCTGATTATTATGTAGCGTTCAGGATCAGCGGTCGGGCACGATGACTAACTCAGCCAGCTTTTTCTTTTTCCAGGTTTTGTGTGACATCGAAGTCGAGCTGAACGGGGGAAAATATGGGTGAGAAGCAGTGGACAGGAGGTGTGGGATGATGTGATGGTGAGTGGGTCATTCTGCGAAATATGGTCGCCTTGGTAACATTAATGGCCTTTGATAGCTTTGATAACATTCTCTTCTCGTGTTGTTTTATCCGGGGAAAGTTGGCTTCAGACGTGTTCTGGAAGCTGCCAAGGACGGCCAGCAACTGGGGTCAGGTGCCTTTCTCTCGGGCTCGTCAGAACATTTCAAATGAGCAAGAGACAGAAAGAGAGGGAGAGATTTTATACGTTTGATTTCGTCTAGTTTCATTTTCTCATAAAGGTTTCAGCTCCATTTAGTTTTATTGGTGCTGGTTTCACTCGGCGTGCTCTGACAGACAGTGAAAGGTTGTTTATATGTTACACAAACACACAGACATGCGAGTGTTAGTCAGCGTGGACAGAGTCCAGCGGTGGAAGAGGTGCTTCCATCCTTTTCTTAAAAGATGGAAGCTCTTTATGTGTCTGTTTTTACGTTTTACTGGTAAAATCTATTCCAGGGTTAAAAATGAAAGATACTGACGGTAAAATGTCTGTCAGAATGTGTGAAATTACTGCTACATTAACATTCATATGGTGCAGTGAAATACTGAAAATACTCAAAACAGAATGAAAATAAGTATAAGTAATAAATAATAAGTTCTAATGATTAAATTAATTCAGAAAAGTTGAAGAAGGAAAGAAAAGAAGGCAGAACAGATCAGATAAAAGGTAGAGTAAAAACAATATTTCTTGAAATGCTATGAAGTTGAAGTCTCACTAATTACACAAAATGATAAAGTAGCAGTACTTCAAAATTTCAGTAGATGTGCAGAGAGTCTCAGAGCGCTGGAGCTCGAGCAGGTATTTTACATAGTTTCATGTCCAATTTCGGTTTTTCTCTTTTGGCCACTGAGCTTAGCCGGGCAGGCGCAACGTTCGAGGGCACTTCAGCACAAAACACTGAGGCGGGAGGGTTTATCAGGTTGGCTATATCATATGTTTTTCATGCAAAGAGAGAGAGAGCAGGTCCAAACACAGTGACTCTCATGTTACAAACCACACCTGTCACATTTGACATTGTGCGGTTTTCACGTTCTCCATGAGACAGACCTCCTTGTGAATCTGAGGACTGAGGGCAATTATCCTGCCAGACAAAAATGGAGGACGATGTCTGGAACAACTGATGGTGAGGTCACAAACTCATCATGCTTGTGAGGCTGCACGTGCACAGCGATGACATGATACACATTTCACCCTCAGTACACAGACGCAGCCCTGGGATGAAGAAGGCAACACAATTAACTGATTTACAAAATGGTGACAACTTTACTGAGCAACAGCTAATGTTTGAGAATGCAACTTCACTCGTTCTGTCATTTTTTTTTACATGCTTAGATATATTAAAATATGAATCAGTTACTGAAGGCTTACAAGGTTATTGAAGTACACTAAGTGGTTCGTTCAAAAGGATGTTTATTGAACCATCTCTCTAAGGGCTAGCCAAGCTATCAATACTACCACTAAGCTAGAGACATCAGAAAGACAAATAAAGGATTTACTTAATAATCAGGTTTTTCATTGTTTTCTCTTTTCGTGAAGAGAAGGACGGTTCTGCTTCACGTAAACACTGACACCTGCTTTTACATGAGCGGGAGGCGGATTAATTCATTTCAAAAACTCATCAGATCTACTCCTATCACACACACTGTTTTTGCCAAAAGTTGAAAGACAAGCTTTACACCCCCAAATGATCATTTAAAGGCCAAAATGACTCAAAACGACAAAGGTGCCGCAGGTGCCAGTTGTGCGAGTTGTGCTCAGCTACTCGACAACTCTGCAGCAGCTAGTGCTAAGTTAGCATGCCGTTTCACTTCTTATCACAAAATGTCAGCTGTGAAGAAGACTGAATACTGGTGCGACCTGGAGTGGACACTGACTTGAAAAATACTGAAACGAACAGATCCACAGCAGAGTCACTTGCTGTTGAAGACACCCAAGGGCAGCTTCCACCGCCACACCGATTAACTGGGGAGGGAGGATACCACAGCTGGTGGAAGCACAAGACCAGAGGACCCATACAGTGACTTTGACCGGTGGGGATAACACTGTTTGCGCTTACTGGGCCAAAGTGGGCCTGGGTCTTGTTAAAGCAGAGATGCTGACGTGTGAGTGACTTTCTTCCATTCAAGGAGTTCATCAGGAATTTTGCTGCCAAGAAAATCAGGTGTAGACACTTTTAAGTTAATGTTTTATGAACTAAAATGGAATAATGATTTTTAAAATTTACCCGACCCTCATTGATATGAATGGGGTGGATAGAAACACTTGTCAGTACAACACAGTTCAATTCAACAGCACCGCGCCATTCCCCAAAATGATCAAATAGTTGAATCGACACATCTTCCTGGTTGAACCAGGGAATATAAACCAGCAGCCTTCCTCTTTCAGACATCTGAACATACAGTAAGTTTCTGCATTTCCCTTTTGGCTGCCAAAGCACTGACACACTGCTGATCTACCTGGGTGGAAACTTGTTTGCGTGGCCAGTTATGGAAGCACTCTGACTCATTAATCATTAATCGGGCAGAGCAGCGTCTGCTGAGAGCTGATTCTTGGCATTTAGATGGGAGGAAGACTACAGTAAACACATTTTCTGAGTGCTGCTCTGTGGTCCACATATAATCAATTTCTCCTGTTATTACGTTTCACTTGCTGTGGGGCAGTCGGGTGAAGGGATATGATATCACCCAGGACTTGCCAATAATAAATTTCTATCAGTGAGAAAGCACCACGGGGCACTGGGAAGTGTCAAGCCAGTCTGAACCACATTTTCAATAACAAACAGCCCTCCTGTGAGAAGTCAACAATGCCCCAAGGAGAGCTATTGCTATTTGTCACTCTGGACGCATGACACTGTGTGTTGCATCAATGCAAAATATGTGCTATCATCCTGCAGGGGGAACTGAGATTTCACATCTGAAATGAAACTGCCTGAGAGGGAAATATAGAAGTCATTAAGTATTCTCAAAGCCCATCACTTTCTCTCAGCTCTGCAGGAACAGGGGAAATCCATGTCGAAGCAGACAGCTGTACAGACACTAGTCTCATTGCCACTAGTTTGGGAGGTACATATATGGGAAATAGAGAGATTTAGAGATGCAGCGGAATATGGGGGAGAAGATGTTGGTCTCCATGGCGACGAGTGTAGTGGAAACATCAGTGCGAGCTCAGTGGCAGAGTGGCACTGAGACGCCCTGAATCTTTCTGACTCTGAAACGATACCGCTCGCTGTAAAATCATCCCACAGCTCTACAGAGAGAGACAGGAGGAGGAGGAGGGAGGTGTCAGAGCGCACAAAGCTCAGCTCTGAAGCTCACTCAGTCCCTTAAATTTTCTTTTTCCCAAAAGATGATGATTCAGAGATATAATAAAGCCGAGCTCCATCCACACTAAAGCTGAGCGTCCCAATTCGGATTTTGTGTTATGGGTGTTAGAGAAGGTAATGATTTCAAACAGCACGTGAACAGTCTGACCATATATAAGGATGCGCATGTCGTCTACATGTGACATGTAGGTTAGCGTTCAGGAGAGAATAGCCAAAGTACAAGATATATACATCAATGGCACAGGCTCAGTTGAACCATAACTGAAGTTGAGCTGTTATAAACTTTCCCAGAATTGTAATTGCTGAAACATAAATTCCATTTGCTATAACCTGAGTCTTCTCTTCACAGCGTTGACTGTCATTTCTATTGAGTATAATGTACTGTTGAGGTCAGGGAGAGATCATGGTCATGGTAAAAGGAAACCAACTGTTGGAAGAGATGGTGCGTTTTCTGAACACAACCATTCACCATCCAAGTCAGACAGGGAAAGAAACACAAGCAGCCGGATGACCAGACAGGTTGTGAACAAGCTGGCTACATTATCTAAACCACTTTAAGTAAACAAACAAAATGTCATTACACAGGAAAACTGCCAGCATACACAACTAAACTGATCAGAGTATGAGAAAAAAAATTAACCAGAAATTTGGTTTGTAAATTGTGAGGGATTTTACAGTTTGGGTAATAATTTTTAAATTCATCTTTGTCACCAAACAAACCACATGTATTTCTCCTTCAGCAGCTACATGTTGGATGTTCAGTAAAACAAAGAAAAAGATACACTGAGCAAGTATGACCATGTGACATAGTCAATGCACCACGATGCACATGAGTGTTTCAAAGTTACCACCTGTGAGCACCTGCAGGATTCGACCAAGAACACTGTGACAACGTGATGGGCTCTCAGAGACAACTACAAGAACTCGGTGAGTGACACTCAGATCATCCTCCCATGTGTTACGTTGAAAACACCTGGCCAGATGTTTACAGTGTATTTAACATGATTCAAGCAGACTGTGTGTGATCAGCTTGTGTATCAGAGATCTACGCATGGAGCAAAGATACAGCCAACACAGTCAACCACATGATGTTTTGTTTTCAGTTTAACACTGAATATTGACGAGAACAAACCAGCTTTCCTACAGCTTTGGGAGGATGTGATGAAATTTCTGGTCATTATAATTATTGGGGGGGGCAAATATCCATATTTCATATTTTGGAATTTGGAGTGTACTGGCACCTTCACTGTCCTGCCATGTTGAGGTTGATTAAAGAAAAGAATTCAAAGAAAAACTGAAGGTGGCCCTGAGAGCTCAACACACTGTAAACACGCAAAACACAAACAAATTCAGAAAACATCATCAATTGGACAACACAAGTGTTTCCAGGGGACACTAAAAAGTGATGAACCTGGCTGGGATGCACTTATTGTTCAATGCTTTTAACTCCAAAAGTCACAATTCTGCATTGAACAAGAAGTGCACCCCAGCCGGGTTCATCACTCTTTTCTTTTTAGGTTATTTTTTGCCTCAATTCCGGGACAGGAAAGTCAGGGGGAGAGAGATAGAGAGCGATAGAGAGAGAGAGGGAGTGGGAGAGAGAGGGAGGGGGAGGGGGGTGATATGCAGCGAAGGGCCACAGGTTGGACTCAAACCTGGGCCACTGCGATTAGGACTACACCTTCATGGTACACGCCGTACACTTCCGTTGTGTTGTGAGTATTTATTTGGTTGTGAGTGTTGTCGTCACCTTATTGTCTACCTGGTTGTGCAACTCAATGCATATTCAAAAGCATTTAAATATACACTCTGGTCACTGTTTGTATAACAACATTTCCACTTGTTGGTATGAACACATCTGAATGTATATTTAAATCACTGAAAATTTGTATTTCAATGTGATTTCCTGATTAAATACAGGATATACATGGAAGACCACTGCGCTGGCACAGCAGAGCAGAAACAGGAGTCATTGGGCAACACGCTGCGTTGGCCAAACACATGCAAACACAGGTATAGGTAGGTCACTTTGTAATGTGAATGGTGTACGTATACTGTTCACTTTTGCAAATGTTGAAGAGGATAAAATGAGTGCTGTTGTAACGGCTTCCTGAAGTTGTAAAATCCCTCTTCTGCTGTGGAGTATTCTGGTGTTCTATGAATAAAACCAGCCTTCCTGCATCGTGTTTCATCTTTTCACCTGTACCAGCACTCGCACACCACTGCAGCTCCTCGCGTTTTAAAAAGTGGTGCTAAACGCTGTCCAATTCAATATGTAGTCTGCATCTCATAGTTCATATTCATTTCACTCTGTTATTCATCCATCTTTTACTTGACATGTGGTCATAATTTTGGTTATCGCCGTCTTGGGTGTAAATTTGGCAGCAGTGGAAGCGTGGAGGCTTTTCTTACCCTCTGAACGCTTCCTGACGTCGCTGTCAGCTCATATTGATAACAGATAGTTATTACATCCAAGTAGAGATGTGAACAGTGATCCAAAAAATCTGATAGGAGCAGTAATTTGGAACCAAGCCTGAAAGCTTGTGTTGTGAATGTGGCCCGAGAGTGCAGAGCAACAAAACCATCATTACTCAGCTGCCAGCCAGGAGTGTACAAGGGAAGCTGCTACTATAAGATGAACATAATAGGATGCTAATAAATCCTCTGGAGATCACTGGGAGTTCAAAATGATGTTTCCCAGAATGCTCATCAATCAGGCAATAGAGAGTCTGACTGGCTCTTGGACGGCGTCCTGTTTCAGCACAGCTTCATGTGTTGTAGTGTAGTGTACAACCCACACTCATGTTTTTCTCTAATATCTCAGTTTGATGTAAATAACTGTCATTTGATGACTAACGCTACAATCTTTTACCACTTCACTGTTACTCAAACTGGCAGCACTTCCTGCCTCCAACTCGTCACTGTGTGCTCAGGCTGTCCTGTTTCCTCCTGTCACTGTTGTTCTTGTGCATCTTTAATGGGTCGATTCAACTTATTGAATTATATCATTAAAAAAGGTGTGCCTGGAAATATTTTAGTATTGTGATGTTGATTTTCTAAGCCTTTACATTTAAGTTTCTGTATTCACTTTCAAGCTTATCTTTACAAGATGTGAGAAAAAAAAACAAAAAAAAAAAACACTTTCAAGTGTGTTTGTGTGACTTTTGACAAGTGGTGAGGATTCAAAGGATCTGCACAAGAAAGTGAGGGATTTCCTTGGACCCGCTGCAACCATCACAGTAGGTGCTACAGGAAATGTCAGGGATCAACGATTCATTGTAAGAACACACATGAATGTCTGCACAAAATTTTATTGCAATGTAAACCTGTAGGCATAGACCTGAACATAAACACTATCAGCTCAGTTTACAGGTAAAAACCTAAATGTGCTTAAATGTAGTACAAAAAAACTCCAGGTTTTCCAGCACGGTTTTATGGATGATATAAAGTTGTCTTATTAGTTGCATGTTTTATCCTTTAAATGACTTCTGTAACTGGTTTGAGAAGTGTATTAATCATTGCTAGAAACTCGTCCACTCACTAGCTTTGATCTGGAGCTTTCAGACACATCTCATTTGTCTTCCTCAACAGACGTAAACTGAGTTATCAGTCCGTCTGCCCCACAAAAAACATAGTAAGAGGACCTTAAGTTAAAGTTGTGAAGTTGTGAAGAATTAACTTTCATGCTCAGTTTATTCAATGAAACATGACACCTCATTTTATTTGGCATCTTCCTGTCTCCCTGTAGAAAACATGTTGATCCACCATGAAGCCTTCTCGTGTTGACATGAAATATGAAATAGTTTCTATTGGAATGGGTAAGGTTAGGCCCTATTTTAAATGATCATAACCCTGACATCCAGATAATATCATAACACAATGACATAATGAACATTTACATGTGTGAAAATGTCATGTAAAGACTTTTGATCTGTTTTGATGGATACTTAGTGAATTGAAATGGATTGTATTAGATGAGATTGAATCAGGGCAGATTGGATTGGATTAGATTTTATTGGACTAGACTAAATAAAATTGGATGCAATAAAAGAAAAATATGACTTAAACCTACAGACCAAAAAATGAAAATCTGATTTTACTCAAGAGGCTAAAATGAAAAAAAAAAAAAAAAAGAAAATCAATTTTTTCCACTATGGTCCACAAAGACAAAAACAACAAGGAATATAGAGACACTGGGTAAACTGTTCCAATCACCTCTAATCAGCTCTATTTTTTTTTTTTATTAATTGCAAGACAATGTGAAACATGAGCAATTAATTGATAAGGTATCACTGTAAAAATGGTATTTAATTATCTGGAATGTATTACTACTCATTACCATTGCACCAGCCTATTTAGAGGAACATTTTAATTTATGCAACTTATTAAATTATCTGTCAGTTATCACATTATTAGCTGATGTAAGCCTCCCTGCTCCAGAAAGCAAATGTAAGTTATGCTATTAAAGAATTTCAACTACATTAAAAAGGCATTTTTCTGGATGACATTTTGTTTTTGTGCACTTAAAAGGATTAGCCAAGGACAGTGCACAGGCTCACACTCTTATCTCTCAGCCTTTAAAGTGGACATATGGATGTGCTGGAAGAAAACAATTTTCATTTTGTTTGTTGAATTTCTGTCTGTGCTGAGAGCAGCAGCTGCAGCAGCTCGCTCCGTGACTGTTTTTCTTTACAGAGAAGCTGTTTTGATGAGAAGAGAATGTGACACCAGAGAAGGACCTCCACACCAACCTCAGCTTCATCAATTAAGATTTTTAAGCCATCTGAAGTCACTCTCATTTCCAATCCGAAAACAGCCTGCCTGCCTGGAAGAATAATGAGAGGCTGACGCTGCCAGAGGTTTACTCCGACTACCAGCATAACAATTCACTGCAGGAAGTGTAAACCATCTTCCCTGTGCTCCCCAGATCAATTCTAATTTTGTTCCTGGAGTCAATACTCTTCTCATATCCCTCTTTTTATTCAGCTCCCGTATTTATCGGACCTTTGCGTGCATGTAGAAGGTTAGATCAAACCTCATTTTCTGGCTGAGATCATAATGTATGGTGTACATTATTTCATAATGGCAGTTTTTCACTTCCATTGTGGGATATGAGCTGACACCTTTCTTGTTCAAAGTCACTGATGTCATGCACTTATCTGATCAGCTGTGAAAACGTTTTTCTCATCTTTTACTGGGACATTAATGTCAGATTTGTCTCTTTCAGGAGCACCTACTTAAACAAACACTGCTGCAGGCAAACACAGAGAGAACCTGAAATCTCATAATACACACATAAAAGTCAAACTATCTCAAGAAAAGTTTTTGCTCTGAGGAGCAAATATTTATGCAGTTATGTAGGTTGCAAGCTCTACTTTTGCGATTGGTTTCATGGCATCCGACTGGAGAATCAGCACCACCAGCTGTTTATCTCAATGAACCAACTTGTGATATACACATAACAGTAGTGGTTGGAAATGCACATTCAATTGCATTTGGTTAAAATTTGGATGGAAACCTGGCTATAAAGGCCCAGTGAACATGGTCAATTTTGTCATTTCTTGTGCAACTTTTTTCTGTTATTGAAATAATCAATCCTGCCAACAGACCGCCATGTGCTACCACTGATTCGAGGTCTTCAGAGGAAAAAACTATGGATCTGAGTAATAGAAAACCCACCAAAAACCGATGTGTACGCATACATTAATTTTCAAAATAAGAGTCTTGATCCCAAAGCCGCAGGACAATGAGACTTGGACCAAAATGTGGTCAACCTGAACAGAACCAAACCGAGTGACAGCAACGACACTGGCAGCAGCATGATGCTCCACTAATTAACAAGCAGTGTCCTTGAAAAGAAAAGCAAACACATGTCCGAAGAATCAAAGTACAGTAATAAACTTCACACTGTTTTACGCCTCAAAAAACACATGACAAATACCTCTATTTCTGATACAGCTTCACTGAGAGGACGGACTGCACACATAGATTCATGGTATCAGAGAGATACCCACAAAAAGCTCCCACCTCCATACAGACGCCCAACAGACCAGTGTCAGGCGCTAGCACAGCAACAATGAAGCAATCCCTCACTGGCTTCCCACCCACACACATTCCCAGTTGGAGGCACCTATGCCAGATATTGACCCCCAGACCTCAGCAGAAGTGGTGGGTATTTTTGCTCCTGTGCTGCTTAACATAACTCAGATCAGATTTTATGATTTGATCTGACCTCTCCACCTACTGGAAAAAATCAACAGGAGCATGTGTACGTTATTAAATCAAATTAACAGCCACTGAGAAAGGCAGCATTACTTCTCCTGAACTAGAGAAATAAGCTAGTGAACATTTAAAACACATTGATGAGACCAGAGCAGAAAAGACTGAACTAAAACTGCACTGACACAATGAATAGTATTTCTACTATTAGAATGACCCCAGTCGTGGGTCTTTTATTCCTTTTAGCTATGGTATTACATTACAATTATAAGCAAATAAATGCCAGTTGGAGTGTAATGGGATATTATCAAAGTATAATTATATATATATTTACATCTTTACACAAGTTGATTGATATATTTAACAAGTGTTAGTCAGTTGCTACAATACACCAATACTAATCAATATGTGCTTTTGTTGTATTTTCATATTAGCATTTTTCCCATTTCCCATCTGGTTCTGTTCTTAAAATATTATATGGGACCTTGGCTTAAAGACAACCCACCAACAGATCTGGCACAAGAACAATAATTACAGAGGACAGTTCCCACCATAATCTCTTCGCAGTCTGTTGGTAGTTTCTTTTCCTCCACATTCAAGTTGTTCCTCGAATGAGATGAGACAGAAACTCTGTGCTGGTTCAAAATAACTCTCAGATACTTTTTGTCGCATGTTGCCGCCATCCACGGTAATCAAAAGGTTTCTGTCAGGAAACTTTGAATCCGAGTCCTCCAAAGGCGGGAACGTCTGGCAAGCCTGCCACCTTCAGAGGAGACAGGCTCAGCTTATTAAGACTTGAGGAGCTGTATGTAGCTGCCTGCTGGGACACTTTCAAAATTGCAGCTTCAAACTCTGCATCATTTTACAAAAGATAACTCAAAGAAAATGTTGAGCAAAGCTCGCAAAATAAAATCACACTTACCAGACCTATAGTGCCTTTCGCTTTAAGTAGAATTGACTTTATATTATGCATGCCTGCTACAGCTGACAGAGGAAAACTGTTGCTGTAATAGGTCTATTTGAGACTGTGTAGTTGTGTTTGCTTTTATGTTTTACTTTTCTTTGTACAGTTTTGTTGAGTTTAGTTATGTTTGCAAAGGAGTGGTAGGAGAAATCAGCATATTTTGTCAGCTTTCAAAGGCTGCTGTCATCGCCACATTAAAACTGTACAGGACAAAATCTAAAAATTCAGCTGTCTATTCAGTCTGAATTACAAAGTGGGTCTGGGATAATGCATATTATTCCACCTACTCACAGATAGAAACGTTTGCCCAAGAAAAATTATCGTGTAGGGTAAAATCACTGACACAAAATTGTTTCCTAAATCCACTTGAAACTGTAAAGTGGAATCCACATCATCTCCAAAAAATGAACACTCAATCCCCCGAAAGCTTCACCTTTGACCTTCTTCCTCCCTAATCTCTTTGGTATAAAACATCACAGAGTGGCTGGGAAGGTAAACATTAGAGATGCTGTGTGCTGTTTACTGACAGCTTTAACTGTGCACCAGTTCAGAGACTGAATCCTCAGAAGGACGCAGCCCCTGAGAGCTGTGTTCCTAATGGAAACTGAGGACCAAATGAAACAGCTTCAGAAACGCATTCATGCGCTCCTTGTAGACTTGTAACTTCAAACATTTCCAAATCTATCACCAGGAGGTGGTCCTGAAGCAGGTCCATGTAGGGGTTGTGATAGTTCACAGCAACACATGATGGACTGTTGTTAAACAGTGTATTATGTTAAGGGTAAATAATGTACAGTATATCTATATAATTTCTACAACAACAACATTGTAGTAATTAGGTTCATATGCAACTGAACTGCTGTCCTCATCATATCGGCTGGATCACTTTCAGATTCAACATTTTCTAACCTTGACCCTATATTCATTATTGTAACCATGACGACAGGGGTTTCTTAACCTTAACAAAGTCGTAATTATAATCCAAACCCCAATATTCTGCTAAATCTAACCAAGTCTTTTTTGTGCCTAAACTGAGCCAAACCTTTACCGTAGTGTTGTCACATCATAAAAAGGATTTGTGATGATTGCAGCATCAGATCAGAAAACACAAGCAGGGACAAACAACGTATTTTGTGGTTTAATTTGGAGGACTGATCCTTGTTGATCATTCTGTAGTGCTGTGATGAACAAGTCAGAGCTGCTAAGAAAATAGAGCATAACGTGACAGTGAGCCAGCATGCACCATACCAGGACCCTGAGCCTGAAGCAACTAAAGGGAATTCAGCCATCATGAAGTCATTATTCACACCTGTGGTTTTTCTACTGTGAAACATTACATCTCTTCCTTGAATAAAGCTCATTGGGTCAGCTGCTATATGAATCAAACAGCTGCCCCAGATGTTTCAATAGGCTGCAAGTCACACTGGACACCTGTGATTTGTATATATTGCTGAACACATTAGCATTTAAAACGACATCATTTTACAGGGAATTGAGTTGATTCAAAGGGAAACACGATAAGTTGATCTGCTCTTTCACATCGACCTCAACTCTGATCAACCTTGGCATGCAAATTCACACTGTTGACCAATATCAGGCTGTCTTGACAGTGTTGACATTTGAAAGGCCTGAAGTGGAGGAAGCTCTCATGGCTTATTAGCTGTGTTGTTCCACAATTAAAGCAACGGTTTAAAGACAGTTCTGAGACAGGAGTTGAGGGCACAAATACGTCTTTTGTATAAACATTGAGAAGTTATTGTCCCATAGCGACCAACCTAAGCTAACGTGTAGGTTTACTGATCAAACTGTGCAACAGTGAACAAAACGCCAGGGGGAAGGAAACAGAATTATAAAAAGAGAAAAGAGAGACGCTCTGCAATCTATTGTGACTGACGAGTGATATCAGTTTTTGGCTCCGCCTATCTTGCATGCATGAGTGAAGTTCATTTTGTGGTGTGAACGCTGCTTTAGTCTACTTTGTGTAAAGTTGGTGAGACGTTGCACCACCTCTGAAAACCTATCGCACTACTACCAAGATCCACTGAACTAAATCTGAATCACAAATGAAGAACAAGCATGAAAATCCCACCCATACTGCTCAGTATTCCAATGGAAGACAGAAGGATGATGACACTGTAGCATAACAACAGTCGAACCAAAACTACAATGCTACAGCATAGCACAACTGCAGGGTGAGAATGGAGAAGAAGAAAACAGAATTTGAGAGCTCAGTCGCAGGCAGGCAGTCTGTGATGAAATCCTCTCTGGGATTTACAAAGGGAGGGGTAAAAGCACGCTCTGAATGTCAAACGCTTATCCGATCCAATCAGTGAAGGGCTTCAGTTTGTGTCAAAGAAGGGGAGCATATCCCTGCTAATTAGTGAAATAATCCCTGATCTGAATCACCATCACCAGCGCAGTACAGAGCATGTGTTGGGAATTTGACTGGTGTGCTCTTCACAGTTCACCAGGTTGTTGATATAAATGGAGGTCTGATAAACTCCCATCTGATTGTCCTTCTGGCTCAAAATGGCACAGTAAGTGATTACTGAACTGTTCAGAGGCTAATGTGGTTGTTACTCATTTTGAACAGTATCATTACTGCTTATTATTTACTTATATGTATTAATGTTGAGACAATTTGACTGTTACTTTGTTTTGTGGGTATTATTTTCTGGCAGTAATGTTCATCTCTTTTTTTATCATATTAGGATTAAAGTGCCGCACATATCGGCCAGGGTACATTAATTCTTCAGCTGATGGTCAAAAGTTCTCTCACACCATGGACCAAAGGGAAGAGAACACAGCACAATGCGTGTAACAATGTGTTATTGTAACATGACTTAAAGAATGAGACCGTCTTCAACATTCTGCTTTGACTATATTAGCCTGTGGACTGATTTCTATGTAAAGGCTGAATTTTCCTGGAAAATCCAAAGGATGTGATGTTTATTCTTGTTCCCGAGTGCCTTAAGTCATGGCCTCTGTTCTGCTCCCCTACAGAGCCAACAGTGTGCAACACTCGCTAACGTAATCTTAGAAATGGAGCCGTTATCATCAATAAATAACTGTCTCCCAGCACAAAACAAAACATTAGCACACTGATTTAGTGCAATGGAAACTATCATATCAATAATAAAGTGTGGAAACATATTATCTATAATATTCTGTCTAGTTTACCAACCATTGGCGTTTTTATTCAGCATATGTATCTATGCTGACATAGCTGAGCCTACAGCAGTAGTCAGTATTACTGGTGTTACACAGTGTTCAGGCACAGACTGATTACATAACTTGCCCACCAACCCCACCGTCTTTTTTCTTTTTTTTTTTGATACTCGTAAAACCCCAAGTTCATCTAATAAAAAAACTCTAATTTGTAAAACACTTGTTATCAATACTTAGTTGGATGCTACAATTATAAACTGAAAGTGTCTGCTCCGTCGCATCACAGACTAGAGTCTTTATCACATGACGAGAGGAGGGTTGACTAACAAGACAATGGCGGACATGAAATTGGAGGATTTGGTGTCAAAGTGAAAAAACAAAAGATCCTAACTGGTAATATTTCAGATTTAAACCCAATGCCAAAAGTGAACCTGATCACATTAATCAGACTGCAAACTTTGTCTGATGAGGGTGGCAGCATCTGGAGGGAACACTTCTCATCTACACGTATTGAGCCGACACGTTTTCTTATAAAATGTCCGGTGTAACCTGTAACACTGGTGCTGTTCCGACTCTGTTACTCGGTGGCTAAATTTCAACACCGCGGCCTCTCTACCGACAACGGCAATGGATTAGTTCAACATCATTAGCCTATATAGCGCTATCTTACAAACTCACGACGATATTATGCTTTACAAATTGTTTTTCAAGGAAATGAAACGTCCGTCATAGCTCGCATTGATACTTTTACCTTCAACGGCCTGCTTAACCAACTCTTTCCATTTTATGATGGAGGACCTTGGCAACGTATTTGTTAACAGAGTTTTCATAGATTTATTACAATGCCAGACTGCTTTGACATTATGGAGACACCACTTCACTTTCTGTTGTATAGCCTACTCTTTTTGTATCTGAATATGAAAAGATGAATATATTATAAATAAGACCCATGTTTATATGTGTTCCACATGGTGCTGGTGTCTACAGGTGGAGCAGTGGGTGGTAAAAACTCAAATAAAAATAAGAAATGGCTGAATACTTCTTTATTTCTTTTATGCCTACACAAGGAGCTCACTCTCTGTTTGTGTGATTTCATTAAATAATCAATAAAAATAATGCAGGTTACTGAACAACCGTCTCTGCTCCTCCATTATAAAACAGCTTTTCCCTATCTAACCAATAGCCCATTAGTTTGCACTGTTACATGCTCACTCCTTGTGCTTTGCTCTGCTCCAACACACTGTTTAAACAGCATTATGGTCGGGGGGAGAATGCTTTAATACATACTTCTATTCTGACTTTAAGCATCACTAATTATCACATTTAAAAAAAGAAGTGAAAACAACAGTGACTTGAGTTTGAGCAGCTCTGTGTCTGACTGTCTCCTCCTCAGTCAGATGTGGTGACGGTGTGTTTCTCTGATGTTGGTACTCGTCCATGTGCCCTCCTCCAGCCTCGCGTGACTTTGTCATAATTACTTTTGCAAACAGAGGTGAGAGCGGATATTTGAATCATTAGACATAGACACTCGTTTCACCTCTTCCCACATCTGATATCATATATCGTCATTTGATATTGTCTCTAAAAGTTAACCTTCAGGGAGGAGGAAGATCACACTGTAGCAGTGACTGTTTCCTGTGGTCTGAGGCAATTCAACAATAGACACTTATCCAAACATCACAAATATCAATTATGATTATATAATAACATTATTTTTTATATCACAAAATTATAAGTAGATTTCTTTTTGGGACCAGATTAGTGCTGTCAAGTGCAAACCTAAGTAACTGCTTTTTCTGTGTTAAGCAGCTTAGCTTTATGACATCTCTGTTAGAGGATAAACTTGCTGCTTTTCAAGCCAGAATCCGAATTTGTTTTTTATTATGCGAGCACATAGAGTGTGTCTCTGCCTTTGCTCCACAAATGCAACACAGAGGAATAAGAGGAAAAACTGAGCAAAAGTAATATATAATAAATTCTAAATAATGAAATAAAACAATAAATAAAATAACATTTTAAATATATTCAAAGCCATTTATGATAGTTGTGAAATTGGATATCAAATTTGAAATGAAATATGGACTGTGGTATAGGGAATAAAGTGAGGTGCATGAAAAATATGAAAGTGAGAAGTGCAAAAGTATCTGCATTTGTCACTTTGCTTGTAAAACTGACGCCCCCCCCCTCTGAATTACAGTCCTGTACAAAGCACCCAGATAGTTTTACCCACTCTACAGTCAGGTTTAAACAGTCCAATGTGACTGTTGTTGGGCTTTTAAAAACCCAGGAACATTGCAAATCACACTTTCTATCAGGTTTTATTGACCTTATTACTATTGATTAAAACTGTGCAGCAGCAGACAACTGTGCAAAAAAAGGAAAACAAAACAAAAACAGTGAGCTTCCCATTGTGAGAACAGTTGGGTTTTGAAGGCCTTCCCTTCTGAGATGCTTTTTAGTCTCTGGCTTTAACAAGGTTTAAGTGTGCTCTCAATAAAGACAGAGAGGGAAACACTGACCATCATGTGTATGTTCCTCTCTCTGTGTTGCCTTTACCCACGTCTGCTTCTCCACACTAGGAGCGTGCCGACCCAGACCTACTGCAGGTAATACACTAACACATAAGTATCTCATGCAAACCCACGTGTAGCCTTGGGCCGCATTTCAGTCACTAATTCAAACTTGTTCCGTTGTCTGACAACAGAAGCATAAACACATGTAAATGAAAACAGCTTTATTGTGAATTCAGCTGTATTAAAATACTGTATAGTGAGCGCAGAGAGAAGGAGAGAAGCAAACAGATAGAGCTGAAACCAGCTGACACTAGACTAAATGCAAAGATGCCGTGATGATGTCATGAATATCCTAATCCAGCAGCTACTTCCTATTGGAAGCGTTTATTCACATTGGTTCCACAACTGTTTCCAACTACATCCTGAATTTCGCACATTGACCTTACACGCCCCAGACACACACTAGGTTTTGACCGAGTGTTGATTAGATACACCACATTTTGGAATTTTTATTTAAAAAAAGAAAAAAGAAACAAAAACATTATCATGATAGAAATACTCCTGCAAAATGATGTTAATTTCTTTGGAGCACCTCTCTCTGTAAACCATCATGTTTCTTCCTTTTTCAGAAAACAGTTCAAATGTCCTTGAGCAAAAATCCTAATAACATTTCTGAGAACTGTGAGCAGGCTCATCGCAGCCGAGACGCAGACTTCAGAAGAGAAAGAGATGATGAAAGAAGACCATGTGTCCTGAATGGGCGTCCCTGTGGACTAACTAACTGATATTGAGAGGAATGTAAGAATAGACCTGTTTTTAAAAGTAACACAAGGCTCGGAGAAAATTAGTCAATATTAAAAAAATGTAAAAGTATCACTGCTGTAAAAATTCACCCTGCCCCGGACCTGTGAGGTTGGTGCAATAACCTGTCCTATTTGATGAAATTTTAAATGTGATTCAGCCTTCAGATGTGTATTTACAGTGGAATGAGTGTTTCCATTGGGGGAAGAGTGGTCAGTGATATCTTGCTCTGCCCATTGAGCTTCACAGCACCAGCGGTTTTTGGCATCAACAGGAGAAATCAAGAGGATTATGTGCTCCGCCTGCCAACACAGTCTTTTGATCAGAGGCCAGGTAATATCAGACAATCTATATTAATCCTACCATCTCTATCTCCCCTTAGCTCCTGTTCTCTTCCCGGCCTCCCCTCTTACCAGGTTGTTATAAGTCTGAGGGATAATTAAGCCTTGTGGGACTGCTGTAGGCCTTCCTCTCCTAAATTGTCAAAAGTTAGAGGAAAGCAGATCAAACGCCTTTGAAACACAAGTGAAAATAAAAAGCTAATCTGCAGGAGACAACAGACACACTGCTTAAGATGCTTTGCCTTCCTTTAACCCTCATCCTGCACTTCAAGATAAAAGTTCACTCAGACTCTGAGCAGAGTTTGAAATCACGGCCTTGTAAACAAATGTACAACTAGCAGGAAGACAGTGAATTTGACACTGAAATACATAAAGACATTGAGTTAGTGATGGAATTATTGGTGGTTTAATCCATTACTCAATTACAGGAAATTATTTGGCATACATTTTGATAATGGATTAATTATTTAAATATTCTATTGTCGCTGCAAATAAAATATTTCGGTTTTTGGACTGACAGGTGGAAAACACATGAATTCTGAAGACATCACCTGCATCTCAAAACGTGTGACAGAACTTTTTTCATTATTTTCTGATTAATTTTACCAGAAGCAATTGCAGCCGTACTGGAGTTCTTCTTTCAGTGTCTCTAAAATATAGTTGATCCCATAAGTTAGATTTTGGATTTACCCTATCAGACAAAAATGACAAACACAGATCCCTGCAGCAGGTAAAGTATCAACGAGTTGTTGATATTTACAGTATGAACAACCTTTTTTTTTTTTTTAGGTGGGTTTAAGAATGGTTATGTCATCTTCCTATATAGTTGTGTGGCCTCCTACCGAATGTACATTCATGAAAAATGAGATGAGATTATAAAGGCTGTTGTAAACTTACACAGATATCAACTTTGAAATCAACATCTTCAATATCTGTGAAAATGTTGACCTACTGGCTCCTGGTAACCGATAAGCTTTCATGTAAACTGGGAATGGCTCAAAGGAGATCGATACATCAGGCTTTGGATACACAGACAATACTTGTTAGTGATGGGATTTGTTGACTAAAATAAAAACATATAATATCACCAGTCATATCCTTTAAGATTCAAGGTTTCAGGTGTTTTAATATTCTGTAATATGTAACAGGATTTGTTTGTGTGCCGTCAGTCATTTTCTATGCAGCTAAGAGCAGTATGGGTCTCTGATTAAATTCTCTTTAAAGGCTGTTTTGCTGAGGAAGCTCTCAAGGAGTCAAGGGTAAGAGAATAGTAGAGTAGAAGGGCAGGAAGCTTTTCTTTGTGCGAGCACTCTATGTTGGAAAATATGTGTTTTTTTTTTTTTATCCTTGGCTATGCTTGTGCACTGGAGCATAGGTGGCTCTTGTTTTGGAACTAAGCTTTTCATGTGCGGCTGAATAATGAACGGGGAGTTTTCAGGAATAGCTCTGCATAGATTGCAACAACATGCCTCAACACATATTGTGCACTGATATTTTCCTGAGTTGATACGAATCGAGTTTACACTGCCTCCAGGAAATCGCAGCATGCTCACACTCTAAAGTCTGATACTGACAAGAGCTCTTGCCTTCTCCTGTCTACTCAGCTTTCACATGTTACCAAACTAACTTCAAACTGCTAATGAAAGCATTATAACCTTAAACTGTGTTAAAACTCACTTGAGTATTGTGTGACGAAGTTTAGCTGTAAGCAGTGTAGGTAGTGACTGACTGACACGATCTTTCCCCTTGGAGCCAGATGTATGTGCTCACTGCTGACAGCGTTCAGTCCTACAAACCCATATACTGGACTCAGCCCGACTGCTGCTGTTACCAGCTCTCGTGCACACTCTTCCCGTACACATCTAACTGCAGCTCGTGCACTGAAGAATGCAGAGAAGACCGTCTGGGAGCTTTGAGGCCTCGCCAAATTTGATCATGTACAACAGTCAGACAGTAGACTGAGTGCCTGCTAACTGTGGACTCTGGAGAGACTCCTTGCTGCAGTTTGATTGAGTTACACAACTCTTAGTTTCTGTTAGTGTCAATAATTGTTTTAAAGTCTTCTATTGTCTGTCATGTTATTTTTCATGTCTACTGTCGTAATACAACATACATATGAGTTGGTAGATTTTTGATAATTTGCTGCAAAAATAATACAGACGTAGCATCAACACAGTTAAAATACTGAGTACATTCAGAGGTGCTCACCTGGTAGATACCGAGGGAAAATAACACTCAGCTAGGAGGAGGCTGAAATGAGGACTAAATCTGTGTGTGTATGTGTGTGTATATGTGTGTGTATGTGTGTGTGTATGTGTGTGTGTGTGCGTGTATGTGTGTGTGTATATGTGTGTGTGTGTGTGTGTGTGTGTGTGTGTGTGTGTGTTTAAACCATCAATATGGAACAACTTAGTGTGAATTTTAATCTTTTCATTTTAATGGAGCAACATTGTTTACAAGAAACAAGAATTACCACCTCGCGGTTGTACGTCTCCTCCACTCAGACTAGTTTCAGATTACATCCCTGTTTATCCAGTCATAAAAGATGACTCTTGTGTGAAATTGTGGGTGAAAGTTATAATCGCTGTGTGTAGTCTTGAGTAATGGATAAAAAGTCTTTTGTGAGGTCACACTAACCTTGACTTTTGACTTTTGTCCACCAAAATCTAATCTGATCCAAATTTGAAGAAGTTCCCTCAAGGTGTTACTGATATATTGTGTCCATGAGAATGGGGCGGATGGATGGACAGACAACCCAAAAACAATTTGCCTCTGGCTCTGGCTGTTGCCGGCGTGGAGGTATGAAAATGGCTTTTAGTGTAGTGCAGTGTATTGTTGTCTGACAGTGTAGTTTTTTCAGAATATAGAGGAGAAAGGGAAAAGGAAACCTGAGGAAACCAGAGGAAGTGTCATGTCAGGTTTCGTTTGATGTGTCTGTTCACTTTTCATCAGACTTTTAATGGTCATGCCCGTTGAACCATCCCAAAAGAGGCTAATTTTAACTCTCTTAGCCTACCACATGATCACTCATCCTTCAGAGAGTCTAAATGAATGCTGGGAAATGTAGGAGACCATTTACTGAAGTAAGAAGAAGAAGAACTGATAGGGTAAGACCTAAAAATGGCAGACTGAGAAGTCACAGTGTGTAACTATCCAAGATTGCAATTTGTTTTTAACATCGTGTGAATATTAATGTAGAATCAGTCTCTTCTTGTTTTCAGTCTTCTGGGGATTCAGAGTTTTGCTAAACGGCACGTCATCGTCGCCGCTCTCTAAATGGATTTAATAGCCTCTGCAACAACTGTGTTCCTCCACCAGTATCAATTATTGTTTATGTTTGTGAAAATATCTCCCGTTGGTTGCAGTAAAAACATCTGGGGATGTTTATCAAGAAAGGAGCGGAGATTGTTCCTACTCTTCCTGGACGGTCTGGTTTGTGAACACATGCTGCCCTGAGCCAGGAGCAGCTGCTTAGATGAATCTCTTATGCGCACATACACTGGGGTCTCTCCACAGCAGATCAACGTCCAAAACCATGGGAAACTTTTTAATTGTTAAAACTACTGTCATTTAGAAAAACAGGGTTATTCTGATTAATTTATTTTATGAACTTTACAAAAATGATTTGTCTAATTTTTCCAAGAAACTCTGAGATGCATTTACTGTTGTTCTTAAATGTGACCTTCTTACCTCAGTTAGGTCAGAATAACGGGTCACAATTTCAGTACAATAGGGTGTTCATAGATAAAATAAAAGCTAAGAAGTGTTGAATTTGGGTAGAATTATTACGGACTGGTGCTACTGCTGTCCTGGTACCAGGAATAACAACTGATTTGACAGCCGTGTGAGAAAGTGCTTCATAATCTGAACAGTGAAGCACTTTTAAAATAGTCTCTGAAAATCTAAATCTCTTACCTGCCTGCTGCTGCTGATGGATGGTGGTCGGGTTGTGTGTTGTTTGGGACTAAGTTTCTTCTGTTCGCTCTGTAGATTGGCATGGATCCTTAATCATCAGACGACACAGCCTGAAAAGAAAAAGAAATAATAATACACAGTGATTCATTTTGTTTTATTATTCAAAAGGCTGCGATGCATTTTCACCCACACATGTTCTAATGAACTGTCTGGCCATTTTAGACAGAAGACTGCGTGTTCAGTCAGACTTAAGCATAAGACTCTCACAAACAGACCAACCTCCGGTGAAAATGTTCTTTTCCTTCATCTGAAGTTCAGACTGAAACAAACAGCTCATTATCGACCAGCTCCTAAACAGTCCTCTCATCAGTTCCAAATCCGAGCTACTTTCCATTATCGAAAAAATGTTTCCATTTAAAAGTGAACAAAACGTTGTTGTATAATGTGACTTACAACTAGTACATTTGCACATTTTACATTTATATTCACTGAAAAGTTGCACAGCACACCTAAACACCAGGTATATATGCAATTTTATTATATATATTATATATGTAATTTAATTTTTTTTTAAATCTTTAAATTTTGATCTTGTAATTTTCTTTTTTTTTTTTACTCTAATTACTCCTAAGGTAATTATTATTCCTTATTACACACTAGAGCTTTTTAGCACGGCTCCAATGGCACATTTGTACATTTGTATATTGTGCATTTGAATATGCCAACCTGCACTTCACTATTGATCTTCTTTAACCTTGTGACAAATGAAAACTGTTGAATTTTCATTTGATTTAGTTTGGTGCTGTCAATCATTGTCTTTCAATATATAGTATGTATCATGTTGAAAACAAAACTTTTAATAACAGTATGTGATTATGCTTTAGAAAACTCTTCTCTTCTCTAATCTAATAAGACCAGGAACAGGAAATAAGTTGCTCAGGAGGTTTGACGCCGAGCAACCTGCAGCAAACCTCGGTGTGATTTGTCAAATGCAGCATCTGTTTATGGCACCGAAGCCACACTTGGATTTCAACTTGGATTTGATAGAACTGATATGTTGTTCTGTGTGTTCTGCTCCCTCTTAATACAAGATGCTAAATTGCAGGAATGAAGTTGCGGCCTTGATTAAAATGAAATTCTGGTGCGAGCAGATGGCTGTGTAGACTTTGCCCGCTTGTTTTAAAGTAGGCAGTCCACCCACCTTCCATATTTTTCACACTTAGTTTTGTTGAAGGGAAAGCTGAAAAGGGGACGACTGAAGGCCAAAAAAAAGAAAACACACTCTCCATTGTTCCAATGTTGATGGGCATTTTATTTTATTCAGGTATTTGTGAGCTTCGAATGTTGGTTTATACATAATATTTAAATATCTACAGTATATATTATGTTGTATTAATGTATTTTGACACACTTAGTTGACACTAACCAGGATGAACATAATAGTTATACATTTATTGATATTCCATGACTCAATCGTGAATCTTTCAATTTGAAAAACATGATTTTTCTGGAGGTTCAGTTACACCAAAGAACTCAGTCTACAACTCTGTCTCCTTATGAAGGCATTTGTATTCTTCTACCTTGCTTTTGCTAAATATGGTTTGAAGGAAACGTAATGGCTGCCTGGATTATGCTCAGTGGCAGCGAGGAAACTCACCACTTGTCACCCTGCTACAGTGATGCAGAGGTGTGCTGTTGGGTGTGGTTAAAGGTGCAACACAGCACACTTCTGACCACACCCACCGATCGCACACAGCAGTGATGCTGCTGCAACACACGCGACACTTACAGCCAGAGAGGGAAGTAAAACACTGCTTTTGAGTTACCACAGGTTTTCCCTTTAGTCCCTCAACATAATATACCATAAAAATGTTAATCATGGGCCGAATGTGAACGGCACCATCCCTAATGTTTGTATCTGTCTCCCTTCATTTTCTTTCATATCTATTGTCACTTCACTGATAAGGGGAAGTAAAATGCCCAGAAAATATTAATAAACATGAATTATCTTTAGTTGCTACAACTGGATATAGGAAAATCAATAAAGTGCAATGTCTGTGAATGTTTTGCAGATATGTTCATTATGAACATTTACAACTTTGCATTTAGGTTGATGATAAAACATTTCTTATAATGTTGATTTTTTTTTTTTTTTAAAGTATTGATCTTCTTAAGTTTCTCTTAAAACAGTCCAACTTTTTCTGGCCTCATACCAGTTCAGATATCTCTACTCAGGGCATTTTCCACAACACAGGACAGATCCAATACCAGTGCTCTCTCTTGCCAAATGTAAAATCTGTACATCTTACTGTATAGAAGTCATTTGAATCATTTTTATTTGGGGTAAAAAGAGAGCAGGGATGTCAGTGGTGCTAAAAAAAAAAGTTGGTCAACCATCAAGACTGAACTAATAGCAGAAAAAAATTATAATTTCATAATGACAATGACAAAGGAACCGTATTTAATGTGCATTGGTCGCATCATGGCCGATACCCAATCTCATTTAATAAGGTCAATATGGGTACCAACCCCGATCCAGCCTATCAGAACTGTGCATCCCTATATAAACATAATTTTTAGGATTTGAAAAAACACAGATTTAAAAGCACAGAACAAATCCTCAGAGCATGTGAAGCCAGAATCCTGTTCTTGCACCCACAAGAGCATTTAAGTGAGTAGTACTGCTTCTTTTGCTTGTAATCGTCACATCTGTCAGATCTCTGGAGTAAACAGTGCGAGCTGGTTTTAAGAACTTAAGAAGCACAGTCTAAAATCTTGTTTTTCGCAGTTTAGTTTTGTGCTCACTTGACAAAATGATGATGATTCTTAAGTCTACGTGCATCGGCACAAGTTGTTAAATTTGTTTACCAGCTGTATCGCCTTCCCCACACATTGTTTCTGCCTGTTTATTGATCCTCGAGCGTGAGCTATTTCACCCAGCTGTAATACTCAAACTGTTATACGAAGTCTCACATTCAAAAGGAGGTGATTAAGAAAAGTCGTAGGCAGCTCACACGGAGAAGGAAAACATCACCAAGTTGAATTAAAAACACGCCCCAGACACTTTTCTCTTTCCAAGAAGAACACGGATAAGGTCGATCCCGGTAAAAGCCTTTTTCCTTTATTGATTCTTCATATTAAATCTATACCTATCACAGCAGAGGGGGTGCAGGTAAAGAGAAGCAGACGAATCAATGATTTTTAAGCTCTGACACAACAGGAAGGTGGAAAAAGGGGCTGAGGATCAATTCCACGGAGATGACCCTAATATTTTGTACAGTCAATCAAGGCCTGTGTTGAGGACTATACTGTGGGCCGGCCAACAAAGATAAAAATATCCTCAGGAGTTGTCCTTTACAGAGAGAGAGTGATGGAGGTCCTTGCTGACGGTAAATCCAGCCCGCAATAAATGTAATTTCTAATTTTAAGGGTCCATTAATTCTTGTCCAGCACCTCTGCCAGTAGTAGTTTTGATGGGGGTCATGAGGAGAGCTAACATTTATAACAACTGCCATATTACAACTGGATGTGGCGGCGACAGTGTCCCGTTTGACAGTGTCCTCTTGGAAATAACATATTATGCCATTAGGTGCCATTATAGGTCAAACCCCACACAAACACACCCGGGCTGATGGGGAGCAACAGTAAATCACTCTAATCCAGCCGTTAAATGAAGGCAGGTTATTCCCACATAGCTGAGGGGTCGGGGATTTGTGTCACAAACTGAGCTGCAGTTTACCAGCTTGAGTCATGATGAAAGCTGTGATAGAGCTCAGCTGTCACTCAGGAGGGCTGAGCCACGGAGCTCTCATCACCTGCTGTCTACACTTCAGACCACATGCCTCAGTCAGCGTGAAGTGATGACCAGGGAAAGATCTGACTCCCTGTTCATCACGATACACACATTTAACCTTTGGCTGTGTTAGAAAACCAAAAAAAAAAAAACTGCAGTGTAAAATCTGCTACGGCTTATCTGTGCAGGATTTTCTTTTTTCTGTTGTGCAGATTGGGATCATTATCGCTGATGCTGTTCCCTTCCTGGTCCCTCAAGCAGAGATTTGCCTCATCTCCCTCTCATCCTCTTCCAACCCACAGTCTCTCTGTCAATACAGAGCCACTAAACGCTGCTCAGCACACCTTTCACACTTTTACACAGTCCTCCTGTACAGCCTGCACAAGCACAAACTATCCTTCGACTGAGAGCAGAAATGGGGAGAACGAAGTCTATTAGAGGGGGTTTTGGGAGAAAGGAGAAGAAGAGGCAATCTGAACAAGACCCAAACTCTTTAGAAGTTGTTTGCTCCTCTTCGCAGGAGACAGAAAAGAAGAAGCAGATAAAAGCAGAAAACAGTAAAAATTACACTCAGAGAGAAGCAGAGCGAGCTTACCTGCCCACGGCGCAGACACACAAACAGATCTGTTGCTTTCTGCTGCTGCTCCGCACCGCTCCACTCACCTAAATCACTTCCATGACTCACGCAGAGGGAAGATAACCAGCTCTCAGGGAAAGTGGAGTAAACACTCGTTGCAAAGGGAGGCAGGGCGCTCGCTCTCACTGCAGAGCTGCTATCTCTCATCCGCGTTACTCCTCCTCTGTCTCTTCCTTTGCTTTGATCTCTCTCTCTCTCTCTCTCTCTCTCTATCCACTGGTGCCCCCTCTCTCTCCATCTCTGCCACCCCCTCACTCTCCACCACAAGGTGTCACAAACAGAGTGTGTCTGCACCCACTGCCTCTTAATTTGGATTGTCTGTCTTAAAGAGGCAATGCATCACGCCACAGCTGCACAATGCAGTCCACACTTAGTATGCTAAATTTAGAGGCATTTATCTGTGTGATACAACACATAAACTGTCACAGAACATGTGAAATCAAGAAGTCTGGGAACTTGGAGAAAACAACATACACGCAAAGGCCCAAAAGAGGTGGAGAGCTATCACGCAATAAGGATATTTAACATTTTTCACACTAATTGAACAAACACTTCTTCTGATCCTTTCATATGAAGACGGTAAATTTAAAATACTACACTGTATAAGATGCAGACATCAAAAAGAGCGCGAAGCTGCCCTCACTAAGAGGATCTGAGGATTGCGAATTTTCAGTGGATGTAGCCTTTAATGATCACTTCAAACTGGGTCTGTGCCGAAAAGAGGGCCAGGAGTCAAGTTGCCAATTTGCAATTATAATTAGCTTTCAAGCTCCTTAAAATGTAGATTACATATATTCTCCATGCTGTCATGTCCTCGTGCGATATTCATTCTAATTTGGAATGAAAAACAGATTAATGGCAGACTCCGAGATGCTCGTGCTGAAGGCGTGAAGGGCTCTGGGTGTTGTCGTGTATGGGGTATCCGAAAATGTGCTGCAGCTGTTTTAAAATGTAAGCGTCCTAAATCATTCAGATCACACCATGTAACGCCACGCGCCAACACAGAGTCCCTGCTGTTACAATACTTCTGTAAGCATTAGCTTAATTCAAGTGCAGCAGCTTTGATATGAAGAGGAAATTAAAGAGGAATGGTTGAACATCTGTCCTGCTCTTAGTGGGAGCTGGAGTGTTATTGTCCTATTTGTTTGGTTTGCTTGTTTGTCTGCTTCAAGAACATACAATTAAACTTGACACAACTTGAAATTCTTTGGTCAAATTTCCTCCGTGGCGATCTACTGCTACATCTGCGTTTTGCAACATTTTGCATGGTTTTATATGCAGAACTTCATGGTCAGTGAACAGGTTTTCAACCACGTTCTATTTTTCTGAAAATAAAACCTGAAGGACAGAGATCAAACACACATTGTTTGTGCTGGAAGAAGCTGGTGCTTGCCTTTGTAGATGGTGTTAGAAAATGAGTATTGTTCAATCTTTTTTGACTTCTAACAGATATAGTGAAAATTCTTCATCTTTCTAAAAGCACAGTTTGTTTCAGTGTTGTGGGATGTGAAGAAAGACATTGGTGGTTTTACACATTTACAGAAGCAAGAACAGACCATTGTGATTTGAATTTTATGAGCAACTGAACACTTAATCATATAAGTTAAATACCACTAAATTTATAGCATTATTTTTTATCATTTACTTTTAAAATCTTAAGATTTGAGAGCCTGGATTCTAGTTTATTTTAATTTTATAATTTTTCATCTTGATTTTTTGTGTATGAATATAATCTGAGTAACTGGCTGATTGTAATCTTTAGATCCTCAAATTTCAGCTTGTTAAATTTTATTGTTTTGCTTTTTTAATACTGGACACTTGATATTTTTTGAATGTCTGGATCAAGTAGATGGTTTTCAAAATAAAATATTTCATTTACATCTTACATTAATCATTTGGCACATACTTTTATCCAAAGCGACTTATATGAGGAACATCACTTCAGTGCAGTAGGAGATCTTGGTGTAAGTACTAAATACTACATTTCAATGTGCAGAGAATTTCACCATTAAGTATTCACATATTCAATTGTTTTTTCTTTGTTCCATACATACATACATACATATGTTTGTAATTTTTTTCTGTAGAATATTTTATTTTTGAGTATAATAAATAATAAACAGATGAATAAAACTGGTTGAATTTTGTGTCCAAGGACAGATATCATCTTTCTCTTGAAAGATTGGCAGCTTGGCAAAAAATGACATTTAGGAAAATATGTTTTGTGTTGCACTATGAGACTCAAAACATAATTGGTTATACACACAGGACAAACAGTGACCTGTTTAATTTATAGTTGAATGAAAGTACAGTAGTTGTTGTTGTTGTTGTTGTTGTTGTTGTTATTGTTGCTAATACTTTCTTTTTTTTAGACTCACACCTATTCGTGTTTGAGGTGCAAATCATCAGTAATAATTAGATGTTACAAGGTCACATTTATTAGGATTTACACAACCTTTGTATTTACATTGTTACCTACAGCAGATTAGTGAAAAAATATGAAAATATTTTCATGCAAACTATAAAAGGGGAAACTATAGCTTTCATTGAGGGTTGCTAATTTTCTACAACTGCATTAAATTTTTTGATTTACCTTCTACTTTCTAAGAGTGACGCCAAGAATGAAAAGTGTGGTTCAACATAATATGTTGATCCCTATTGTGGTTTGGTGTTTGTTTTACACCGACACATACACTCACATCACTAATGGCAGGTGCTGCTTTAAATTAGTAAGCTACACCAGAGCTGCCTCCTGATGCAAATGCCAGTGGCCAAATTTTTTTGAGTGTTGTCATAACTTTATATTTTTTTGTCTTTATTGACAATGTTAGCGCAACATGGCATTTTTCTGCTCTATGTGTATCATTAGGTATTTAGTTCCTAGTGCATTTATAGCCTTTTGTTTTCTGCTTTTCAGTTGCCAGAATTTTATGTTAAGTTACTGTGTGCCTCATGTTTACCTGTCTTACTTGTATGTTGACCGTTGTTGCATGTTTTTTATGTAATTTTTGGATTTATTTTGCCATTTCTCACTGGACTTGTTTGCCTGCTGAGACTGCTCTCCTTGCATTTTAACTCTTGCCTGCCTCACAACTCCCTAACTCTTGTTCCTTTTTGTTTATAATAAAGCACTAAACTGAATAAGCTCCACATGTACATCTTCATTTGTGCATTTCCTCAGTGTTTTTTTTATCCTGCTTGCATCAGTTCTGACAAAATGAATGTATAAGTTTTTCTTGTCCATTCTGTTGTTGGGATATGTGCAATGTACTCAAAGCTAGTAGTAGAACTAGCCTTTGCTAACATGGCTATTGTTAGCCTAACCACTGTAGCCAGCCTGACTAATCCATGACAGAAATTCAGATCCAACCAACCAAATAATGATTGTATTATTTTTGGCGTGTTGAATCTATTAGTAATTTTAATTTAATACTTAACCGGCCTAGGTATTGCATATTGACCAGATGCATAAGTTACTTGTACTTTCTTAAATATGACTGGAACAGACGTGAGGGTATTTTCTCACTATAACCTATAATCTTTGGATAGTCTGAAATGACAATGTGTGAATGTATTGATTACACCTGATATAGTTTTACTGTAAATCCCAACATTGGTGTGAATCTACAGAGGCAAGATCCTATACCTGCCAGGAGGGGGCACTATATAGACATTTAGTGACTTGAGACTGCCTGCTAAGTTGCCACTTGTTTCTATTATATTTACATTAATGCAGACAGAAAAATTAGCTTGATATAGATATTTCATTGCCCCAAACAATCACAGTCATATTTACTTATTATAGTCTAGCTTGGACCAATTTGAAATCTGTTGTTGCTGATGCATTCAAGGACTGACTGTCACTTGATTTTTGAGTCAGTCAAGGTAATATGGGCTGATGTTATAAAATCAAAGCAAGTACAGTAGATTAATTATAAGAACATGTAGATGCTATGAAGAGCACAATGTCAATTTATTTTTTTCTTGCATTGCAATGCTGTGGCTCATCTCAGATATTAGATATATAGATATGTATTTGAACATGTTCAGGGGGAGACTTTTCAGGAGGTCCAAGCTCACATATACCACACAATTACTATGCAACAATGTGTTCCTCTATAATAATGTGTAACTTTTTTGCATGGTAAATAAAGCTTAAGAGATGCTCGCTGGGATGGATTATCTATCTAAAGCACATTTAGGTCACTGCTGGTTGAATTTCATACTTTTGTGAAATGAGCTGAAACCAGCGTCTGCCTGCAAGTCATAAAAACCAATGAACAAAGGTATGCATTGGAGAAATGGTCAGTGGTAATGTAAAGTGAATGCAATCTGTAGTTAATGGACTAAAATGTGCAAAACTACATTTATGACCCTGTAAACCTTTTTCATAGTTTTTCACCGTGGTCTGGCATTAGCAGGAGTCTTCAAAGGGAATACAACAGCAGTGTTCTCATGTTTTAGGAATTCAAGAGTCACATCCTATATTACATTTTAATTAACGGTTCTATCGATGGCAATATTCAGACAGTTCATTTCCACCACTTTGGTTCAGACTGAAATATCTCTACACAGAGACGATCTTGTGATGGGATCAGACCAGCTGCAACGCTCGTCAACATGTTGACATTTTGTCCATGAGTACTCCGTTCATTATTACATGAATACTCATAGGTCGCACCACACCCATAGAACCATAACATGTTGATTAAGCCAGTAGCCTGAGGCAACTGTTAGTACTTGGTCCAGTCAGACAGAAAACAGGCTTCAGCGCCCAGCACTCATCGATGCCTCAATATTCTCTACACGCCTGATTAAAGCCATTACTGTATTTTTTTCTTGGGAACTGTTGATTCAAAATTGAACAATCTTCTATCAGGACTAACTTCATTAGAAGCAAAAGTTCTCACTGTCAGCTTCTGTGAGCAGCAAACAACCTGGAACCATTGGCAACCATGATGATGAGTGACAGTCAGCAGACTATTGATACAACAAGGAAATGCAATTATATATTAGGGGCCTGATGTGTACTTTAGATATTCATGTGTGCTTTGGAGACAAGCTAAGCTAATTCATGAATAGATGAATAAATCAATTAAAAATTGATGAGGCGATGCAAAGTCCTGCCCAAAGACATCCACGGGTGACTGGTCTCTTGGCATTGCGCTGCATGACCTTCTTCTCTCTGAAATATGAATATGGATTTCCTGCCTGAGAAATCAGCTCTGAATGTGTCAGAACAAGTCTTAATTAACTGTTTTAAAAGTTCAAGTTGCTCTGTGAGCGTTTTGAGGTCGACAGATGACACTTCAGTCCATTGCAAATACTGGAATAAGGCGAGGAGGGTGAAAAGAGAGAAGGAGATTGAATTTTCTCATGCAGTTTTTTTTTTTTTCAACTTTATGTTTATTGAGCAACATTTTCATACATATCACACATTTCAGATGTTACACAATCTCTTTTTCCCTTTTATATTTTGCTTTTAAAAAAGAAAAGGAAACAATAGCAGTAGTGAATAAAAACAACAAGATGTAAAATAAGCCATTCTTTTCTACAAACAGCCAGTTCGTGTTTAGAATCTGTTTGGTTACCCAATAAAAGACAAACAAAAAACAAACAAAAAGACCACAATTAAGTGAACAAGCCCGACGGGCTATAAAAGATAGTATACACACCAAAGTTAACATAGGACAACAGCAGCCGCGGATTCCCATCTAATCTCCAGCGAATCACCTGACATGCAAATTGATAAGATATAGGTTTTTCCTTTTCTTTTTTTCCCCCACACTTGCTCATCACCAATCGTCCCCCACCACTTCCAACCAAGGCGCCCATCGGTCTGTAAATTGTGCATTTTGTAATCTCAACATATATGTTATCTTTTCCATTATAAAAATTCTTTTAACTACTGTCTGAAATGTGAGTAATGTTGGAGGGTCTTTTTTAAGCCAGTTCAGGGTTATTGCCTTCTTGGCTGCTGCAAACAATATATGCAGCAGGTATATCTTTTTCCTACTCAACCCTGCTTCAGGGATGACCCCAAGGATGGTCAGTAGTGGGTCCCTGGGTAGAGAAAAAACAAATACTTTGTCCAATAGGTCTAATATCTCACACCAAAAGTTGTCCAATAGGGGGCATTTCCAAAATATATGTGTGTGGTCTGCAGACACCTCCCCACACTCTCTCCAACATTCACTTGTTCGATTGGGGTCTATTTTGGCCAAGATTCGAGGGCTTCTGAAAAATCTATGGACTATTTTCCACTGGAACTCTCTCCATAGGTTTGCGTTAGTGACTTTGTGCATTTCTGATGCAATATTATCCCAAACCTCCTCCCTTATTTCTGTTTCGAGCTCTGCTTCCCATTTTTGTTTGATGTGTAGGGTGTTTTCTTGTTTCATGGCAGATAGTATTCGGTATAAATTAGATATTGGTCTCCCTATGTACTTTCCATTTTGAATTTTTGTCAGGTATTGCTCAATAGGTGAGTCCGATTTTTTTATGCGGTTCCAGTCTGGGTGCTTAAACAAATAACTTCTTATCTGAAGATACCTATAGAAATCCGATCTTGGCAGGCCGAATTCATTCATCAACTGTTCAAATGTCTTCAATTCCTGATCCTCAATGAGTTGGTGGATGTAGTTAAGGTTTAGATGTCCCCATCTTTTGTATCCTGCATCTAATTTTAGAGGTATAAAACCCTTTAAATGAGCCACACCCGACAAGACTGACATATCACAAGGGAGGCCAAAATTCTTCTGCACCTCTCTCCATGCTGCCAGAGTAGTTTTTGACCATCTACCCAGAGTCTCTTCTAGGGATTTATTTTCAGTGAATGGAACCTTAGATAAAGGTGTTAGAGTGCAGAGTGACTTCTCAATTTCCAACCACCTTGTGTCCGTCTTATCTGAAATCCAAATTATCAAAGCCCTTAGCTGGCAGGCCAACCAATAATGTCTAAGGTGAGGGAGTCCCCACCCTCCATGTTGTTTAGATAACTGCAGAGTTTTGTATCTTGCCCGAGGGCGCCTTCCCTGCCAGATAAATCTGGAGATGAGGCGGTCTAAAATTGTGAACATGTTTTTTGGTGGTGCGAGGGGCAGCGTCTGAAAAAGAAACAACAACCTAGGAAGCACATTCATCCTAATACTCTCTATTCTGCCTGAGATAGTGAGGGGCAGCACAGCCCATCTGTTAAGATCAACGGATATCTTGTCAATTAATTTATTGTAGTTTGCCCTATATAACTTATCCAAGTTTTGTGTTATAGTGGTTCCCAGATAGGAAATACCATCCTTTGGCCATTTGAATGAAAATGCTGCTTTCATCTGGTGTGTGACAAGCGAGTTCAGGGCCAAGGCTTCGGTTTTATTAACATTGACTTTATATCCTGAGAGGGCTCCAAATTTGGCAAAGCAGTCCATCAGCTTTGGAACTGAATTTAGGGGCTCTGATAAATAAACTAAAATGTCATCCGCATATAGCGAGATCTTGTGAATTTTGTCGCCAATTTCTATTCCATTAATATTTACGTCCTCTCGTATCATCTGTGCCAGTGGTTCAATGCTTAACGCAAAAAGGAGTGGCGATAGCGGACACCCCTGGCGTGTCCCTCTACCTAAATCAAAAGATTGGGATATATGTCCATTGACTCTGACCATACTCCGGGGGGCAGCATATAACAGCTGGATCCATCTATTAAAGTTTGGGCCAAATCCGAATCTGTCCAAGGTTTTAAGCAAAAACGGCCAGGATACGCGGTCAAATGCCTTTTCAGCGTCGACCGCCAATGCCATGCAGGGGAATGGATAGTTATTACTATGCTCCATAACATTAAGTAGTCGGCGAACGTTATCTGGCAAGTACCGGCCGGCTATAAAGCCCGTCTGGTCCGGGTGTATTACAGTGGTGATGACCGATTCGACTCGCTTAGCCAGTATAGACGTCAGCAATTTGCAGTCTGTATTTAAGAGCGCAATCGGCCTGTAGGAGGCGCAGTCTGTGGGGTCTTTATGTTCTTTGGGTATAACGGAGATGATCGCCTCCCTCCAGGCCGACGGCAGCTCTCCTTTCTCAAGAGCATCGGAGTACGCTCTCTCCAAGATTGGGCTGATGAGGTCTATGTAGTTCTTATAAAATTCATTGGTGAATCCATCTGTACCAGGACTTTTGTTGTTTTTAAGATTTTTAATCGCCTTCTCAATTTCCTCTTTAGTTATCGGTCTGTCAATGAACTTAGCTGAGGTAGGATCTATTGTAGGTAGTTTAATGGATTTTAAGTAATTGTCAAATACTGCTGGGTCACTTACTCTGTCTTTGTCCGAGTATAAGTCTTTGTAGAATGCAGCAAATGCTTCTGAAATTTCATTTGGTTTATATAGGAATGGTTTGTCTGATTTGTTACTTTTAATTTTGTGAACTGTTGTAAGGCTACATTGTTTTCTCAACTGAGATGCTAGTAGGCGACTGGCTCTGCTCCCATGCTCATAGTATTTTTGTTTCAAGAACCTTAAGTTTCTTTCAATTTTTTCCGTCAGGAGGTCATCAAGTTCCTGTTTGGCCTTTTTCAATTTATTCAAATTCTCAGAAGTTGTATTTTTTTTATGTTGTTTTTCAAGGTCACCTACCTTCTTTTCCAGTTCCTGACGTTTAGCTGTCCTAACCTTTTTAAAAGTTGAAGCTAATTGAATTATCTTTCCCCGTAACACCGCCTTAGCCGCTTCCCAGAGTATTATTGGGGACACATCTTCCTTATCATTAATTTCCAAATATGAGATAAATTCGTCCCTTATCGTGGCCTGGAATGCAGGCATCCCTAACAGGGAAGTATTTAGTCTCCATCTACCAGAAGTGGTCACCCTCCCCACGTCCCAAACCATTGATACTGGTGCGTGATCAGACAGGGTTATATTGTGAATTTGACAATCTATTGCCCTAAATGATTCATTACTCGGCACAAAAAAGTAATCAATCCTGGAATATGTGGAGTGAGGGTGGGAAAAGAATGTATAATCTCGATCTCCCGGGTGTTTATATCTCCAGACATCTAGAAAGCCAAACTCTTCACAACAGTTTTTAAGGGCTCTACTCATTGTTGTTGGTTGAATGTTTGAATTTGTGCTTTTATCTAGAAATGGATTTAGCACACAGTTGAAATCTCCAGCTATTAGTAACATGCCCTGCGCTTTGTCTAGTACTAAATTAAATATGCTTTTCATAAATTGTGGGCTATTGTCATTTGGGGCATATACATTTAACATTGACACCCAGACTCCGTTTATTGTACCATTAATCAAAACATAACGTCCCTCTTTGTCCTTAAATGAAGAGTCAAAACAGAATTGTATTGATCGATGTATCAAGATTGCTACACCCCTTCTGCGACCAGATTTATGAGAGGAGTAGTAAACCTGTGAGGCCCAAGATTTATTCATTTTCTCATGTTCGGCATCCGACAAGTGCGTTTCTTGAAGGTAAGCAATACTACAATTCATCTGTTTAAGCTGATCTAATATTTTCCTTCTTTTTTGGGGGCTGTGCAAACCCTTCACATTATATGTGACTACCCTATAGCCTAACATCTTGGACTGCTGGTGTCAATGCCCAGCCATGGGGCTTTACTGCTATCTGCAGGCCTGGGTATATAATGTGTCTTGCACGGTCTTTACGACAGAGCATTATGACTGGGGGCACCACAGCTGCCAATAGTAAACATCTTGTCCCATGGAGTGTATCAAACAAGTAACAACAATAAAAGAACAAAACTATATACATAACTACGAAAAGGAATACAATGACTTCCAACGTAGTGGTCCACTGTCCAGTGAACCTACTCTGCTCGCCACCCAAAGTCACTACACATGGCCTGTTATCCATCGTACCGAAATTCAGGGTGGCGACAGAAAAAAGGAGTGTCCAGAACATCTGGATGTCTGGGCCTAAAACTGTCTGTTGTTAAGACAGTAACACAAGATTCTTAAGATGTTGATAAGAATTCCTTGCGTTCGTTTCCCCCTGGATGTCCCCCCCTCGGACCACACAGTCTTTCATTACCAAATGCTTTGGTGGTTTCAGTAAGAGCCCTGATTTAGAAGGCATCAGACCATAAAAATAGATGGGGGGAGTAGGTCCCATTTAAAACAACAGTATTAATAATAATAGGATGGGGGGGTGGGTGGCCCACCGTACACAGCAGTATTAACGCCAGACTGAAAGGGATACAGCGTCTGGTATAGATTGAGAACTATGCATTAATGGAAAAACGTATCCACGTAGTTTCTACTTCTTTAAATGATAAATTGGAAACGCCAAAGCCAATGCACAGCTCCTTTCACCACTACACTCTGTTCTTTAGGTAAACTTCAAATAGAGGGCGGTTAGTAACAATACTGTTCATGCCTTGCGCTTTCCCAACTGTCCGTGGCCGATTATGGCATCACTACTCCGTATCCGTTATACGTGTTCTGGTAATATTGTCTAAAAAACAGTGAAACATCGGTGACCCCCCCCCCCCCCCCCCCGAAAAAAAGTGTAAAACAGTCCAACTGTCACAGGATCCACGCCCCCACTTACCCGTTGTGCATGAACTAACTTTATGTCGGATGCTCTTCTCATTTCCGCACCTCAGCTACAGTTAATCAATTAGAGAGCGATTCAATATCTCTCACCAATGCGCGTGTGAGCCGCTCCCCCCCGGGACGGAGCGGAGCCGTCCACCCCCGCCGGTGCAACTCTTTCTCCATAAGTTCGGCCTCCGACAGTTTTGCAGTGATGCCCAGATGTTTCAATTGGTCCGCCGCCTCCCACGCAGAGTTGAAGCTCTTTTCCCCGCCATCCAAAGTGACTCTCAGCACCGCTGGATAAGAAGACCTGAACCTGATGTTGCGCTCCTTCAGCTGGCGTTTGATCTCTCCATATTCTTTGCGCCTACGCTGCAGTGCGGTGGAGTAGTCATGATCCAAGGTGATACGGCTCCCTTCAAACTGCAACTCTTTTGTGTTCCAGCCTTTGTACAGGATCCGTTGCTTCGTCTGGAAGTGGAGAAATTTCACCACAATCGATCTGGAGATATTGGTGTTTATAGGTTTGGCCGCGAGCGACCTGTGCGCGCGCTCGATGGCGAGGTCATCGTTGTCGGGTAGTTTGAGAGCTACTTTCAGTAATCTTGCTGTGAAATCGAGCATATTCTCACCACCCTCCGCGCCTTCTTTCACTCCGTAAATCCGCAGATTTGACCTCCTCGAACGGTTCTCAATGTCCTCACAGTGAGCTTCCAAACAACGTTGTTTCCGTATCATGTAGGTCAGCAGCCGGTCTGCTCGTGCACCGTTATCCTCCGTGTTACTCACTCTTTGCTCGGCCTCGTCCAGTCTTCTTTCACAGCCTCGTATCTGCTCCTTCACCCCTTTTAGTGAGTCTTCAATTTTGTCCAACCGCTCCGTCATGTCTTTTCTCATTCCTTTCATCTCTGCCAGAACTTCAGCCATCATGCTAGCAGCAACTGTTTTCTCGTTAGCTGCGGTAGTGCTAGCTTCCAGTGCGGTCGCTGTGCTGCTCGCAGTCTCAGTCTTGCGGCGGGTTCCTTGGCTCATTTTTAATGCTGTGTCGGAAAAGACACACTTTACCTTCCTTCTTTTTCAAAAACCACCGTTAATTAGTTGTTAAATATGTGTTTTCAGTCCACGAGGACGGGAGCTCAGTTATCGAGCAGCCATCCGGTAGGGGGGCGGAGCGGGAACCACCTTCTCATGCAGTTTGACACAGTCTCATCTTGTCTTGCCAATAACAGATGCAAATGACTATTTCCTCCATCTGGGATGCATTGGAATGAAGATCTTATTATATTTAGCTGCCAAACAAAGTTAGAAATATGACAACGTGGTCCAGTGCAATCCTCGTAGCCAGATAGAGAATGAGTAACAGCCACAGTTACAAACACACAGGTCTCATTTAATGTTTTGGTCTGAGTCATGTCATCACTCAGTTTTAAATCTTCTTTCTACAGCACTTTGTTCCCAGTTTGCTCTCTTTCTTTCATTTATAAAAATAGCCACTGATGGAACGTAACTAAGTACATTTATTCAAGCACTGCACTGAAGTACAATTCAGAGATGCTTTTACTTTGAGTATTTCCATTTTATGCTACTTTATACTTTTACTCCATTATATTTCAGGTGGAAAAATATCGTGCTTTTTACTCCACTACAGCTGGAGTTACAAGTTCCTTTTTAGGTCTTTGTTTTGTTGTATTGAAATCAGTGGTTCCCAACCTATCTGTCTGGTGACCCTTTACCAAAAAGGATCTGGTTGAAGCCCCATGTCACCTTTGAGTTATCTAAGAAATAAAACCTCTCAAATATTTCATAAAAAAGGAAAGATAGGAGAATGTTCCAAAAAATTAATACAAATTTCTGTAACAGTAGTACTAGTACTTTTAGCCAGTACAACTGACTAAACCATAAAGAAGTTAAAAATGGCTCAACCTTAACCAGCTACAACAGTAAAATGCTGCTTACACATTGTTGCATCAGTATTAACGATATAACAGTGCAATATAAAGTAATGTTAGGTAGGTGCAGGGGCCAATTTCTGCAGAATGAATGCTTTTACTTTTAATATTTTAAATGCATTCAGCAGATAATTATTTTATTTTTACCTTTTAGTGACAATACAAAGGTTTTAAATGCAGGACTTTTACTTGTAATGAAGTACATTTTACACTGGTATTTGTTAAATAAAGGTTCTGAGTTCTTCATGCACCACTGAAAATGGCATTAATTCAAAACCCCATGCAATGAATGATTAAAACCGGACCTGCAAAGAGAGTGCTGATTGTGCAAGGTAAAAAAATCAATACTTCACCTCATCTCCTCCATACATCATGAGATTTCCAATCACAAAGAGAACGTAGTGGATCATAGCAGCAGCATTGAGATTTTTCCTTCATCTCAGCTGGCTGGCAGCACTTTACATCACCACCACGGCCCAACCTCAGCTCCATCCATTAGCTCGTCAGAAACTTTGAATTGGAATTGATTCCCCTCGCAGTAATTATTCATCTGTCTTGATTATTTATTGTTGTGACAATACTGTTGGTGCTCTTGTGTTGGGTGTTTGATTTTTGAGTACAGAATTAGAATTCAGAAAACGGTGTGAATGGCCTCAAATACCATGTGTCTAGTTTGCATCTCCCAAATGACTTTTAGTCATTTTTCATTGTTGTGGCCATTCCAGCTAACAAAGGCAGCTACAGTGAAACAGGATAGTGACAACTTCTTAAATCTTTAAAGGCAAAATGTTTTTGAGAAGAAAAAGTTTGTGAACCTTTTGGAATTACCTGGATAGATTGGTCATAAAATATGATCTGATCTTCTAACATCACACAAACAGTAAAAGTAAGTGAACCTTTGGATTTAAAAACTGGTCAAATCTCCTTTGGCAACAATAACCTCAAACAAGCTGCTGATCAGACCTGCTCAGTGTTCAGGAGGAGTTTTGGACCAGTCTTCCTACAGAACTGATTGTGCTCAGACATGTTCTCAGGATGTGTGGTGTGAGCGTCTCTTCAGCTCATTCTCCAGCATCTCTACTGGATTAAGGTCTGAACTCTGACTGGACCACTCCAACAGGTGGATTTTCCCTGAAGTCATTCTGTAGTAGATTTATTTTCATGTTTACGGTCATTGGGCCTCATTCACCAACCATTCTTAAGAAGAAATTTCTTGTTAAAACCCACATACACACTTTTTTTTACAAAGACTCTGACATCCACCAATGTTTTCTTATTTGGGATTTGTATAGGTAAGAACAGAATCTACACACACTAAAGAGCACTCTTACGCACATTTGAGTGCTCACTTGTTTGAGTAAAATAAGTGCTTATTGCATTATCTTCTGTTCTACAGTTATATAATATTAAATAAATAACATTTTGTCATTTATAGTATTAAAAAAATAACTTGTTATTTTACAAAACATTATGGTCTTTTAAAATAAATGAATGCTACATTAACACTTAACCGCTTGTTTGCGGCTCACCTCCTGCAGCAGTACCTCCACTTCAGAACTACTACAGTTCCTTTTGAGTTCTGATTCCGGTGCTCTGTCTCTAGATTTTCGTTTTGGCATTTTCTCAACTTTCCATCACGGTATCTCATCAATCTGATAACACAGGTGTGCACAATTCTGCAGTTTAAGAACACGTTCATGAATCTGACGTAGAACTAAATCATCTCCATTTACAGACAGTTTGTCTGACTGTGGACTAATCAATATCTAAACTCTGAGATGACTTTGTAATCCATCAAATTTATGCAATTCAACAATTCTTGATCGTAAGTCTTTGTTTAAATGTTTTCTTTATAAATCAAAGTAGCTCTAACTCACACCTCCAATCTTGTTTCATTGACTGGACTCCAGGTTTGATAACTCCTGAATCCAGGTAGCCTTAGTGATGGCTTCACATAGGTTTTCTAGCCTGAATGTTTTCAATATTGACAATAACAATACAATGATTTGTGTGTTACCAGTAAAATAGATTGTGTTCGTTCATAATTGTAATTTGGATGAAGATCTGACCATATTCTAAGACAAATTTATACATTAATGAAGGTCATTTCGATTGGTTCATTTAGTTTTTCTTGCCACTGTATTTCCTGACAGAGACATAAGGTTCTCTGTGGGTGACAGGTGACAGGTGATCAGAGCTGGACAAAGTACAGAGCTCCATAACTTGAGTCAAAGTATAGATCCTCCTGGTTAAAAATTATTCCAATACTAGTGAAGGTTGTTCAGTCAGATTTTCACTTGAAAAAAATCAAGTACTGGCGTACTTGATTTTAAAAAAGTATTCATAAGTACATTTTTTCATGTCAGCACATTGTTCCACATTTACAGAACCTGATGACTCTGACACAACCTACTGAATGAACTGACTGTAGAACCTGTCCAATAAAAAGCTTGTAGAATATGATAGAGTCTGTAGAAACAGCCATAAGTCATTTAAACAACTATAGCATAAAAACGGCAGCTACTACAAGGTTGACAGTCTTGGTCTATCACATTTTCAAAATAAAATAAAATTCATTCCTCTGACTAAAAACCTCTGCTTCATAGAAATGTAGTGGAGTCAAAAGCACAATATTTGCCTTTTAAGTGTAGTGGCATTAAAGTCATAAGTTTCCAAAAAAAAAAAATACTCAAGTAAAGTACAGATAATGGAAGATAAACTTAAGTACAGTACTCCAGTAAAGGTATGTCATTAGTGTCCACCTCTGCAGGTGATTGACAGGGAATATAATGCAGCACTGATTATGAAGAGCCAACGAAAAAACTATTAAAACACAAAGTCCAACCAAGCAAAAACAGGAGCTTTATGTTTACTGTGATGGATTACATCAAGTTCCTGCTAAAACTGTGGTGTAAACAGGGTCACAGTGTCGTGGAGGTGAAGCAGCTGACACAGTTCAGCAGCGCTGCAGAGGAGGAGGAAGAGTGAATGATCCTGGGTGAGAGATGTCTGCAGACAATGCCACAGCAAGTATCCGAACTTAATCTGTGTCCTAACAGACTAACTGTGAGTCCCTGACTGAGTGAATGGATGGATAAATGAATCAGTGGCGATGTGAATGAGTTATTTTTTGGATCCAAGAGGTGCTTTGGCATCCAAAAAGACATACAGGGAGGTTATTTTAAATGCTGCCATCTCACCGCTTGCCTTCTCTTTCCCATGTAAGTGAACAGGCTGTACTGACAGCCTGAACTCTTGACAACTGGTGCAAAGGCTACATTTTTAGATTTACTTTATCATTACATTGCAGTCACAGCAGTATGAATAAGGCATCCCAAAAAAAGTTGGCAACTTTTTGAGAGGTAAGCGAACATGAGCAATATTTAGGCTATTAGATGCCGTCACAGCAGGCCAGTGAAATCAGAAGAAACATCTTTAGCTCCTTGTTTTAGCCGACATTTTTCATACGCTCAAATAAATGCAGCAGATTAGATATTCGCACGTGGGACTCTGTAGCATTATGCAGAAATTCCACAGACACTAATACTGTATTAAATATGAACATGCATGCAACCAGTGACAATGGGCTACAAACAGACACTATTTTAAGAGGCTACAAGCCAAAAGGTTTGGGAACCACTGGTTTACTGTTTTGCAGAGGTTGTGGATGTCTGTGAACACATGATACCGGTCTCAACACTGTTAAAGATGTCTATATATTAATACTGAAGTGAAATAGTCAGGGGCTACAGTGGGTTAAGAATGTTTCAAAGAACTTACTTTGTATTTACACATCTAACACTTGTTGTCAATCAAACTGCTGTTTATATGTTTAATTATAGATCACTAAAGCTATATTTGATGCCTGAACAGCAGTTTTAACCTTGATTTCTTGCTGCCTTGCAGCGATGAGATTTTGAGTATCTAAGATTTGCTTACGAGCTGGCAAAGCTGTTGCTCTGTGCACTTCATTTATCTTTTTGAAATATTTAATCCCCCAAAGTTGCTTTTAAAAACAAATGTATAACACCAAATAAGCTCAAACTGATATTGAAACATCATGAATATTTTTTTTTCCTTAATATTTTTTTATGCCTTTATTTGATAGCACAGTAGAGAGAAACAGGAAATGGGGAGGCAGAGAGAGGGGGAATGACATGCAGCTAAGGCCGTCCGACGTGGGACTTGAACCGGGGTGGACTGCAGCAGACTGTAGCCTCTACACATGGGGCGCCTGCTTAGACCACTACGCCACACGACAACTTTTGCTTTTGATTATAAGGTCAGCTAGAGACCTATAATGTCAAGCTCCCACTCCTTTTATTTTTATCACAGGTAATGATAACAGTTCATTCAGTCACAATGCCCCTCTCTCTAAACTGCCAATTACTGTATTTTCTAACTGCCTGCACCATAATTACATGCTTGAAAGGCGTGAAGGGTATCCATTAATGTTAGCCTTGTCAGTATAAAAGGTGAGTGGAGAATGCAACGTGAGCTAAAGGGAAACTCTGTCATCCAATCAACTGTTGGAGCTCCTGCTGTGCTTCTGCTCCATCCCCACAGAGGGGAGGTCTGAATATTTCATAACCTATAATTTGAAGGGTTGCAAGAGCTCCCAGTGTGACTAAATATTCAGTGAACTGCTACTCACATTTTAACCCAGCGGAACAAGATGAAAGGCAGCAGCGAGGACGAGATGCTAGACGCTCTTCTTCACCTGAAGGACCGGCCAGAAATCCCTCTCTGCCGATTCTCGGGGTACGATTTTCTGAAATTAGATAAATTATTCAGTAATGAATTTAAAACATCACTGCAAACAGAAACTTAATAGTAGTGGCCAACATCACACCGGAGTTTCTAAACCTTCAGGGAGGGACCCTGAGGTGCACTTGATATGCAGATAATTCAGCAGAAGATTCAAGATTGATTGGTACTAATGCTAAAACACTTTGATTCATTGATGAATTGATCTACATCCATTTATTCAGCATTAGTTTTGGTCATAGATGAATTGCTTAATGAATTTCCAGTGCAAAAATGTAAAACAGTTTCAGTCTCTCAAACAACAGGAATTGCTGGGGTTTTTTCAGTGTCATATAATGTAAATTGATTTTCACAATGTTTGGACATTGTGTTTTGGGGGGAGATTTTATGCCTTCATTAGAGTGTCAACAGTAGGGTGATGACAGGAAGCAAGGGGAACATATTCAGTGTACAGTAGGTCCCCAGGCAAATACGAGGCAGGGATGTTGACCACCAGGGCATCCCGAGTGATTCACTGATAATGAAATCATTTCACAGTCCTAATTGATATTTCTTAGCTATATATTTAATCTAATGAAAACAGATTTTATATCGTTGGTTCAGTATAATCCATCTGGAGCTTCTGGCATGTTGAAAACAATACAAAATCCAAATAAACTACAGACATACTGCATACAGTAACTTGACACTACTAGCATTACAATTAAAAAGTGTAACTCTGGTGTGAAGCTCTAAAAGGCATGATAAAGTTTGAGGGATCGCCCTTCACTATGACCCCACTAAGGGGAGGGAAGCAGAAATCAATTCTCACATTATTATAGTACCAGAACAGCAGGGTTGTGGTCAGTACTCTGGCCTCACAGCAAGAAGTACCTGTGCAGTGGTGAGGGACGTATACAAATCTTTTACTTAAGAAAAATATATTTTGTAGTAAAGTAGTTACTTTCTATGGAACTAGTAACTACTGTAGTTTCTTTCTTTCTGAGAAACCATCCAAATGGGACAAGGACATAACAACACAGTACTACTTTTCTCCTGGTCTTTATTCAAAATAGGAAAATTAAACAATAATTATGAATATGGACTGAAATTCCAATCTTTATTCTGTTAACATTTTTGGCGATATCTCTCAGCCCACACTTTAATTACTAAAATTGAAAGTACTCATTTTGGAGAATGGCTTATCTTACAATAATGTACAGCACATTAGTTAGAGATGCATTAATGCGTACATCACTTTATTGTTGCAGCTGGTAAAGCTACCTTTTTTTCACCAACTCCCTTTCTTTGTCTGGATGTTCGTCCTTAAATAAGTTTTAATAACAAAAAGTCACTTACAACCAACTCAAACAACTAGGCAAAACCAGTCAATCCAAGCAAGAGACACAGGGAACTCCATAGAGCCAGACTGAGGCAAAACAGACGAACTGACAAGGACAACAGGGAGCGCAGAGACTAAATACACACAAGGGAGGCAAGGGTGATTGAACACAGGTGAAACACATCAGGGCGGGACAGACAATCACTAAAGAGAGAAACAGGACAAAGACAGAAGTAAAAATAACCAGGAGATATACAAGGGAAGTTATTTCAAAATAAAACAGGAAATCAACAAAAAGTCCAAACATAAAGAGTCAAAAAATGTCCACAGAAATTGTCCCTTCAAGGCAGACCATAACAGGAATGTCCTTTCAAGAAACACATATCAGACAAGACCAAATCTCAACACCATTTTAAGCAGATAGTCAATCTAACAACTTCCAAAAATGTTCTGTCAACCAGGACAGGTTTGCTTTTTTGTATCACCTGTCCTCAGCATTATTAACAATGTCCAGAAAAATCTTACACAACACATCAGCTTCTTCTATGTTGTTTAACCCATTTTTCATGTTAGTGTCAAAAACATTCTTTGATATCGTATAAGAAAAGTGTCTTGTACTGTGTACCTTCTCTTACTCAACTTTTGAGCAATGAGTACTAGATTGTGATCAGAAATCCCTGTAATAAAATTAAAGGATTTAGTAATTCTCTATGCATTCATCAGTTTGGGTATTCGTTGTTTGGGTTATCTTAGTTGATCCATTTATCTGCGAGAAACCACATAAGCCTGGGACTTCTTTTAGTTTGGATTTTTGTTTGCACCCACATATATCTTGGTGCAGTTTGCATGCTGTGCTCCAGTAACCTGTGACAGAAAATCCTACTGGCTCACCATCCTCCCAGGTCATATGCTGGACCTCAACACACCAGAGCCACATCTGACAACACTCTCCTCTGACAACATGAACCAGTAGCAGCATGAGCGACTGATATAAATCTCCAAAACTAACAAACAAGCTTCTTTCTAACCCAGACTTCTGTTACCTTTATTGATTTGCCCCAGCAGTGTCTGTCAATGTCAAGGTTACTTTGACAAGGAATGGTAAATGTACATTTAGCAATGCAGCATCATAGCTTTAAAGATAGTTGAAAATGCTTGTGGAAGCTCCATCTTGGTGCAGCTCCAGAGCATCTGAGACTCCAGTCATATTTGACTCAAAAGAGTAATATCCTTAATCAAATAGAAAAATATCATGTTTTCCCTCCATAATACCAGCTTCGTCTTGGCGAGTGAGTCATTTCTTTGAGGCGTTCCTCATAAAGTGAGGAGATGACAAACTCAAACTGGCTGCTCGTGATTTTAAGCTCACCATGCATTTATACTGACACATCATATATTGCTTTTATGCATCATCATTTATTATATATTTGTAGTACAGAATGTTTTAGCCCTTCAACTGCAAACATCTGACATCACTGACCACCAGTTTCTGTGGTATACCTCTCTTCAGAATTTTAAATCTGTTTTACCACCTCACAGCAGTGAGTGGTTTCCATTCATCTTTGTTGACATTGTTGAAATGAACAATTGCTGTGAACTTCTACTGTTGTTATGTTATATTATCATTGTGTGATAATACAGCACAGACCCTTGTTAGAATACTTCAAAGGATAAGACATAGTGATATTTTTATTTGGTAATGCTTTTACAGTACATGTCTGCTGTTTCCTATTCATTTATTGAAGGTTTCCTTGACAGACCCGTTTAGTTTGGTACTAATTTAGTTTATTAATCTAGTCTTTAAAAATATGTTATAATAATATCATTTAATAAAAATTAAAAAAAGCTAATTAATTTACTGGGCACTGTAGTTTTTCATAGATTTGGAAAGAATAGCGCTCTACGACACGGAGGCTCAGGCTGGATACTCAGACAATACTTGGTGAGAAGATCAATTGCTTGTTCGATTTGGTCTTTTTGTTGGATTTGACAAGAGGACAAACGCACAATATCGCCAGACATCCTTGAAAACTCTCTCTGGTCCACCTTCAAATGGAGGCTGCAGAAATCTGACTGTCTAGTGATGAATGACACAAACAGTTGCAGAGTACCACAACAGAAAACCAGAGAGATGCAGATAATGATGTGATGATTACTTTTCAAATGATTAGATGAGTATTTGTCCAACTTTAGAAAACAGTCAAACACAGACGATACGTCTCCTCAGGCCAATGGTTCAATGAGTTCTGTTGTGAACAAACCTTGAGGGTTCACAGGCTTTTCACCAACATACACCAACTCATCTGACTACAGCATGTTTCTGGAACAAAGCATTTGGCTCAACCTCTTGTCTGCTCATCAACGTGAAGAGACCACTCAACATAATTGATATAGGATGCGATGAGGGTTTTTTTTTTTCTAGGCTTGAGCACACACACATACACAAGGCTGGAGCACCCGGCTAAGTGGAGGCTGAAGAGGGGGGCGGTGTTGCCGAGGATAAGTTTACATTTGCATATGAATAACAGCGAATATTAAATTCCTCCCACTTGTTGTTGTTGGAGGTGAAGCAGGACATGTGCTCCCTCTTAAATGAAGCCACAATGAACAGTGCAGTGCTCACTGGCCTTGTGTGAGATGTGTCATCATTGCACTACATTCAGACATGCAGAAGCTGATTTATTATTTTTGAGGGAATCCATTTGGGCCTATTGTATTACTTTTGCCTAAAACACACATAACATACATATACTGTAATACAATTAGGGACACTATATTGTGTGAGTTTTCTACCTCTACTAGCACTGATGATGATAAACATTTTATGTATGCTTCATTTAAAGCACCATTAAAATGAAAAAAAGAGAGGAAACATGCCACGCTGTAAACAAAAAGCCACATTTGTAACAAGCAGTTGTGTGCCAAAACAGGAAACATCAGAGCTTTGGGACCTGAATGAAAATGTCCTACACTAAGTGACACTAAGAGAAAGAGCAAAACTCCCAGCAGCTTCTTTGACTCATCTGAGCGAGTCAAACGTAAGCAGCAGTGATGGACGTGGCTCCTGTCTCACCGGGTTTCCTCCACTCTTCTATGAATTATGGATGGAATATTTAGTCTTCACAAACACAGTAATTTGGAAAAGAGCTTTCAGCACACACAACCAGGTGCTCTGTCTTTTTTAACCACATTACGGTGGAGTAAACGCCTCACTGTGGCTCAAATCAAATGCTTGTCTAATAGTCTCAAAATGTCGCCTGTTTTTATGTGCATTTTTAAAAAAAAAATTTGCATAAAATAACCTGAGAGGATACACTGGAAATTAAAAGCACAGTCCACCAAGAAAAAGTTTTTAGACTTGAGGTGGAGAAATTGGACAGCATTAAAGCAAAATGCCAAAGTGCAAAGTGCAAAGGAAATACACTTAGCGAATAAATTATGGCGTACATGAAGCATGAGACTGAAGATGAAAAAATCAGATCAGATCTGTGTGCAGCAATAAGGAGATTGTAAACTTTTACAAATTTTTACATGACAAATGTGAAAAAAAGTGTCTCGATAAACCAGCTCAGTATCCCCAACAATTACATCTAGGCAGGAATGTTATGGATGGATACATTCACGCGGGTGACTGACATTTGCATCTCATCACAGACTTGCAATTAAGGCTCTTCTTTTATTAACCATAACCATGATCTTTGACTAAGTATACTTTAACTGCTATGATCATGTTTCCCTAACTTGAACCATACTGTAGCAGCCACGCGCTGATACTGATACTGATACTTGTAATACTGACTAGTTTAGTCATGATTGGATATTGGCTCCTTTTCAGCAACAGTATTGACTGAGGTGAAGAACACATGAGCTTACTGGGTGAACTGACGTTTGAGCTGTAACAATTAGATTAATTGATCGAGAGAAAATTATCCAACAATTGTTTAAGTCCTTCATGAGGAAAATATTAATTGGTTCAGACCTCTGCTTTTCCGTTGTATATTATCATGAATAGAATATCTTTATTTTCTGGACGGTGGATCAGACAAAACAACAAATTTCTAGCCATCACCTTGATAATGGACATTTTCACTTCTTTTGAGCCATTAATCAAAAAGTTATTGATTAATTCATAATAAAAATAATCACAAATTGCAAGTTGCTCACGTAAACTCAAATGAAGCATTTAAGGTCTGGAAACATGTGCTGTGACATCTGGAAAATGGATAGATGGAAGGTCTGGAAATGTTCAAACTAACACTGTGAAGGGAATTAAGTCGAAAAATCATACGCAGCAGGAGGCAGCACGAAGCTTTCCCACTACCACTCTGGTCACTGCACTTGTCAGCATCAGTGATACACTCTTCTTTTTTCATAGTTTGCATGTCTGGATCACATCTCTAACCACACGGAGAGCTTAGCTGCAGCTTCTTACGAGGTTCACAAGTTCAAGTTCCTTTGGTTCGACATTGTGTCTGCTGAGACGTAAAGAAACATTAAACAATCTATGGCACCACACTGCTCCCACACACACACACGCACGCACACGCACACACACACAGGCTCCTCCCGTCCTCCACATTATGAGCCAATGTCACCTCTCCTATTCAGAGCAGGCAATCCAAACTGATGCTGTAATGAGCTGCTGTTTGTTTGGCTACAGGCTGTCTCAGATGAGACATGATGCTGTCACTCGGATTTCATGGCAGCAGCCCCGTGGCACTGAATCACCATCTGAGTCTCTCACCATAGCACGTTTGATCAAAGGCAAGTTCTCCACCAAGTTCAGTGTTTTCTTTGGTGTAAAATTTCATTATCCTGGGTTTATTTCTTGTTTTTATTACTGTTGTTAAACCTTTATTTATCCAGACAAGTCCAGAGCACATTCTTATCTACACCAATGACTTGGGAAGTTAATTGTGGGGGAGGATGTGTTACACATTATTCATTTGCCAATACTCTCATCTGCAATGATTTTCTGCTGTTGGTCACTTTTCTAGGAGCAAAGCGGCACATAAATCATAGTTTCTAACATTCAACCAGACTGACTGGAGCTGTACAGTGGCCTGAGATTTTTTAACTAGAAGAAATACTTTTCTGAAAAACAGCAACCTGACCACCTACTTTTTATGTACATTTTTTAAGCACATTTTTATGAATCTTTTTATTTGTGTCATTAATTTAACATTTCTACATAAATAGTTTTCAAAGCGATCTAATGTTTTAGAGTTTCATTCACTTCATTCTCTCAAGTGCAACTCTGTGTCTTTCCCTGTTCACAAGTACAGAGAATCTAAGTTCAGAGGTCAATTTACAAGTTTTCTGAATTTTCAACCGTCTTCATGAGAACAGAGGTCAAGGTCAGAAATATCAACTGGGAACTTTAAATGTCTGATACTGAATGGACGCAGCATTGGGGGATAAAGTTAGAGGAGACCCATTAAAATAATACAAATACTGTGTACATATTTTCTGAATGGTTTCAAATGTTTATTTAAAAAATAATTAAATATTCACTCTTACCCCTGTAGGTAAATATTTCTGCAAAGAAATATTAAGAACTTTACTCATTTTCTGCACAGGATCGAACTGAATAATAAGAGACATTTCTATCCCATCCTCCAAAAGTTGCTGAAGTGTCCTCAAGTAAAAGCTGAAGTCATCCAGACAGCTGAACACGGCCACAGCTGGTCCTCCAGGTGAAAGCCTAAATCTTAAAATATTCCTCATTACACCGTATGCATGCGACCTAGACAATAAACAGCACACTCCAGATGTTCTAATAGGCAGGCAGTTGATATACTGTCATCGTCCTAAACACGACTAGAGCAGTGGTATTTCAGTAGAAGGACATGTCACTCCTGCTCTGCTGTAGCGGCTCAGTGTCCTTGAAAACACAACTGTGCAATGAAGCAACAAAGTGCTTTATTAAATGTTCCCCGATAGATCTGGTCTGACATGAATTCATGTCTCCAGTAAGAGGGATAATGTTTGGCTGCAACTCAAGAGGGAGGGTCCACTGGGTATTTATCACAGGAGGTGACTGGGTGTCAAATAGAAAAGCACTGCTGGGTAATTTTACAGGATGAAAGTCAATATAGTCAATACAGGCAATCATCTACAGCACACCTCTCGCCTTTCCTTGAGCTACTCACTGGTACAGTATTTACAACAGTCCTGGGACCAAATGGTTTTAACCTGCTCAGAGGGGTTTCGGCACATGTACAATAGGACTGTAATCCTATTAATATATAGTAATATGAGTGTCTCAATCTACTGCAGGAAAACAGCAAATATCTTTGCCAACATATTTGCCTTAAAATTATATTAATAAAATGAATATAAAACTATTTTAAAACCGAAATTTGAAATAAAAAAAACTGGCAGAATATTATTTTGCTACATAGTAAATCTGAATTTATAAGGCTCATCAATCATTGACCTAACCCAGACTGAAACAGCTTACTCTTTTTGCCTGAGCACAATAACGGAAAATGAGACATCGTTACATACTGTCACATGCTTGTAAAACAACAAATTTTCATTTTTACACCTTTGGTTTTTGTACAGATTGAACAAGAAAGATATAACTTGTTAACGAGTGAGCTTTAGATGTGCTGGTAGGTGGATTGTGTTCTGCACAGAACCAGGCCAGCTCCTTCTCTCTGTTTACAGTCTTTATGCTAAGCCTAACTAACTGGCTTCTGGCTGTCACAATAATAATTAGTGTGCAGACATGAGAGTGGGATCAGTCTTCTCATCTAACTCACAGGAAGAATGTGAATCAGCTCTTTTCACAAAATGTCAAACACTTCTTTTTACATATCTACTCAGATTCTCATCGAAATAGGGAAGCAACTAATAGTTATTTTCATTGATCGTTTGGTCTATAAATTGTCCAAAAATAGTAAAGAAATTCATCACAATTTCTCACAATCACAACTTCCTAAAGACTTTCATGACATACTGTTTGTACATCACATGGCATCATAATCCAATTTCCAAAGATATTCAGTGCACAGTCACATATGAGGCTGTTATTTTCCCCATCAGTGAGTCTGCTGATTATTTCCAATTATTTGGTCTATAAAATATCAGAAGAAAATGAAAAATATGAAGTTCCCTTTTCAGTTTCCCAGAGCCTTTTGTATTTTAATGTCTTCTTTTGTCCAACCAACATTCCCCAAGTCAAAGCTCACTCTAGACAAGCTGCAGTCAGTGATGCGCTTCCTTAATGAACTACTTGAAAATTACTGAATCAATAAATCAATTATCAAAATTGTTGCAAATTACTTTTCTGCTGATCACATAATTAACTGATTTTTTCATTATATATGATAAATAAATTCTTCATAAATGAGAAGCTGGAAAAAGGGCATGTGTTTTGCTTTAAAAATGATTTAAATGGTCAATTGATTATCAAAATAGTTGCTGATTAATTATCTGTTGATCAGCTAAGCTATTAATAGCAATTTAAAGTCACACTATGAAATATTTTCTACTATTATAAGACCTCAGGCAAGGTGAAAGGTACTATTTATGCCTTTGAATTATGTAACTGCGAAGTGATTACACTGAATGTTTTTCCCATTTCACTGAGGTGCTGTCTGAGAAGTCAGAGTTCTACTCTTATCACAGGAAAACAACCAGTGCTGGTTTGCGTTTCGCCCTAACAGATGACAGGGATAGGAAGCCTCAACGTATTTTCATGTTTCCAATTTTGAGTGGGCAAAACTGGAAGGAAAGAGGGTGCAAACCAGCCTTTGATTTATATTCAAATGAGAAGTATACAGGGGAAATTGGATTTCCTCTTTCATTTCAGAGAATGAATTTCCTGGTGGCAGATCGTATTGTATCATCTTGCGGCGTTAATATCCAGCTCTGAGCGTCAGGAGGTATTCTTCATTACAAAGACTCTGAGGAACTTTTACACCTCCTCGCCGCAGAATGCAATGACAATTTCCATTTCTGTTCCAATGTTCAAACAATAACCCCCAAGGCCATTTAAGACATTTCTCAACCGTTTTAATTTACACATGAAAGGCGATAACATATCAAAGGAGTTCTGCTTTAAATTCAAAAGAAAACTTGCCTCTGCCTTATGTCCCTTATGTCAATGAACCAGGCTAATTCTGTACCTCAAAGCAGGCCAGCCGAAGGAGGATCCTTTTGTTGGTGTAATTGAGTTCAGCATGTTTACACTGATGAAAAATTTAACAACGCACACAACCAGTTTAATCACACTACACTGGCTCATCGGTGCTGCGGTATCCAGAGAGGAGCCACTCACCATTGGCTGCAAGCTATTTCTAGGCAAAAAACTTCCAATGCCTAATTCTGATTGGGTCTTTGAGGTCAGTAAATACATGTTGTGACCCCGAAGGCTTCCATGACGTTGCTAACCCAAGTAAAAACACAAGAAATAGGGATTCATAAGAGGGAATTCTTGTATGATCCAAAAGTGGCCATAGCAACAGATGTTGCTTTGAGGACTGGCTAAGGGTGCTAAGTTTTGCCAATTTCACGAATTAAAAAAATAAAAAATAAAAAAATAATTCAAGGTAAATTTACATAAACTATATTTCATGTTGAGTTTTCAAGCATATCAAAACAGAAAAAATAAGTGATAAATATCAAAATGACCCTATTAAAAACCTTGTTAATTAATTTATGCATTCGTGTCACAGCTAACAACATGACAGCTCATGGCTGCTGGTTGTCATAGTAATGCAATAGACTTTCCTGCTTGTGAGTGAAATGGTGAATGTCATAGCAAGCTATGAAAGGCTCCACCAAACAATTATTTTCATGATCAATTAATCTGCTGATAAATAAATTTGTGGAAAAGCACCCTTCACAGCCTTACTTTCTTTTTTGCAACTAAAATGATTAACTGAATATCAAAATAGTTGCTGATTAACTTTCTTTTGATCAACTAATCAATTAGTCGACTAAATGTTGCAGCTCTAGAGCAAAGATTTGTCACTGTAAGAACTCAAAGAAATGCTGATACATCTCAGCTCTCAACACTGTCTGGGATGATGGGACGCTGGTAAAATGAAAGAAAACAAAATTAGATCAGATTGTGCACTGAAAGTAACCAGACTTTCGGCTTTATGGACAGGTTTTGGCTAGTTGTTGGACAGAGCTATCCATCACTGTCCAATTTTGCACCCAGTGTAATATTGCCTGTTTCAGCTGGTTAGTGTTGGGGGCTACCAAGGAAAAGAAATCTTTGAAATTTACTAACCACTTTGATAACGCAATCTCTTTAGTGGTATAGGGCGGCGGATGTGAATACAATTACATGTTCTGATGAGACAGGGCTTTCTGAAGCCCTAGTAGAACTAATGGAAATGAAAACATGTGATCAGGCAGTTAAACATATTCAAAGTAACAGGTTTGATTCCTCTGACAGTCAGTGGTTGAGCAGAACCACACCAGACACTCAAGTTCCAATTATTTCTTTGACACAGCTCTGTTTTTTTTTTAAGTTTAACCTTTAAAAATGATCCAAGAAGCCACAGACTGTGTTAGGTTAACTCTGGCACCACCCAGTGGACTTACACAAGCCCGCACTGAAACAATTACACCAGTTTTAGTGTCTTGTTTTTTTATTGCCACAATGAAAACTGACCAGTGATTAAGTAGTTAAAGGGTTGGCTCACCATAATAAGAAAAAAAAACAAACATTCTTTAATTTATCTTTAGCAGCTTTGATTTTATTTTCTAAAACATCTGCCTTTGAGATTTCTGCTTCCACCAAATACAAAGTTGGTAAATTCAATTTTGTTTGTGGTGCCCTTGGCATCAAAAAGCTGTACTTAACAATTCAGTCGTGTGCCTTTGAAACAGTGTCCCGGTTACATTTCTACATGGTCTACATATATTAACAGTGTGTTTTGTGGATTATCCCAAGTAACAGGGACATTTCTTTCTAGAAAGATGCTGCTGTTGTTTTTTTATGCTGTGAGCACCAGAAATCAAATTCCACTTATATCCATTGTAATGTGGTGGCAGCAGAAGATATTTCTACACTGTGGCCAATAAAACCAAACCTATCTGCATGAATAGAGACCAGTCAGGGTGAGAGAGAAATATGTTGGTATTTTTAAGCTTAAAGAGCATGACTTTATGATACATAAACAAATACTCAACAGATGAAATAGTGAAGTTAACTTGATCGCTGTCCTCAAAAAGAACCAAAATATCACTGTTTCTAAAGTGCCACTTATAATTTGACAGCTTTGAGGACTTGTGAATCTTTGGTATGTGTGATGTTTGGCTATTACTGTGAAAAGCTAACAAATATACAAAGTTAATGCTGAGATTTGGTACAATGATCAAAAGCGTGGTTGAACGGAGATGTGTGATAAGTGGGGTATTGTCATAAAATGTTATGTTTATACCTTTATCAATTTTCTGTACTGAACTGAAGCATCGCAGTGTCTGTTTAGTCCCTTTAACCTTTCTTCACGGTTTTGCATGCAAAAAGGCTTTACACAACTGCTCAAGCAAAAGTATCCAAATAAATTAAAGTCAAGTTCCTCCCAGACAAAGTTGAAGTTCATATGTTCATGAAACATTAAGAATATTGTCCAAGAAGAGGTTTCTCATTTTACTTCCAATGTAGAGAACATCCATGATCTGTGTGTAATCCAACGGCAATAATCCTTCTTCATACTCTCCGTGAGTCTCTTCGTCACAACATCCCAAAATGATAAACCAATATAGTTCAGAAAATTAAAAGCAGTCAATCTGCATACAAGCAGTTCTTGGAAGGGATCTTCAAACAGTAAACAAGGGATATGGCGTGGGAGTCAGATGAATATTAGGATCACAAACAAGAAATATTTGTTATGTGAAGAGCACGATCCAAAACCAATCCACTGCAAGTTCTCAAGTGGCTCTGATGTTTTGACAGGAGTACATAAATCTCGAGAGCAGCACGAAACACTTTGAGATATTCTTATGTTGCTCACGCACATTTGAGTCTCTAAAACCTGCAACACATCTGCAGGACAAGTTTTCAGGGCATATGGAGTTCATTCTGTCACTTTCATATGTGTTCCACCCCTGCCTTTAGATTAGCAAAAAAAAAAAAGCCTGTGCCTGGAAAACTTGCTAATTTTATTCCCTGCAGGGAAGGGATAAATAATAATCTCCAGCGCCTCCACTTCTATAGTTGATGAACACTTGAACACAGCACTTTGTAAGTTCACACCTGCTCCAGTAGAGGTGCTCAGCAGCCAGAAGCAGAGGGGTGTGGCTTTACTGAGGTGGTAATGTGTGTTTGTGGTTTAGAAGTGTTATAGTAAGTAGGATGTTGCTTATTAAGAGCAGGTGTGTTCAGCGACATACCCTGCATTATATGGCATAATAAAAAGAACTGATCATGGCCTAGAGAGCTGACTAGAGCAGTCTCACACATTTATACCTGAGCTCCTCCTCTATTATGAAAACAAAACATTTTAATGCATTTAGACTTTGTCTACTCTTGTAAAGACTTAGTATTCCTACAGCTGGACAGACCTGCACTTCTTTCAGGACAGACGACTGGACGGAGAATAGGGTGGGAGGCAGCTGAGTTGGTTTTCAGGAGGCTACTTTGTAGCAGAATCCCCATCAGGCCTCATGCTGAAGGGCTCCAGGCGCTCGCTTTCAGGCAGCATGTTGTTAAGGCGCTCCATCAGCGGCACCGTCTGGTCGATTCCCATCTGGATGCGTCTCAGGATCATGGACATCTCGTTGACCTTCTGGATCTGCTCTGCATACTTTGCGTAGCGCTTCTGGCGCTCCTGCATTATGCTGAACAAGGTTTCCACTGACAAGTCCATCTGGAAAGAAACAGACGGGAGAGAGACAGAGACTTTTGATGACACTTTGAAGTTACAAAATGGCAAGTACAAGTTTGTAAATGTAAGTAATTGAAAAAAAAAGTGTCTTATAAATATGTAAAGTTTTAGCAAAGCCTTTCCCAAATGCAGCTGTCTTTATCAAATAATCATGGCATAAGCATGTAATCAAAGTTAAGCGCCACATTTGTCAGCTTTTTTGTTATGTTTGGAATATGACTTTAATGATTACTTACATTACTGACATTCAAATAATTGTTTTTCACTAGTTTTTAAACTTACCAATTATTGGGTCTATAAAATGTCAAAAAGGTGAAAAATGTCTCAATAAGTAATGTCGTCAATAGTTTTCCTGAATCTCTATGATGTCTTCAAGTTACATTTCTTGTCTAGTAACACTCCATAACCTTGATAGAAATGTAATTTACAATTCTATAAAACAAAGAGAAGCAGCAAATCTCACATCCGAGAAACTGGAATATGTGAATATTTGGCACTTTTGCTTAATGAATTACTTTAATGATGAATTAATTATGCAACTTGTCGTCAATTTCCCGTAGACTGTAGATGACTGTGGAAATAAAAACATGCTGATACTAGTAGTTTACACATTTCTTTACCATGTTGGCATTAATCCTGTCCATTCCATAAGGAACAAAAATATAGTTACATTGTTGTTTTTGGACTGAACAGTTATACAGCCTGTAGACTAAATATCCATTGCTGTTCTACGGTATTCTTACCTCTTTGATCCTCTTGACCAGGGCGTTCTGGTCGAAGGCCACGGCCTCAGCACACTGGTGTAGGTGGTCCTGGTAGCGGATGCAGAGCTGCAGAACCTGAGCAGCATCCAGCCTTTCCAGACACACACTGCTGGGTGACGTCTGGCCACTCAGCACTCCTGTGCAGAGAGAAGTGCAAAGGACTTACATGGACTTGTCGGAACAGAATAACACTTGACAAGAGCATAACACTAGGCAATTATTGTAATTCGCACAGGATCTGACAGAACTACCCTTCCTGCTATTTCAGGAGTGTGCCAACACAGGAAACTTGGCTCATTATCCACCTTCTAACACAGTGCTAATGAGTTGCAGTGACAATTAGCTTCACTACACAGAATTTGAAAAAGGACCTGTGGGGACTGGTTGCAAATAAGATGAAACTGTCAGCGCCTTCATGTGAAAACTGAAATGGTAGAAGTCAGACAAAAGATCTGCACACTGTACTCAGCACACCTATGCTCTTCATGAATCTAATTCATCAGAGTAATATTTCAATCAAGTCAATGAACATTTCTTGGGCTTCATAAATGTACATATTTTATCTTAAAGCATACAATACCTGCCAGAGAATATGGGATTTCTGCTGTGGGTGAGGGTGAGCACTTGTGGACTGAAGTGTGTTTTTGTAAGATTCATGCTTAGTTATCTGTTTATCAGGTACATGTAGCTACAACTAGGGCAGTCTACACCCCTGCAATTTATCCTATCTTCATAGAGGTTAAATCGAACAGGTTTTGTTGAAACAACAAACTATTCTCTCTAAAACAACCACAAAAACTTGATATTAAAATTGTATTGTAACTGTAAATTGTATTAGTTTTGGATAGGTGTACCAAACAAACTGTCTCAAAGATGACACTAAAATTGTTGTCAACAACTGGGGAAATTAAATGGTACCTTTCAAAAGTGGCTGGAAGGTGGGTATTTCTTGAAGCTTTATGACATCTGGGTCATTGTGGATATTCCGCATAGACTGGGTCCCCTGGGCCACAACCACAATATCATCCATCTTTGCCTTCTGCTTAGCTGGAGATGGCACCACTGCAACGACAACATTTCTGGTAATATAAACAGGCACAAATTACTTATAACAAGTACTATGGTTTACACTGATCCATCCATACAGGTAAAAGAAGAAATGGCACAATGGAGAAATACTCTTATTACAAGTAAAAACACAATATCCAAAATCTAATGAAAGTAAAAGTAGAGCTGCAACGATTAGTCAATTAATCAATTAGTTGATTGACAGAAAAATAATTGGCAACTATTAGGATAAAGTTAATGGTTTCTGTGACATTTTCTTTTTCTTTTAAATAAAAATTGTCAAAATTTTCCCATTTCACCTTTTTAAATGTGAAAATCTGGTTTCCTGAGTTTTCTATAAAAGTTAACTCAATATATTGAGTTTCATACTGTTTATCAGGAAAAACATGACATTTGAAGAAGCCACACTGGGCTTTGGGAAATTATCATGGACATTTTCTTGACCAAATTACTGACTGATTAATCAAGAAAATAATTTACAGATTAATTTACATTAAAATTAATGTTAGTTACAGCCCCACACAGAAATATACACAGACGGTGTCAAAAACATTAATTATGCAGATGGTGCAGTTAGGGAAACCTATTACATTTAATGAAGTATTAACATGTTAGAAGATTATAATATTTTCATTACGCAGAAAGTAACTGGAATCTGTAGCTGCCAACTAAATATAGCGCAGATGTAGTAAGAAATACATCTCACTTTAAGGTGTAGTGAAGTAGGAGTGAAACTTGAGGATAAAATGTGAATACTCGAGTAAGGAAATACTCACAGTACTGCAGTAACTTTATTTTTTACCTTACTTTCTATAAATACCAGTGACAATGTTGGACTGCCACTTTACAGCAATTCTGCAATAAACCTTGGTTTACCTATGCAGAAACCAACCACTGAATGTTAAGTTTTTTCTTTTAAGTTGTAGAGGATAGTCTTACCTGATGAGCTGTAATCGGAGTGTTTGTGCTCCGCTTCTCCGCTCTGCTCAGCTCCCATGGTGCTAACGTCGGGCTAGCAAGCTAGCACTTAGCTTCCGTCAACGTTTCCAGAAAGTGCAGCGAATTAACCACGAATATGTTGATGATAGACCGACTACACAGACTTCACAGGACCTCCAAACACGTTCGCGCTGACAACGAGGCTACCATGTCGATAGGAGAGGAACTGAAAGCCAGGGTTGTTGGCTGCTTTAGGATTTCAATGCTAGCTATGTCAGCTAACGGTTAGGTACCAACTGTTACCGCTACAGTTTACTAGCTAACCGGCTACTAAACGTTTATTTAAGACAACTGAATTATAACCCCGGCGATTATTGACACCCGCGTAGTTTAAATAATTAACCAATCTTTGTATTAACGTTATATGACACAACAGAAATGACTGACTTTAGTTCACGACGAGGCAACACTTCCGTAAATATTGATCACGGGGTCTGACCTTTGCTTGTATCCAGGATCCAGACCAAAGCATTACCGCCCCCTGCTGCTGAAGCCTCACAAACAACAGGGTTTCTGCAGCGTTAAATTAAATTTACGCATTTTACGACCTTTTAATACCACACTGAATGCAGTTTAAGTACATTAATTTGTTGACCTTCCTATCATGTTTTTGCCAGTACTTCCCAGCTGTATACAAAAATAATTCCTGCTGATATAATTAATAAATGTGACCTGGACCCACGTATGGACTACTGGACAGGTCCACAGGCTTCCTGGTCCAGAGCCTCTGTATGAAGTTACTGTTCATATTAATTGTTTTAAAGTCACAAAACTCAGTTAAAAGTCTGCTAAGTTAAAAAAAATTCCAAGATACAAAACGACCACAAAACCACAGAGACATAAAATACTCACAAGACATAAAATGACACAAATGACCACAACAAATCTTTAAAAAAAATAGACACAAAACCAGAGACACAAAATGGCAAGTCACAAGCACAGAGATTAAAAAAATGACCAGTCAATAAATGACCACATAGACCCTTGAAGACCTCAAAGAGACACAAGACTATCACAACTCCCACCCAACCACAAAGAAACACAAAACAACCAGACACACTGAATGACCACGCTGAGACCCTTAAAGACCATAAGGAGACACAGAATGCCAAATAACGCAATATCTTTCTGTTTAGGGGTCCTACATATGAGGGGTGGGAGGTCCTCTTACTCATCTATGCTCATTAGCCCTTCGTCTCATAATCCATCCACACTTGGCCCTTAAAGTAAAACTTCCAACTTTCTAGTGTAAACCTACCTGTGACTGGCTTACACCTCGAGAAAATAATATACATCAAAAAAAGACCACACAGCATCTTCACCTCTGTAGATTTAATGAATAGGACACAAGTCAAGCTGAAAAGCATAACTCAAATACAAAACAATTTAAGAAACAATTACTGAAACAAGATAGTAATATATACTAACATGTATCACATTGGAATGACATGGAACATCCTACAGGATAAACAACAACCATTAACATTTAAGCACCACTGTATTTAAGTTCCATCATCGTTCGGTTATTCTTCCCTTGTCACCTCTCAGTCTTGTTATTGACCAAATTTGCGTGTACATGTGGGTTAATGTTAACATACAACCTGCTGATAAGGCAGCTCAGAAATCCAATCAAATGCTCAATACCTTGAAATTTATCACATTGGAATGACATGGAACATCCTAGAGGATAAACAACAAATGCTCAATTTAAACTGATTTAAACTGTTACCCCAGTAAACTGATTCAATGAAATACTACTTTAGCTACTTTGCCTTTATATTTAGTCAAAAGCTACAAACACTTAGAACTGATGCGGCCAATGAAAATAAAGGCAAGAGAAACACAACGATTGCTTCACACAAGTGACCACTAGCTACATGAATCCTGTCTTTTGTCCACTCTCTTCTCCGTGTGAGTCTGTTTCTCATCTTCCCCATCTTCTTCAGCCAGAGGGTAGAGTCGCAGGTCCAGGGTTAGGATGCGGCTGAACATGTGTTCATCAAACTGTGAGGAATACACAAACAATATAGTAACCGCATTGTCATGTAATACAGAAATTAAGAGTTCCTCTACAATTTCCAACTTATCATAAACATTTGTTACATCTGAGTAGACTCCCAGCAAAGCGTCTGCCTTGGAGAAAAACTCCTCTTTCAGGGAGATGACAATGATCTGCATGTTCCCTCTGGACTCCTCCCTGATGAAACTGGTCACCTGGATGCAAACAAAACACCCACACAAGATATGTACAAATACAATCCATGAACGTAACATAGTAATAATAATAATAATAATAATACATTTTATTTAAAGGCGCCTTTCTTGGCACTCAAGGACACCGTACAGAGTTACACAAATTGAGATTAAAAACACATTAAGAAGAAGCAACAATAAAAATGAAATATAAAAATAAAAATAATAGAAAAGTGACAGAGCAATTGGCATCAGATGGAAAAGGCAGTTTTAAACAGATGTATTTGAGTTGTGATTTGAAATGGGGGAATGAATCGATATTTCTGAGTTGGGGTGGTAGTAGATTCCAGAGACGGGGAGCAGAGCAGCTGAATGCTAGTAGGATAGTAGTGCAAAGCTGAACACACAAAACCTAATATAACACTTTAACAACTACATGTATGACATTATACTGTTTGGACATGTTTTTATGTTCCATGAGCTGTGACTTTTATGTCCAACACAGTTTCCCTTGCAAGTGAAATTGATTTCATCGCACAAACTATGTTGCCAGAAAGCCAAAGAGCACTAACTGCTCTGACACACAAATAAATCTATATCTATTAATAGCATATATGGATGTTATTTTTAGTGTATAAAATATCAGAAAAAGTCAAAATCCCCATCACAACCTCCCTTAACTCAAGGTGACACTGGTTTTATCCTATCGACCGTCCAAAACCCAAAGATGATATAAAACAGAGAAAAGTAGTAAATCCGCATGTTGGACAGCATGGAATCAAAGTGTATTGGCATTTTGAATGATAAATTAGTTAAACATGTAATAACAGATGGTTTTGGCCACTTTGTGGCAGCAGGACCACATTGTGAACACAACATTAATATATCATCACTTTTTAGGTTGATATATCATGAGGTTGTTGTAGCCAACAGTTCTTTACAAATCTTTGCTTCGCAAATCCAGCTGTTACAGACCAACATTATCATTGATTTGGAGTCGTGCCTCTAGTCACCTGGATAATCGAAGTATAACATTCACTGTTCTGTTTTAATTTCTACCAACTCCTGAGGGAAATGTCTGGCTCTTTCGCTGCTCTATCTTCTCTTTTAGCTGCACTATGTTCACCAGCTAGTCACTAACTGTGTCTGGCTGCTGTTTGGTGCTAAGCAGGTAGTAGACCAGCTGGATGCAGCTGGAAACTTACCTTGCTGATGTTGGTGTTGTCCAAGGCTGCGTCGACTTCATCCAGGATGAAGAAAGGAGCAGGTCGGAAGCTGAGAGAAATGACACAAACACCAGCATGCCAAGCAGAACAGATATACTCAACCAGTCACATTGGTCTAATCTCAAAGCCACAGCTTATCGATCGTAGATGACTAATGCAACGAGATTAGAAAATGTGGGTCAAGTGCTTCAGAAGGAAACTATCAGTCAAAAGAGGTTAAAAAAAAAAAAAACTTTAACGAAGAACAATTATTTCAGTACAAAAGAAAATAAGAAAATAGCAGCAGCAGAATGGGACTCGGGAGATGTCAAGTGTCTCTTTAGAGGAGAGTTTTTTGCATAAAGTTGACGATGTGAAAGAGGAGAGGATCAAAAGGCTCTCCACATTACAAAGCCTTTACTTTATTAGTCCATTCATCAGTTTAAAAACTCATGTTCATTACAAGCTAAGTACCCCCAGCCAACTGTTATTTTTTCCCCCAAGAAGAAATTAAAGTTTCTGAAAGATATTTCATGGTGTGTCAACAGCTGTGCAGCAATTCCTTTTGTTTTGTTTTGTTCTGAACTTCTGTTGGGGGTAATTATCCAGCTGTCCAGCTCACAGTTTAGGCTGAGGAAACACTGATTTTGTTAAATTATTTTGGGAATCAGGGTGGTAACACGTTAATCTGTCATTAAAGACAAGTTTTTATGATTATTCTACTCATTATGTGGCGCTATTACAGCAATTTCTATGTGATTTCTTTATCTCATTTTCTGTAATTTTCCATCTTCAACTTTTATAATGTGCTGTATTGTGATTTAATGTAATCTAGTCTGTTGTATGGAGCTTCCAGGATTACCTGTGGATGGCAAATACCAGGGCCAGAGCAGCAATGGCCTTTTCTCCACCAGACAGATTGTCCATTGACATGTAGCGTTTCCCCGGCGCCACACAGTTGTAGTTAATTCCTCCGAGGTATGGCTCATCTGTATTGTCTGCACTCAGAATGGCCTGGAACACATACACAGTCTCTTTTAATTTCTTTTATCGGAACCTCATCTTGTCTGTTTCATGTAACTGTTTCATGGCTAAATTATGAAAATGTAAATGAAAACCAGTGGGGATGATGAGATCTGGACTGAGTAAGTAATGCTACTGCCAACAAGCTAGAAAAATATTTAAGAATATTTAATAAGTTCAATTGAATACCATATACTGCCTCAGGCCTTTTTGAGGAAACAAATACTAAAGAAATCAATACTTTTTAAGTCTTATCAATACCCGCAGATACTCTTTAACACCATGTGCAATGTCCAGTATTACTGAGAATTATGTATTGTTCACACAGTTTATGCTTAGCTGAACTCAACAGTGCCTGTTCAATGTTCAGTATGAAGTGCACACATAACCTACTGGTTATTAGGCCAAACAAGTTAGTCAAGTAAAGTTGAGTAAGGCTTATGTTAACAGAACTTTTTACATACATGACAGTGGGGAAGGGAAAAAAATGCAGATGAATACAATAAAAGCAGAAAAACTTGTATGTTTGTTTCTGAGATTGAGGTTTGTTTGCTTCACCTGAGCGCTGCTATTCCTGCAAATTCTTTTATAGATCTGGTCAATAACGACAGACACATGCTCAAAGCACTGGCTGAACAGGTGAAAGCGCCGGGCTTTGACTTGCTCAAACTCCTGACTGCACTTCCTGGCTAATTTGGTGCTGGCATCAAAGGCTGAGTGAGAGGGAGGAAATTCAGTTACTTCAGTTATCATACTCAGTATTATTATTACAACAGGTAGAAATCCCATGTGGGAATAAAAGCTTAAATATATCAAATAAGTGGTTTTGATTGGCAAACATTTTTGCAGAGATTATAGTAGTTGTATTCCACCTATCAAGCATTTAATTTCGAAATTAAACCTTGATAGATGAAAAATGAAATACCTTCCGTCACCCCCTGTAACTTGTCCTTCACCTCCCTCATCTTTTCCAGAGCTTTCAGATTGGGGACAGTGGTGCGATGCAGCACTTCCTCAGTGGATGACACAGACTCCTTCAGCTTCTCTAGGTAAGCCTCCACCTCCTCCTCTCCCTGTAAACTCTGTGTAAAGAAATATTCAGTGGAAGAAAGTGCTTTGCAAATGTTTTGGTACCTGCTGGTCATATGAATAAACAGCACTGAGAGAGGATTAGGATAATGATGAAGCTTGATGTCTCACCCTGAACTCTGCCTCCAGTTCAGAGTAATCAATGACTAGCTGTGCCTCTCTCTCGTAGATGTCCATGGTGGCTGAAGTGCTTTCCGATTCTGTGTCCAGCTGCACAAACCACAAACATCAGTCATTAGGTAACAATGACACCTAAAGTCCTTTCCTTACTTTTTTGGTTTCCTAAAACTAAACTAAAAAGTCTTAGTCTTCATTGCTTCATAATATGGGGATTGCTACAGCGTCTTTTATTAAATTCAAAATATGAAAATTTCAGCTAAAATTAACATTCAGGACATTTCCAAAACTGCACAGCGCTGTGGTTGGAATGACATCAGAAGAGACAAAGAACCATCAGTTGTCAAAGCAGACTTCTTCCCCCTACCTGCACCTCACTGATTTCATTCAGGCTCCCTGACAGCAGAGTGATGGGCAGACCCTGGATCTTGCAGGCCAGCAGTAAGTTGTGTTTGGCCAGACGTTTCTGCTCCAAAGCTGTCTCTGCAGTCATCACCTCCAGCTGAAGCTTCACCAACTCTCTGAGAGAAAGAGAGACAGAAAAAAGTTTGGTACTTTGTTCTGATCTTATTTGTTGCTGGGTATCAGTATTAAAATGGGAGATGAGGAGATGTTTTAAAAAGCAAAATATTTTGTGTCAGCAAAAAAAAATCATTAATACCCTCCCACTTTTTATCAGTACCAGCCTGTGTTATACCCTGCGCTAATATCATATTTCAACCAGAAACTCATCACATTGCAGATGCAAAATTGTATATATATATATATATAAAAAAAAATGTCATAACTCGTCATAATTGAAAACATGGTTGCTTTAAAGTTATGTTTTTACAAATACCAATGATGAAAACAAACTTTCAGTTTCATCAGAAAACATTCACATCCTAGATTAAGTAGTTCTCCAGCATTATTCTTTGTAATAACGGACCACTCAATCCATTCATCAGCAGTAACAGGTTCAAATGTTGTGATTTTACCTATTGGTGGTGGTTATAGATTGTTTACTCCTGGGCATAACTATGTTCAATGTTACATTTAACAATCAACAGTATACACTGCTGTTCATAGTGTCTCTCTCTCTCTCCTCCCCCACCCCCCCTTTCTCCTCTGAACCCAACCGGTCGAGGCAAAGCCTGGAGTTGCCGTCCATCTGCAGTAGTGAGACCTGCCTGCATGCAGGGAAACACGAGGCAGGATGGTGTCCAAACGAATATTCCACATGAACTGAGCAAAAAGTGTGATTGGTTGTGACACAATTTGTAAACAGAAGACAGCATTGTGGGGGAAGTTTAGTGGCGAGCAGACAAACATCAGAAAGAATCTTCAAAGCGGCAGAAAGATACAACTGATACAACGGATCACAACTTCTGGTCAGCACTTTCAGAATAAAGTCAGAGCAGAAACAGAATGCAGAGATTTGTGAGATGGGCCTTTGAGTTGAAGTGACAGCCTTTTTGTCTAGGCAACTATATGCACAACCAGTCATAGTGATTGTAAGGTCAACTAAATCTGTGGTAAGACTCATGATGCAGATCGTGATGCTACCTAAACAGATTGTTATAGGGTCTTTTGGCCAGATTGCCCTCCCGTACAGTATACTGCATGTACCCGTCAGAGGGAAAACCTCTGCAAAAGCAGCAGTTGCAGTATTAATAGTAATGGTAGTAGTAGCAGCAGCACAATAACAGTAGCCACAGCACTAGTGATGTTAGTTTGCAGTGTTACTTGTTGATCTCTTGAAGACTGTGAATTTTCTGGTCCAGCTCAGCTTTGGCAGCGGCCACTTGGCTCTTCTTAGAGAGCAGCTGGTTCTTCAGCTCCATCAGTTTGTTCTGAACTTCCTCCACTGCCACCAGCAGCTTCTCCTCATCCTGCAGGGGAACAGAAACATGCAATGGCCAAAGGTTTGATCTCAGCCAGAGTGTGTCATGCAACATCCAAGAAGTAAATACTAAACCCTTAATTACAGATCTGGAAAGGGATTAATATTCGAGGGGGAGGTGGCTAATCATTTTTGCTATGCTGTTTTGAAACTAAACCTGTCATTCTGCAAAGCATTTGACCCACTGCCACGTTACAAGAGGTCGTCTAACAAGTAAACTGCTGTATATCAACATTAACACTGAATGGAAAGCCTGAGATCATTACCCTCGTCTGCTCTGCAATGGTTCTCTCCTCCTTGTTGATGGTCTCCTCCATTTTGTGGATCTTCTTCTTCTGCTGCTTCAGTTGCTCTTGCTCATACTCAAGCTGAGCATTCAGACGAGCAAACTGACTCTCAAACTCCAGCCTGAAGAGAGAGATGTATGATGCATCAAGGTCTTTATGCTGCAAAATACATGAGAGCCTGCAGACACGCCGGACAAATACTGTAACTGTACAATGTTAGTAAGTATGAAAAACATGGACAAAATTGAAATGCATGTTTGTTGTAATTGTATTTTAGAAAATCACATAGAATTAAATTAAAACACAATAAAATGAAGATTCATATAGAAAAAAGAAAACTGACAAGGAACTTGAACTGAATTTTACTGTATTACACACAGTTGGTGACTAAAGACTTGTAATTGTATTAAAAGGACCAACTAAAACATTTTCTATCATCATTTTCATGGCAATTATTTGTAAATCACACAAACATCCTAAATTTTAAAATATATTATTGGAAAGCTTTGTACCTAATTTTTTAAAAGCTAATCCACCATAAAGGCATTTGTCATAAAATATTCATCACAGGTTTGGCAGGTTGAGTTTAGCACATGTGACAGAGAAAATACTGGTGTGTGGTTGTCATACTGTTTCTTGTCAAGCTCAGTCAGCAGTTTCAGGTGCTCCTGCTCATACTCTCGGATACTGTCCACACCGATCTCAGCACAGAAGTCAGAAAACACCACGTCCTCTATCTGGATACACAGATAATCTACACCGTAACAACCACAAGACTGGGGCTGGTGAAGGATTTGGCTGTTAAGTTGTCCTCTGGCCAAAAGAGCAGGGGGCCAGTGAAATACTCTTATTCAACAGCTGAAAAAATCATTTTGAATTTGGAGTTAAAGAGACATAGGGGCAACAATGCCTTTTTTAACACCTAGTGTAATGACCTGTGGAAATGATGTCAACTCATAACAATGTGTTGAGGCATTATATAATTATCAGGTTTATTTAATGAAATTGTTTAATTATAAGGCTTTTTTATCTTCACATTAATACAAGAAATGTAGAGACTGAGAAATTATTGCAAAAATAAACTGCAGTCAGAATCAACATGCGTGAACAGGATGTTAAGCTCTGTAGACAGACGTACCTGGTCAATCTGGTCTCTGATCTTCTTCATCTCTGCGTCCTTAACACTTTCCTGCTGCATCTGGATCTGAGAGTCCAGGTTTGCTAGTTCACTCTCTATACGAGAAATATCCTGAAAACCACAGCCACAGACAAGGACAAGGAACAATAAATACTGTCAATCTGAAACTGCTCCAGTGTTGTCATGACATATCCTTGTACTAATAATTTGCTTTGTTATTCAATGTTAGTGACATTAATAGTAAAAGTGATAGTGACACATCTGTGGCATTGGTTTACACATACACACACAGTAAGGAAAAGTAAATAAGCCTTTTTTTTTAAAGAATCATACCGCTTGGCATTTGAGGATGGTTGTTTTCCGAAGGTTTTCCAGCTCAGTTTTTGAGTATTTGAGGCGGGTCTGTGCACCCTGAGCCTGAGCAACGATCTGTTTCAGGTCTGACTCCTTCCGCTTCAGCCTCATCAGATCCTGTCATAAAAAACACAGCAGGACTGTTTACTGGGAATTAACTCTTCTATCTGTATACAGTAATGGAAATCAACCAAAATAATTAAAGTCTTTTGGTTACTACTACTTAGATCATGTGACTCACGCGCAGCTCAGCTGTCAGTTGTTCCTTGCGTTCCCTCAGCCGTGTCATGTCCTTCTCATCCCAGCAGCGGGCTTTGTTCCGCAGGTCACTGGAGCCTCCAGAGATCACACCTGACTTTGCAAACAGTGTCCCGTCCAGCGATACAGTCTACAGAAAACACTTAAGTTTAAAATATCTGCTGCCAGAAAAGGCCAACATGTTAGCAAGTAAGTTATTAATTAAAGGCTCTAGTTTGTAATACTAGAAAGGCCTGTTTAGCCTGTAGTGTTCCCTCTTACTTATAGTTTGTATTTTTACCAGTCAGTCAGTGGGAGTTTCACTTAGGTAGCTGTATGCGACTTTCCTTCTCTTTTTTGTTTGTGTAGTAATCAATTTAGTAAGATCTTGTTCAATGTATATTTCAATATATTGTCAGGTATAATTAATGGAGATGGACATAAACTCAAATCGTGACTGAACCAAATAAAATGTGTTGTACTTTTGTTGTTACGTGCATGACTGAACTTACCTTAAGGCGCTCCTGCCTGTCAAAGGCCACACTCCGAGCTTCTTTGATTGTCTCACACACCAAGGCGTTGCCACAGACAAACTGAATCACTCTTCTCAGCTGGGTGGCACCTGTGGCAGTATTACCCTGGACAACATCCACCACCATCTTGGCACCTGGCACCTGCCGCAGTCGCTCATTCAGAGGACTTACCTGGGCACACAAGAGTGATGGTTATCATTGACGCTAGGTACTGTAAGCATGTGTACTACTCTGCAAAGGGAAACAAATTCTGCATGGATTCAAAAGCATGTCTTGAGGTTTTCCATTTTCAACCACACAAAAATAGTCAGGACTCACTTTGGAAACGGTTTCAACTTACATCCAAGAAGTCAACGGGTAGGAAGGTTTCAGGTTCGACTCGCTCCTGCTTCATGAAACAAATACATTCCCGGGCCACTTTTTCTGTGGCCACCACAATAGCATTCATGTAGCGGCCAAACACCTTGGTGACAGCCAGCTGGTACTTCTTATGGATGGGACTGCACAAGTCAGAGAGACGACCATACTGGAAAGGAAATGTAAAAAAACTACTTCAGAATTTCCACAGATTAAATGAAGAAAATGATGTATGATATTGCCAAACAATTGGTTGACATTTCTTTCAAATTATGCAGCCAGACTTTATGACTTTTATGAAAGGATCAGAAAATGCACAGTTTCTTTTTATTTGTAGGGATTGCTAGCTTTCAGAAAACTAAATTTAGGCTTGAATGATATAATTTCTCCTCCTACTGCCTGTCTGTCTCTTACCACAGTGTCAGGGTAGAATCTACGGAGCTTCTCTAGCAGCTCTTTGCGCTGCAGCTGGCGTCTGCTCTCCTGGCTGTCCACACGGGCGCTACCCAGCTCCTCCAGCACCTGACTCAGCTCCTGGTTCACCTCCTCGCTGCGCTGGCGGCCCCGCTGCAGCTCTGCATTCAGACTCTGCTCCTGCTGTCGGTACTCCTCGAGGGATGACCTGAGAGACATACCGCTTTTATAACATACACTCAGTTTCCTTCTGTGATTACATCCTAATGTCAAAGTATTTAATTTGTCACTGATAAGTCAGTCAGGGAGAGTCTGACAGGTTTTCACTAGCTGGCATGAGGTAATAGGAGTTTACACAACATACGTGCATGTCTTGGTGTACTCCTCCAGCTTCTCTGCTCTACGTGTCAAATCTTCCAGCTGACTCTGGGTGTTCCTGATGCCGACCTACAGCAGACAATGTTACAAGTGTGGTATAATTAAGGATATATTCATCAGATTCAGTAGTGTGAAACGTGTGATTTTTTTCACCAGCTGTTCAGTCTGGAATATTTATGAACTTGAAAAGATGTGTTGTTTCAGCAGAAATGTGTCTCCTACAGTACCTCCACTTCCTTCTTTCTGCGCTGGTCGAAAGCCAACTTTTCATAGTCTGCTCTCACTTCCCAGTGCAATTTCTCTGCCTGCTGGCTGAGGACAGCCCCCTGCTTTCGGGCCAGCTCCTTCAGCTCTTTGTATCGCTCTAACTGTAGCAGAAATACATCCAAAAACATGATAAGGACATTACAACAATGTCACTTTTTTGCTTATTTGTCCCCAGTGCTTTCAAGCTAGCTGCTCGACTAAGCTATCTGTTATTTAATACCAATTAAGACAAACCCCCCCCCAAAAAACAAGACAAGAACATGAAAAAAATGAAAAGAAACCGACTTTTATTTAGACACGGAAGTTCATTTTCTACCTTGTGAAAATATATGTGGCAAAAAATAGCATTAACTGTGAAGAAATCTGTGCAGTGTTTCCTCTACATTCATTTAGCAGTAGCGACCCGCCACTGCTAAATCATAGCCGCCACGCCTTCAAATTTCTTTCTTTTTTTTTTTTTTTTTATTGTCGCAAATGCACCACCGCCACATCTCTCCACCTTCACAGCACAGCCTGTGTGATGATGAGCGCAACAGCGGGGGGAGGGGAGGAGAGGGAAGGGAGGGAGGGAGTGGGGTGGTTGGGGGATCCTATTGGAGTTAATTACTCGCGAGAGCGCGGCCTTGAAAGTGACATCACGTCAGGCACCAGGTCAGAGTCAGAGAAGTGTAGTCGTGAGGAATAAGGCAGCGAATTACCGGAGAAAAGGTAGACTTATTAGCCAACCCAGTGACGCTAACTTGGGTAAACTAATTGATAGCATTAAGCTAATATCTACATGTCATTATGTATTAACTGCTGACTGCATTTTCAGATGAGCTTGTTCAGATACTTCTCTAAGAAGAGAAAGACAACAGATGAAGAAGACGCTAGTCAGGTAGCATCATAAGCCTTTTACTAACTCGTAAATGATGATGTTAGGTATAAAATAGTATTTTAATGTTCACACTTGTAATCAGATGTGATGTGAATGTAAAGCATATAACGCTGTTAGCGTTACGTTACTCACACTTTTAATGTAATCTTATTGGACAAGTAACATTAGACAGGGAGGAGTTGTTAAACAAAGTGGAGGAGAGCAGAGCACAGCAGCGGGAGAGCTGGGTGAAGGTGCAGGAGAGAGAGATGAGCCTGGGTGCAAACTTTGCCACTGACTCTACCCCTGCAAAGGAAACACTGCAGTGATCAAATAAAATATACACACACACCTGATCCTCTTCCAGCTCAATGTCCCTCCCACGGGAGGCTGCCTGTTGCTGTTGTTGCTTCTCATAGTTCCTCCAGGTCCTCTCCAGTTCAGCAATCTCCTGCTGACCCTCTGCCAGCTCCTGGTTTTTAATGGCAAACAGCTTCTGACTCTTCTTCAGGGCATTACGGACCTCCTCAGCCTTCTTCCTGTGGTGGGATGTGTTTATCTTGGCTTTGATGTACTGGGACCGAGTCTGGGATAGGATGTGCTCCTGGGAACTGGGTGGTAGAGTTAGAGGAGGCTTGGGTTAATTCTATTCAATGGCAAACTTGATGGCATATGCCACTTCTTTAGTTGTACATAATGTTAGTTTGAATCAAAGGCTTGCTTATTAAGTGTCCTTACAAAGTGAAATCTGAAAATAAAATAATTTTTCAGAGAAATGCCCCTAAAAATAAAGTCAACAAATACAAAACCCTTCTTACAAAACTCTCCCACACACAAAAACACACCGGATCTCCTTCTCAATGTGCTGCTGCTCTCTAGTGAGGTGTCCATGCTCCTTCTTGTTGGTTTTGACCGTCTGCTCCCAGTTCACCAATTTACTGTTCTTTGCAGCTGCAGCCTGCTGTTTCTCCCTCAGGTTGTTGCTGAGAGCGTTGACGCCCTTCTCATTATGATAGAGCTCAGCCAGGCTCAGCTGGAAGCAGTTATGGTGAAGCTCATCCACCAGTGCCTGGTACCTCTGGGCCTGGAAAAGAGAGAGGTATGGCGGGGGAACAGTCAATAATGCTCAAGGGAAACTGATGCCACTATAGTTCTGTTGATGCTAAACAGTCCATGATGCTATTCCTGTGAGCACATATACATCAGTAATTTAGGACTACATGACCTTATTCCTGCTGCTCTCTCCTTTATCTGCATCAACAGAGAGCATGGGCCACATCCCAGTATGGAGGCCAGCATGGAGCCCGATTAGAGGAAGAAAATTCTAATCATCACGTGGATTTCTGCTGCAGCAACTGCAGTATTGGGTAAGCTATGATTCTCCTACAGCAAGAATTTTCTTTGCCCAAACTGATGAAGTAGTGAGTATATACTGTGTGCTACCAGTGAACATTTTAGCTGTATTTTACCAGCAACAGTAGTCTGAGAAATTCAGGCATCAGATGAAATTACATTTTTTTTAATCAGACATTCTGATAATATTTCTATTTTCATTATCCGTTAATGTCTATATTCTAACTGAATCGATTAATCATTTCAATTTTTAAAATGTCAAAAATGTGGAAAAAATTTCCAACACAATTCCTAAAAGCCTGAGATGAAGACTTCATATTGGAAATCATCACAAGTAAGATTGGGAACTACAGTGTTTGGCAATTAATCTATAATCACAAACAGCTGGGAATTAATTTTCTGTAATTGCAGGTTTTCCCACACACAGAAATACTTGGACGGCCCACCCAGGTATATTTGCAAACTCGATTTGACATTTTATTTTTGTATGTTTTTTAATCCATCAGAATGACGCCATCTGCGATGGATTAACTATTCTCTATACTTGCTCCCCTGTACCACGCTCTGCTAACGCGCAAAGACAAACAGAAAAAGAGAAGAGAAAGAGAAGAGAAAGAGGGACAGAGGGAGACGCATGGTATTACTTTAGAAGACGCGGACACGGTGGATATTGAACGGACACTTCTCAATTCCAGTCAGTGGTCAATGAAGCTGAAGCAGAGGCAGCAGGTCCCAGTATGGTAAGAGCAATATGTCACTGCATCTTTGTCACTGAGTAATATTAAATGAATGCAAATGTTGTGGTAACATTCACACATATTTCTTGTTGGTCACTACATGGCCCCCCTCACCACAAGTATTTCAGATCTGTGGGAAACACTGAATTGATCAGTTTATTAAACTGTGTTCTACTGCAGAACCTACAATGATAATGAGATGATTCAGGATCTGGATCTGATCACAATGTCAGAAAAATTGAAGACCATCCAAAATTCAAGAAAACATGGGAAAAGTAAAGCAAAACATTGTAATCGGTCACAAACAGTTGCTACTGTGTGAGAACACATACACATTTAAAAAAAATCTGCAACAGGTTGAAGTTCGTGTCAACTCGCAGAATTTCTATCATCAATGACTGTGATCAGATGGGGTGGGGGTGTGGCTGGTGATTTAGCAGTGATCATCACCTCTGCAAAATCAATTTCCTGTGGGAAACCCAGACACTGCATCACACCAACCGTACCTCTGGTTCTGTCCAAACCTCTCCAGCATCTGATCACAACACAGGCCAAGGTCCATCAGGAGCTGTGGTGTTAGTGATAAAACTCTAGCAGCATTTTGTGTTCGAAGTTGGAAAATGAATACAAGCCAGCTACTTTCAGCCAGAAGCTTCACTTGTGTAAGGTTGGTTATGAATGCGTCTGACTGGTAACATTGTTGCAATGAGGGTGTATGACCCTACTGGTTGACAGACTCATTATATTCCTCTTTTTGTATAAACTTACCTCTATTTTTTCCTGGGACACTTGCTTCCTCTCAACAGTGGCAGATTTCTTCTTGCTGAAGTGAAACTGTGTGTCCTCTTTGGCCTTAAGCAGGGCCTCTTTCTTTCTGTCGTACTCTGCAGCGTACTCTTTCGACTGACTGATGAGCTCAAACATCTTGGTCCTCTCCTTTGGGTCTTTCAAAGCTATGGACTCCACTGCCCCCTAGTGAGGAGCATAATGATTAACAGACCTTTTTTATGTAAGGCATTATTACAACCAGCCTTTACTTATTGCGCCTGTTTCTACACATTTTATGTTATTTGTTAATATAGTGTTATTTAACTGTTAGTTAATTTCATCATGTCTATCATTATATGCTACATGGAAAGAATATCACGTATATTTTTCAAACTGTTTTCTCTGCAGCATTAAGCAGTATGGCGCTTAATTACCCATTTCAAGTGTGGGGGTTTATTTTTTCAGAATGTCCTGAGTCAAAGTGTTTTTCTTTTACATACATTCACCTACAGAGGTATGTATCCACAACATGAAAGTTTTCAGACAAAAAATAAACTGGTAGAAATCTACTTAAAATCCCCTATTTAGCATTTGCAACCAGAAAATAAAAATTTAATGGATGATTTATAACACTATCAGCAGATATATAGACATTTTTAAGTGTTTATTAATGTATAGTATTTGTCAATAATTCTAACTTCCAATATAAAGACATATTTTCAATCATTAGAACTGTGTTTTACATTTTCCTCAGTTATCTGTTTAGACAGCAGCCTTCACTTATGTGTGCCCACAAGAAGTTATACTTGTTGACAAATACTTACATCTGCTTACAACTATATTATTATGCATTTTAAATCATTAAATGATTGCTGCTTATAAAAGCTAAGTAGGATCACTTAAAGTAAAGTATTAAATACTTTAATACCATCCATGTAATTTCAGCATACTTTCATGTTTAACTGAACTAATGTCAAAACAAGTCCTAAATATCTAAACAGTGATACACATTTCAGTGCAGTCCCTCAACATTTTACCTGGAACACCAGACAGTTTCGAGCTTTGGTCACAATGCCAATCTTCTCGAGCTCCTCCACATACTTGGCGAGAGTAACATGCACACCATTGATGCGATACTCCGAGGAGTCACCTGAAAAATCCAATGAATGGCAGTTAAGACAGATTTCACCAAAAACTGACTGATGCATTTATTCTGAGGAGAGATGGGAATCAGACTTGAATGTCACAACCAATGCAGAATTTTGGTCAGACTTGTTGCCAGACAGTTTGTTAGCTGCTATTTCTTCACAGCAAGACCTGTGGAGTATGCAAAGAACTTGGACCACATTAGTAACTTGCTGAAAGGGGAAAGTACAGTCTGAGTTTGAGACTTTTTTGTTGAAGTTTTTAGGCATTGGTTAACTACAGCAACTATTAAGGGGTATACATGTGCTAGGTCAAATGATACAAAACTTGTTTATTTAAAATTATACGTAGTGGTCTACAGTAACTAAGCACATACACTAGTATAAGACAGAAACATGTGACTAACTTATGAAATGTGACGTTTTTCCAGTTATTGCGTGTAATTAGACCTTGTCAGTTTTGTGTTAAGTAAATAAGATTGATTAAGCTTTAACTTCTCCCACAACAAAACTAACAGTGGGAGAGATGTCAATCAAGTTCAGTCTGTACACGGTCAAACAGTCCTGACAAAAGGTCTGGATCAGGACAAATACGATAAGTTAAAACACCTGGGGTTGGACCATGGGTGTGCAGGGTCAAATACTGTAATAAAGTCAAATTAGCTGCACCTAAAAATACCTACAATTAAAAAGTTGCCTACACTATGATGTGTAAATATTACTAATAATAGACTAATGAATTATATTTCTATTTAACACTCTGATAGGGGGCATTGTGCATAACGAGTACTTTTACTTCTGGTTCTTACATACTTTTGCCTCAAAATGCTAATACTTCCTGATGCATTTCAGTGTAACTAGCAACTAATTTCATTACCAATAATCCCTCCAATTATTTTTGAATGAATTTATCAATTAATCATTTGGTTTTCAAAAAAATAGTTAAAAAACAACCATCAACTTTGCACTTGACTTGACACCTTCTAAAATATCATATTTCGTTCAGCTACAAGTCCAAGACGAAAAAATATTTAGTTTGATAAATGACAAAAAAAAAAGTTGGAAATACTGTCATTTGTGAGGATGGAGTCTGAAAAATTTTGTCACTGTTTCTGTATTTTTGATTAAAAATAACTGAAAGGATTAATCGATTATGAAATAGGTGCCTATTATTTTTCAGTCAATCCATTTATTAATTCAGCTGTAATCTTTACATTGTGGTATTATTGCTTTTACATTAGTAAAGTAGTAAAGTATCTAAGTATGTGTACCTCTTCTACCACTGATTATATCCATTAAGGATTTTACATGTATTCCACTTGTCTTAGAAGGGGTTTAGGATTTATGTTGTGCTCTGACACATTGTAGTTTCAACTGACCTTTTCTATATAATATGAAGCCTGAAAACTTTAACTTGATTTCTGCATTTCCTCCTTAAAAACGCATTAATGTGGCGTCAACTGATGACTAACCTAATATACAGTCTAATCTGATTCAAACTGATTTAAACTCTTCAAAGACAACTCACCGGTGATAGTCCGACAGAAGACGGTCTCCTGGTCCTCATCATCGCAGTACCGCATGGCGACCCGGGCAGTGTCGGACACAGGCTTCCCTACATGGGCTCCGTGAACAAGGTCTCTGAGGTGCTTCACTCTAAGGGAGGCAGCCCGCTCCCCCATGGCGAAGCTCAGGGCGTCCATCACGTTGGACTTGCCTGGTTTGATTTGATATGGTTAAACTTTCTTTGCATCACTCATTTGAATAAATCAATTAAAGGTACAATATGTAACACTGACGACACACGTCTTTAAAAATGGGTACTGCAGTAAAAATTCAAAACACAAGAGTTGTCTGAAATCCCTTTAAGAACATTCTTTTTAATTACACTATATTGAGTTCACAGCATTATTCAGTCATTTACACATAATTAACTTAGCAAAAAGAGGTATAAACAAAATTATATCAAGCTAACAGAAGTTTGACTGCTAATAGGCCCCATCTGTGAGCATCAGCTAGCTAGCTTTAGTTCTGAGCTGGACAAGTTGACTACGAAAAAAAAAAAAAGTTCACTTACCAGAGCCGTTTGTGCCAATTATACAATTAAATTGCATGAACGGACCGATAACTTGGTTCCCTCGCCATGACTTAAAGTTTTCGATATCAATTTGTTTCAGGTAACCCATTTCGAGGTCTCTTTGGCTGAAGGGATTCAAGCAGCTAACTCCTGCGTCACAGTCATCAATGGTCGGCAGGTCAAGACCAGAAAGAAGCGGGAAACTGAGGTTGTTCCTCCACAGGAAGCACAACACACATTTCAGTTCAAATTAGGGTCTAGGCCTATTTAAAGACCAGGCCCATTTAAATTTACTATAGAAACACCAAGACAATTAAGTAGATTTTATTAAGTACTTTTTAAGACGAAAACTCAAGTAGTAAGTAAAAGCACTGATTTCATATCTGAAATCTCAACATTTTTGATGGAATATTAAATATATATATATATATATATATATATATACTGTCATCCACACTGCACAAACCACACATACATATTGTCAGTTTTAACATATTTTAATGGTGTAATTAGTTAGAAATGAAAGACTGTGAAGGGTGCCAAGTAATAACAACAAAAGTAAATAAATTAAAAGTGAGACTCAAGTGCCTGTGGTCCATGCAGGTCAGCCATGAGTGAAACACATGAACACAGAAAGATAAAAAAAAGTTCTGAAACAGGGAAAAACAGGGGATTTGTGACTTTATTGGTCAATATAGAAGTCAGACATCTGACAACTTAATCATTTATAGTTTAGCCTCCATCCATGGTTGTAGCCATCAATAAGGATGGTCACGGACGTACTCCATAATGTGTTTCAGGGCCAGCCAGGTCTCGGAGGCAGTGGGGATGATCTGATTGGCTGGCAGGATGAAACCATAGCGACCGGTGTCCCTCAGCTCAAAGGCAAAGGAGTATTTGATGCCCACATTGTAGGACCAGTCAATGCTGCCGCCACTAGCTTGATCTAAGAGAAGCAGACAAGGAGACATGACAGTCATACTAGTAGTTTTAGTGGCAACAGTGCTAACGGTAATATTAAATCTAATATTAAAAGTATTTTAAATAGATAACACTTTATATTTTACTTTGTTTGATTAAGGATGATCTTTTAGTTCCAGGTTTTATTTACAATGGTGGACATATTCAAATCTTTTACATAAGTAAAAGTTGGAAAAGTATTATCAGCAAAATGTACTTAAAGCATCAAAAGTAAAAGTACTCATTAGGCAGGATTGCCCCTTTAAGAATGTTAAATCAATGTATATACTATTATATTATTGGTTTATTAATACTGAAGTGAAATGTGGAGTCGATGTTATCTTTTTATACTTTTGTGTAGTTTATATACTGTACAGGAATGCATCATATTTGTTAAATATTCATATTCATATAAAAGTAAAGTAAATAGTTTTTGCCCGCTCTAAATTAATGCAGTTGACCAAAAAGTACAATATTGTTCTTCAGTGTGGTGATGTAAACGTAGAAGAACCCAAAAGCTGTGTGCAATACCTGAGTAAATGTACTCAGTCACTTTCCACCACTGATCATTTATCATGAGTACATCCACACATTTCAGTAATCTGTAACTGTTTGAGTTCTTATGGAGTGATTATGAGCAGAGATGACAGAGGTACTTACAGATGATGTTGCAAATGCTTCCAACCTTGTACCTGGTGCCGTAGAGAGAGGTGAGTTTCTGCACTGCAGCTCTGCCGACAGAGTCCTACAGGAAGCAAAATAAAAAGGACATAATACTGAAGTTAGGAGAAGAGATAATACTGGAAAATACCAGATAATACTGGTGCAGATAGGAAAAGAAAGAGAAAGAAAAAAGTCTGTAGAGTTGAACTTTTAAAGTTTGTTACTCTAAAAATACCCAGTTCAAATGTTCAAAAAGAAAATATCTGGTGAGGCCTTTCCAAGGCTGTAAACACTTAAACTTAATTACATGTGAATAACTATAGGACGATGGGTCCATTAGGCAGTTATGTTAATAAACTGTGTAAACTTGAAGCAGAATATTGATGAAAAAACATTTACCTGGCTGAGATGAGAGATATAATTTGTCAAATGTTGTAGCGATGTGTTTATAATTCATCAACCCCAAAGAAAATTATTTGAATTTTCAGCTATCAAACTTTAATAAGGGAAGAAACTGTGATCCCCAGTAATAAAGTTAAGGGTAGGAGAATACAAAAATGTAAATCTACATCATCGACTTTCAACAGCCTCCTCACAGTTTCTCCTCTCTTACCAGCTCAGGCTGATGGGGCACGTTTCTGCAGGAATAGCCGTAGGGGTACATGAGCAGCTGGGAGTAGGCGTGGACAGAGATGAAGGACTTGAAGTTGCCGTGGCTCTTGATCAGGTTCACCACATTCTTCACTTCGATCTCAGAATGGGCAGAGGGGCCGTGGTAGGAATCAGAGCAGGGATTCTTGCTGGCACCGGGACCTGAAGGGAAATGGGGAAATTGAAACATATCGTGAGGCGATGAGACATGTAACAACACAGAACGCACTAACAGATGGCAGAAAGCAGCAGGATTTCATGTGCAATCCAAGACGGCTCAAAGTACATGACACACACAATGTTACATGTACACATACTGTATATACTACATATTAAGCCACTTCATGAAGTACACGTGTAACATCTAATGCAATCCAAGACAAATGACTGAATTATACTCAGAGGTGTTTCTAATATTTTCATGTATGTAAATGAGAAGCTCAAAAAATTAGAACCAGCTCTCAATGTAATGTAGTTCAGACAAAACCAGCTGTATTTATGAACATAATAATAAACATATAATTTAATTTACACATTTCTGACACCAAAAATGTAACTTTATTATCCTTTTAAAAAAGGTAGAATTTATGACTGAGCTGTTGTATTGGATTGCAACATATTTTACGCATGTACCTAATAAAGTGGCAATTGGGTAAGTGTTCATATGCTGTGTCCTAAACAAAAAGATTTCACATTTGTCTCACAGGTTCTTTTAAATTGATCTTTTTTCATAGCAATCATCATATGTATTTTTTAAATGTATTTTCTTATATAGAAACAATGATTTAAAACTTAGAAGCAGCTGAAGCTTGAATTTTTTTCATTTTCTTATAACATATGTAAACAAACCAAGACCGAAGTCTGTGTAAAGAGGAGGCGTTTATGTGTTACCCTCAAACAAATGATGATGAATGTGGCAGGTTTTTTCTGTATCTATATCTGCGAAATACTACAAAGTGGGTTTCTCTGTCTACTTAATACAAAAACAAATTTATACAACACAAAGTTTATGAGTCTCTTCTATACTGACCGCCAAAGCCAGCGTCCCAGTTCCTGTTGGGATCGACTCCACGGCACACAGAGCCTGAGATCTTGGAGCGAGTCTTACGCCACATACGGTCCTGTACATCAGACAGCTTCAGTTAGTATGCAGCATCATTTTCCTTCTATGATTTAAATTGTACAAGCATTTTTATGCAGCTGGTGAATTGCATGACCCTTACGTCCTTCAGATCCTGCCAATGTGAAAATAAACCTCATTCTGCTCCTGCATGGTTCAAATTACTGGTTTCAACAGTAGATTGCTCTGACTACCATGGCTCCCTCTCAAAATATTACACACAACACAAAAATGACATTTTCATAGTAAAACAAAAAGTAAGTGTGAAGATGATGCAGCTGTCCCATTGAGTGGTGGTGACGTACGTTGGTGTGGGTGTAAGCATAACCGTCAGGGTTGGCCAGGAGCAGCATGTAAATGTCCATGGTGTTCAGGAGGGAGGTCAGGGAAGAATCTCTGCCGTAATCAGTGGCAATCTAAGCAAGAACACAGAGCGATGAGTCACAAAAAGAGAAAGCAATCTGTCATATCTTCTGCAGTTTAACTGTCTTTAACTGAGTCTAGAAACAAGAATAACAGATGCATTCATATACAGTGAGTGGCTTTTTGGGAGTAGGTGTAAGTAGCTGTTGATTTCTTGTCAACATACCATTATAAATTGTAATTATTATTAGGGTTGCCATATTTTCATTATCTGTTCATCTGCTGATTATTTTGTCTATAAAATGTGAGAAACTGGCCTGTTCAGATTCCTTGTTTTGTTCAGCAAATGAAACTAAAAAGATATTCAATTTACAGTGAAAATGACAAAGAAAAGATGGAACCAGAGAAAGTTTGGCATTTTTGCTTGAGAAATGACTGAAATGATTAATCAGCTGTCCAAAAAGTTGATTTTCTGTCAGTCAGCTGATCATTTCAGCTGTATTTACCACGTTGCACCCCTCAGACCCTTTTTTCTGATGGTTTCTACCACATACAAATTCAACGTAAACCTTATCCTGCCGACACGTTGTACCTTGTTGGCCGTCCACACTCCAGTAGCCTGAGACACCCATTCCCTGGAGTGGATTCCTGTGTCGATCCAGATGGCAGGACGCTTGTTGCCGCCAGTGCTGAACTAAACACAAAGTAAATGTTAATTAAAATCCAAAATATTTTTAATACAGTGATAAAAAGTGATAAAAGTGTGAAAAATGTCATCTTGTCATCAGTCTTGAAAACTAAATTCCCCTCAGCGGATGTGTGATATACTGATGAAGAGTTAAACTGGTTAAAGGAGTAGCTACTAGTTAATGTGTACTTGCAGTGCTAGATGTATGTAAACTGCTGTGTAAAATCAAATCCACACCTTCATTGTGACTGATGTAGCTTTATAGCTACATCAGACCTGTGGTAACACATTTCTTACAGAGCATAGACGGGAGGTACAAACACATGTGATGCTGTCTTGTATGAGGTGTTGTTATCCTACCTTGAGCACATACATTGGCCTGTTCTCGTAGGATTTCCCAATTTCCTGCTTGGTGACCAGGTTAGGGTGCTGAGCCACCAGGGTGTCCATCCAGCTGTAGATCTGTGAGGGAGAAAGTTTAATGTATATTTGTATCTAAGGCAGGGGTCAACAAAACCATGGGCTAGTTGTTGTTTCTTTCAGCTGTTCACTGTATTTAAGAGCAGCTTATGTTAATATCCACTGACAGAAACGTGCAGCACTGAGGAGAGTCTCAGGCAACTGTCAATCATTTTGTTTGACCAAAGAAACTTTCTTGAGCTTGACTGAAGAATTAGAATAGATACTGAGCCCTGCAGCGTTACAACGCCACAGTAGCTCAACTTGATTTGAAATCACTGAATTTTCACAGTAAAATGTTGAATTTTTACATTTTTTCTGCTGGACTGGATGGAGCTGAGCGTCAGCCATGTTTTAAGTTTGAAGAGTGTCAACTTTTCTCTATCTATTATTTTGATCTAAGCCACAGCCAAAGCCTCTCTTTGTGAATCTGGTTCCCAGGAGTTAAGTCTTGTCGTGCTTGCTTCGCTTCATGTGTCATTAATCAGTATTTTGGATACCGGACTCAGTTTGATATGAAGCTAAAATGAGTTTTGATTACGTGTTTGTGTTTGTGTGTGAATATCCTACTGTCTCCAGACGATGATAGGCTCCAAAGTTGAAGCTCCTGGTGCTGCGCTCCTTCATCTGGTTCTCTGACATCTCAGCTTTCTCTGCATCGAGAACCTCCTGAATGTGAAATGAAATATATCTAATATTCAGCATTGTAATCAGTTTATTCTCAGAATCAAATGAAAAAACCAAGACGCTATAATTAGGGACGCTGGGACATAAGACACTGATGAATCCTCTGAACCAGTTTGACAGATAAGTATCAGCGTGTGTGTTAATGAACTGCACTCAGGGAATCACAAACCTGAAGGTTGTCAATCATGACAGTGAAGGGGATGTTGTGGGCATGGAGGTACTCTTTCACAGAGCTCAAACTGGAGCGGGGCACACGGATGTCGACAGGAAGCTCAGTGGAGACTGGGTGCAGCCAGAAGTCCAGCTGGGATCAGACAGACAATGAGGAATCAGACTGGACTCACAACACCAAGAAGTACCAAGTGTACTGAGCAGAATGGTTATTTAAAAAAAAATCTCTTCTCAAATAGATCCGGCCGCTTCATTAACTTCAGTACGTGTGCAAATGGCAAATAAAGTTACATAACCTTGAACATCCTATTGCAATCTTTATCACAGATCTTTCCCACTGAGTCAAAGCTTCAAAATTCCCCACTACGAATCTAAAGTCAACTAAAACAAACATCATCTCAATTTAGAGTCTGTTGCTGTAAAATCTATTGTAGACGTGTATTTATGATACTAACTTCCAAAATCTGCTTTCATTTATGTTTTATAAGACTGAGACATTTCATAAATAGCACAAAACAAGAGGAAAGGTTAATCCCTGGATTGTCTCTGCACTGAAGGGTGAACCGTGCAACATCAGCCAGGCCACTGAGAGCACCCGACTCTCTGACATGAGGATGATTCCGTTAACCTTCAACCCACATGAACTCCCGAGTGGATTATTTCACGCTGAACTTGGTTTCGCCTCCTGCACTTCTCTGAGTTTCATGAGAAAACTGTTTGGCACAAGCAGCTGAGAAAACTTGAGTGTAGGTGTTTGCACTGTATCTGTATGTGTATCTGTGTGTGTGTGTGTGTGTGCGTGTGTGTGTGTACCTCCCACTCCTGTTGGCTTTCCAGAGCCTGCAGGAGTTGGATCTCTTCCTCAGACTGCACATTGACCCTGATGACCTGATCACTGGAAGAAAATCATTTCAGTGTCTGAACATTATTATTTATATGATTTTATATTATTTATATCCTATGTTTTAGGTTGATGCTCTTACTCATGACAGTCTCAGTTAGAGATTGTGATTTAATTCATAGCTCACCAATATAACAAGAAATTAATCGCATGGAACAGATAGTGCTCAGACCCATGACTCCCACTCCACGCTCTGTATTAAGACTATAATCAAGATTTCATCTTTCTCTAAACATAAAGCTGAGTAATAATCTACCTACAGTATTAATACCAATGCACTTGTTCAACTTGGGTAGTTGTTTTACGTGTTGAACAGAAGGCGTTTAATGGAAGAAACCCCAACAAAAAATAACAGTATCTTCAAATGAAATGGCAGACTGAAATTAATGCCCAAATGAGGCTGATTCTGGGATGATAGTTATTTTATTTATGAGAAAATGTACTGTATAATTCCAGAAACACTCATACTGTGCAGTCACGTTTTCTTGTTAAATTTCTATGGAGCATCTGCAAAGTTTTTACACGTAGCAATTTCTGACTGTTGGAGATGTGGGGTTGTAGATATGTTGAATGGAGTTTCCTTTATCATATCAGTAACACATTAGAATTATAAAAGAAAGAAAAATGCCATCATTAAATCACAAAAACTGTTGGAATTTCAATGTTAAAGTTAAAAGAAAAAGAGTAAAGCCAGAGTAAAAGCACTGTAGCTGTTTCTTCCTGCAGTGTGCACAGATAAACTCACCCAGTGAAAACCCTCGCGGCCTGAGCCGCAGCCACAAGCACAAACACCAACCAGAGGCCTTTCATCTCGCCTGTATGTCCGGAGCGTTCAGGAGCCACGAGTGTGTCAGGCCTCAGTTCCTCCGGTCTCTTAATATCATGAGCAGACAGGTGGACTGTTCCCATGCAGGAGAGTTAATCCACTCTGCTGATAATGACACAGCTCTCCTGTGTGGAAAAAAGTTATTTTGAATGACAAACATGCTGAATAAACTCAGTTTAATCTGCCTGGTGCTCAGCTGCAGATAGTGGCACTTTACCCAGATGTTGTACTGACTAGTCTCAGTATGTGCAGGGCTGTGTGGGGTAAAGGTGACAGACATCTTTTAACTTTAACTTTTAGATATTCCATGATTTAAACACTTCTAAACCCCGACCAACTGGGTCAGAAATGTCCTAGGCTGGATTTGAGCTCAGCAGTTATAGCGCATGGATAGTGGTGACAGGCTGCATGTCTCTATGAGATGTGAGGAGTTTGATTTTTTTTTTAAAGTGATGATTCATGCACTGACTGAATTCGACAGTTTTTGAAGTAAAACTCATGGATATTTCACAAGAAAGAAGCAAAGATTTGAGCCATAAAAAATAAACATAATTTTCAAAAGCAGTAATATATGTTCTCTTTTTTATGAACCTGTTAAGATTTAACTTGTGACCCCTCAACGATTCAAACCCCTGGGTTGGGAACCAGCACTTCAGGAAAGAGCTTACACAAAATATCTTCCAGGACTTTTAAGGAATATTTACTTGGATGAAACATTTTGTCAGCATGTAATATTTTTTGGAAAGAGTAACTTAACATCTCATGAAAAGCTTGTTTTTGCTGCTCTCCAGTGGTTTAACTAACTCACCTTGCCGCTGTGATGTACAGGTGTGCCACAGGAGCCTGTGACATCACTGTCAGGTGTGATTACAGGTGCAGCAGAGCACACTTCTGACCACACACCTGAAACTTACCAGAGAGGGCATGAACAAGCAGCAGTAACTCCATCCTTCTCACACATTTGACATGTTTCCTCAATAGCAGACAATTCGAGATAAAATAGCAATCAGGAATTAATACATTTAGCAAGATTTAAAGCTGTAAAACAGATTAGCTCAGATCTGATCAGTGTCTTTGTATTTGCAGTTTCCCATACAATGCGCCTCAAAGTATGCTGACACCCAGTTCCACAGCGGAAGACCCTTTACATCCACAAAGCCAGATCCAGACAGAAAGTTTGGTGTGCAAGAACTATACTGGCCTGCACAGAGTCCTGACCTCAAACCCCATCCCTGTCGACCCTTTGGGATGAACCAGACCTTGTGGCTGCCTGCGGGAAAATCCCTGTAATCAGGTTCCAAAATCTGGTTGAAAGCCTGAAACCAGAAGAGTGGAGGCTGTTAGAGCAGCAGGTTAACGACTCAGAATGAGATGATCAACAGTCAGACTGTGACAAAATTAAAGGGAAAACTTAAAAAATAATAGGAGAAACCCATCCACAATCCCCATCCACAGGAGAGGAGAGGTGACTGAATGATTTGATGTGTGTGAAAATGATGAGAATCATATGCTCTGACCTTCACAGTCAGATGATCTCAACCCAACCGAACACCTATGGGAGACTTTGGATTGACGTGTTGAACACTGCTCTCCACCACCATCATTACAACACCAAATGAGGGGATATGTTTAGGAGGAATGGTGTTCATCCCACCAGTATGTGTTCAGACACTTGTCCGTACATGTGAGTGTGATGTTCAGGTGTCCACATATGAGATTCAACAAACGCTTGCTAGTGGACACAGTAACCAGAAGGTGGCAGTGCACTACCACTCTTCCATAACAGGATGCCACACAGCAATAATAAACCCCATTATAACCACAGTGAGTGACATCAGATAATAGAGGCTGGAATTACCCTGAATCTTAAATTATTGATCACCCACTGACGCTTTTTTGTCTGGATCAGTGTCATTATTGGAGCTGCTGAGTACGAGTGTGTGGGGGCTATTTATAAAGCTACACTATATGACTAGAGCTGAAATGACTGGCCAATTTATCGATTGGTCGATCAACAGAAAATTAATCAGCAACTATTTTGATAGTTAATTACTTTTTGGAGTCACTTGTCGAGCAAAAACACCAAGGATTTCCAGGTAACAGCTCCTTAAATAAAAATATTTTGGGTTTTCTCTGTTTTAGTGAATATTTTTGGGCTTTGGAGAGGTTGGTTGGACAAAACAAGCTGTTTGAAGATGTCAACTTGTGCTCTTGTGATAGGCATTTTTCACTATTTTCTGACTTTTTACAGAAATGCCCCAAAACAACATGTTTAAAATAATCTTAAACTCGATATTATATGTTCCTTGTAGTGGATTTGAGAAGTAAAATTGCAGGTCAGTGATTTTCGAACAGCATAACTGAGCACCCACTCATCCATACACAGTATACTGCCTGTAGGTGTTAAATGTAGTTTCGTAGCCGCAGCAATGTCCACTGGCAATCTCTGGGAGGTCATAGTTCTTATAATATGTATCTACCCTGCTGCAAACAAGTGAACATTACCCCAGGTCCTGGTACTTGGTGGTAATGTAATAAAAGAGGCAGTGATGAGGACTCAATCTGCAGTCTTCTCCCTGCCACGTCATGGAAACACGATCACATTTTATTACTGTTAGCAGAGGATTTGAAGTTTGTGTTAAGTTATTCATCCCGATACCCTCTGCTTGATATTAGAGTGTGCATCTCACAGCCTCCCTGTTGCCATCAGCTGCTGTGACACCCCGCCAAACCCTCCCTGCCTCTCTCTCTCTCTCCTTAGAATTAATAAAAAGAGGTTTTAACATGTCACTTCCCTTCCTTTTCACTCCCAAACAATCCCATGAGACAAAGTGGGAGAAGGGGGTTTAATAGGCGTGGGAGGATGCAGGGGACGTGGGAGTTGAGCTGGGGCTTTCCGTCTTCCTCAATGTGGAAATTATTTATTGCTATTCCTGCTGTGTGTGTCTAAAAGTTTAATGTCCCCATGAAAAGTGGCTTTACATGCAAATGTGGGTGTAGTGTGTGTGTGTTTTTCCTCCCTCTTTTCTCCCCTGTCATTTGCCTCTAAAAGCTATATGAACAAGGCACCACCGACCAGCTCGTTCCACATGACTTCCACTGCTATACTATAAATAGATCCATTTACATTGCATTTCATGGCTGAGCTCTCTCTCAATATTTCAGAGGCCCAACAGTAAATTGACCATTAATCATTTATTACTCACTTGTTCATCTCATTTTGCACATAGCATATGTGTAGATATTACACAGCGTTTGCAAAAGGAAAATCCGTTTTTTTGGTTTTTTTTATCTGTATTTTTTGATATTTTCTGTCGACAGAAACTGAAAGCATGAAAGAGAAGAGATGATGTTTGCTGAGGGAGTCTGTAAGCTGCCTTGCTCGCCTGTCACCTGAGCACATCTCGCTCATGTGATTTGCGTCCAGTCTGGTGGTCAGATGACAGAGGCGAGGAGAAGTCGGTCACCTGTGACTTCCTTTTGTGAGGAAATGTCTTTCCTCTGATTGGATTACACTGTGAGATATCAGTCTGTGACATCCAACGTGCTCCTTTAATGAGTTAAGTGTTGTAATTTACTTCCATGTTGTACCAACTTTTCATCTTCCTGCTTCGTCTACAACAGAATAATGTTCGACAGCGGGTGTGAGCAAGACATGATGGGAGTCGAGTGAGAGCGAGGAAGTGACAGTTTCTCTGCTGGTGAAGAAGTCAGAGTCGGTCCTCTGATTTAAAATCTACGGTGACATGTCTCTTGTACTGAATACAAAATATTGATTGAGTCTCTGATTGATTCTGTGAAACTGAAACAAACCATTACTATCACTGAATCATATGTTTAGCCACTTATATAGAATACACCACCAAACTACCATAACAATTAAGATACATGCCAGTGATAGTGTTTAAAGCACTTTTGGACTGAACGGACAGAGAGAAAGAATCCAAAACAGCCCCGACATGCCAAGATCTTATCGAGTCATTAGCAAAAGATTTCTTACCTACACATGTAGCAGATACACAGCAACATCTGTGTGTGTTCACCCGATGACTGAATGCAGATATTCACTCTCTTTTTTAGCTCTCATTATGTCGACACACTCCGGAGAAACATATCTGCCTCTGTAGCAGCTGGGTGCTTGTTTGGTTCATTTCTCTGCCATTTGAAACTGGACAGGCAGCGTACAAGCTTGTCCGAGTTTCAGCTCTAAGAAACAGCTGTCTAAGGTTTTATATGTGGGATTGGTGAGACTCTATCCTGTAGTCTTTGTTGGGACAGGAGAAAACTTTAGCTTTGGCTATTTCTTTACATGTTTGACTTTCTTCCACCGCTTGTTTCCAATGTTGTCTGTCTGCTGCTAGGTGATTGGTTGTACATATACAGTTTGCTAATCAGACCTTGTTTGCTGAAGACGAAGAAGAAGAAGTCTGCTGCTGCTGGAAATGGGAATGCTGATATCAGACCCTGTGGGTTGTACAGCCAAAACAATGAAGTAAACGAGGCTACAAACCTGCATAATGACCTGATAATTATTGATGAACTCTTCACATCGCAGTCATCTGATTCATTGTTCATGAAAAAATATAGATCAGTGGAGCTTTAAGTGTCTAAAAGTGGTGCTTTTGATTTAACCTGTTACTAGACACCCACATCTTTGTTCACAAGCCCCAAAAATAATGTACTAAGGTTATGGTTCTTCAACCATTTTGATCACAGTCATAACACTGGTAAAGGTAACTCTTTAAATGTTACAACCAAAAAGTCAGAATGAGTAGAAGAGATACTGAACCAAAGTTACAGAGGCACAAACATGGCAAATGTACGTTTTTTTGGCAGAAAAAGGGAACATAAGGTCTGTAAGGAAATGACTTTGGAGTCGTAGACACAAGTCTGAACCAATAACGTTGCAATGATATGGGGATCCCAAAATGCTTTGCAGAAGAGACTTTTAAACAAAGTATAATTTGTCAAAGTTCAAGATTGAACCTGTACAGACCAAAATACGCCTAAATTAGTGCTGCCAAGGCCAAAGCGTCCGAGGCGTGGGACAGTGTCTTTTAAAAGGTTAAAAGTAGATCATTGAGGAAAATATTAAAATAGCAATTAAAGTAGTCAAAAACATTTATCGTACTTAAAAAAAAACACAAGCCCAATATTTGTACAGATCGACTCTATTAAGTGTATAACACAGAGAATCAGAACTCAAAATGACACCTGTCATTGTGCTGCTTTGTTGGCAGTATTTCCCATTCACATTGACTTTGTTAAAAATATGCATTGAGGCGTTTACAGTGATCTGTTTAAAGGTTATATAAGCTCTGAAACAGCCACGTCGGGAGAAAATCCTCCATGGCGCTGTCACATTTACATTCTCCACTTTTGCCAATCGAGTCTTGATGGAGTCGTACATCTGCGCGACATCACAGATGCAGAGCGTGGACAGGCTCTGCTGGCTTGTTTCTCACTATACGAGGACGAGCAGTGAACGTGAACTGTCCCAAGGCGCGTATTTAAATACTGAGAATCAGCGTTTGCCCTCTTTTATGTCGTTACTCCTGCATACTTTAGATGACATGTCTCCCCAAAGACGCACTCATTACCTTTCCCTCCCTGTCAACCATCCGAGCTAACAACAAGCTGACAAACTGTCCTCAGGGCTGTTTAACCCTGTCAGGATTCCAGCACACATTACACTTGTTTTTGCTAAAAAACAGCCACATTGCTTCATAGAAATCCCTACAACACATCCTGCATCAAAGCCTTTTAAATCTCTCTTATCCTCTTCATCATGACACAAATTTTTCAGTCTTGATTGGATGATGGAATACTTCATTCTCTGTCTGCATCATTGCATCTTAAGATTTGTCTATTACGTAATGGTCTAAAAAAAGACCACAACAGCCCAGGAAGGCCTCAGCTTGTGTAAAAATAGAATGGTAGGCACAAAACGATCTGGTTATATATAGCAACACCCCCCCGTCCACTTCTAAGAATAGCAGGAGCGATGTTTCATATTCTTAGGTCAATGCCTTGTACTTGCCAGGACGTTTCTATCCTTGTACTTTCTGAGTGGAGTGGACAGACGCTGCCTTCTGCAGGGTTGGTATAAGTTTGTGTGTCGGCTGCAAGGTGTGTGTCATCAAAATTTTGCACACCATTCCATATCCCATAACTCATTGCCACCTATTTCACCATGCAGGCAACTTGCAATTGATGAGCTTATAAAGGGGACGGGGGAAATAAAACTGGCAGAAATGGCAGCTCGGAGACGCAGGTAACTCCCCATATAGACGCAAGTGATATTAGATTCATGCTGAGCTTGTTCAAGTCTGCCTTATTGCTTTAGAGTCTTCATGGTCCCTGTTGTGAGAAAAGCCAGGACCTGCGATTCCCTCAGGTGCATATTAAGAAGTTAATTTCTGTCAGATAAAATGAAACTGTAAAAAGAAAATAATTGATCTGTTTTATGACGAACTACATTTTGTCCAGAGAGAGAGAGAGAGAGAGAGAGAGAGCGAGAGCGAGCGAGCGAGCTGCGTGGAGCTGCGGTTGTCGTTGTGTCAATTGGTGCTATTCTTCCTTTTGTGAGGTTGTTGGTGTGTTCCCCAATGCTCTGCTGCCGGATTTTTCATTGTAGTTGTCTCGAATTGTGAATGAAACTCCTCCTTATTTATTGCTGGAACCTGGTTTCCTGTTTCGTTTTTGTTTTGCCCATTTTTTTTATTTTTCATGGTTACTTCCCTTTACCCCTAGACTATTTCTGGGAACGTAACAATTTGGGGGTGTGTCCGGGAGCTAGCCAGAACAAAGATATCAGATTCAGGGTTTTGTTTTCCGGTGACAACTGTGCTGAGTGTTGGTGAGTGTGTGAGTGTGTCTTGTTTACCTTGTTTGTTGGTGGCACTGCTGAGTTCAGCCTTTCAAGTCGCCTCGAGCCCGGCACATTCCAGAAAACAGGTAGGTGAAGTTTTTGTTAGGCAATAACTGTGCAAGTTTGTGGCAGCAAGGCTGCAAGTGAAATCTGTGTGTGCACTCCAACATCGGCCTTATTAACTCTTCTCTGTAGAGTTGGGATAGGTGGTTGCCGTGGTCTCTGCTTTTGTGTTGCGTTAGCATAGCTAGCCTGCCGCAGTAGCAGTCAGGCTACTAGAGTGGTGAGAATGAACCAAAACAACTAGTTTAAAGTCGCTGTAAAGCCTCATTAAGCTGAGGGGATTTGCAGAGTCGGGTGAGTACATCCACGTTAAGCCAGCTAAGTTTGTTAGTGCATCTTTTTCTTTTTCTCCCTATAGCTACATCCAGGTTAAAACAGTGTTTCTCCACCCAAGTGAGTAAATGTTCAAATGGCAGCTTGGTGTATCAGTACGTACTGGGTAAACACCTTTCTTCATCAGCGTTTTTAGCATTAACCTGGATTTATGTTAATTTTGTCAGATGATGTCACAATCATCAAATAATGATATGGTCAGCTGGGCTGATGCAATTTAGTTGTTTACCAACTGAGAAGAGATTTTGCCATTTTCCTGTTGGAGCAGTAGTAGGCTGTAGTAATAATGACTGGAGCAAAGCAGGAAGTGACTTGACAGTGTCCTCCAGCGGTTGATGGATGTGTTGACAAAACACTGGACTTTGACATGGGAGACGGCTGTCTGTTTCCTGTGTCAAACAGACAGTAAACATAGTTTCTTTTATGGTCATGATCGTTCCGCAGCCTGTTATTGTAACCAAGATAACAAACATCATATAACCTTAACAAGGTACTGATTTTAACCCAAACCATGATCTTTCCCTAAACCTAACCAGGTTGTTATTGTGCCTGAACCTAACCAAACCATATCATTGTTACAAAATAAAAGGGTTAGTGGTTTATATTTCAACAGTGCTTGTTAATATTGTCCTGCTGCTGGAATGCCACTACTTCAGGAAACACAAAAGCAGCATTTTAAAAGTTCAATGTTTAGACATGACTTAAATGATCAATCTAAATTGTTGGTGTTTCATTTCCTGCCACTGGATATTTTTTAATATTAAAGTCTTTTATTCAGCAGCTGTTGGTTTCACTCACTATTTATTATTGTTGTTTTTACTTGGGTTTTTAGCTGTTGTATTTCTATTCTTATAAAAGGTACTACACAAACAAAGGTTAATATCATTAGTCACAATATATTTCCAGCATCCCTTCCAGCAAAATACTACAGATGTTTACTTTCTGCAGCATATTGATTTCATTAATTGTGATTATGTTATATTACATTAACCTACCATACTTCTGTTGTGTGTATGTTGGGCTCACAGCGCCAATCAAAGGTTCTTATTATAGCTTTGAAGTGGGAGGTGACCATAATAACATAATAACTCAACATGAAGTTAAAAGTCATATGCAGATAAACATGCAGAGCAGATAGCAATGAGCGCTCATTAAAATCGTGGACAGGACTGGAACGAGGAAGAGATAAAAGTCTACTGGCTGTAATTAGCACACTGTCACTTGTTACAAAGCAGCCCACGCTCTTAGCATGTCAGATCACTTCCCGACAGCATCGACCGATTGTTGTGCTGCTATTCCGCAGAGCAGGAGGCAAACAATTCATATCCGTCAAGGCCAGGGGTCTCTAACCATCGGACGTTTTCAGTGGATCTGTCACGGGACATTTGAGTGAAAGCGTGTAACAACTGTGCCAGATAATAAAGCAGAAAAGCCTCACATTTAATAGAGCAACACTGGACTGTGTATTTATAAAGACAGGCGGCTACTACACACACGCAACATTGCCTCTGCGTCTCTTACTGCGTGGTCAGCTCAGCAAACCACTGAAAAAACAATGTACAGCACACAAAACAGAAGATTCATGTGATGCTTTTGTGCACAAAACCCTGTTTTTTATATGGATTATGAATCTGGTCTGATTTGCTGCATCATGAAGCAGATGGTACCATGATGTTCTGTTATTTTTGTGCTTGAAAAGCCATCTACTTGCTTTTTTGTCTCTCCACACGGTACTAAATAATAAAGCAGAGATTCCATAAAATGTGATCGTACAAAGAATGTCAGTGTCATATAATGTAGAAAGTAAAAGGGCTTTGTGGAATCCTTCAACCGTGAACTCCAGATGGCTCAGTGTGAGGGAGAGAAACCCCTCAGTATTTGACAGTAATTTCTCCAACGTCTGACTGCTGCTGTTGCCACGTGAAAACTTCATAAACCCAATAAACCCCTTTTAAAACCCTGCAGGCAGACCCCCCCCCCCCCCCCCCCCCCCCCCCCCCAAGTCTCATTACAGGCCTGTTTATATTAGTTCCTGAAACACTGAGACAAAGTTTTCACCAACAGTCAATAAATACTTAAAACTGAAGCATGTTTACTTCTCTTCAGTTGTTTTCAGCCGTCAGAGGAAATTAAATGATATTTCACCTATCAAAGTTCTTTTACCTGCCTCTTTCTCAAATCAGCCTAAATACACTAACTAGTGAAATACACAACTGGGATAATACACAAAGATTCAGGATTCCACTTTAGGATCCTTTGCAGGACGCAGTTTGTGAAAGTATGCTCTTCAGAAAACCTGAAATCCATATTCAAATGATTGTGTTTTTGGGGCGTTGCAATGGTTTTGCACTGATGTATGTGGAAAGTTCAAATTTGCTGACTACAATCTGCCCTGACCTTTCAGAGTGCAATGGCTGAATGGTACTGCAATCAAACTAATAAGTTGTGTTTCTGAATGAAACTGTAGAATAACAAAAAATCTTCATATTGAGACTAAACTAGAGATATTTGTTGGGTGAAGTATCAAGCTTTAGATTCAGTTACAAGTCTGAGACTAACCACAGTCTGAGTCTGTGTTGTGGTCCAACTACTGACAACAACATTCACATGGTAACCTGATAAACAGAAGATTTCAGGGGAGATTATAAAACTTACAAGTAGTTAGACTCTAACATTAATGTTTTGGAAATTGCTATTTACCCATAAGTTAGCTCCACGAGAATCCTGTGTAGAACAAAGCAGAACGTTCAGAGCAGGAACCGTTTCTCTTTCCATTGTGATGCAAATGTTCATGTTGCACGGAGGCAGTTCCTGTTTAGTTCACTCACATGTTTCAAAATTCATCAGCACAAAGTTCCTCCAAAACAACAAAGTGGTAAAAACCAGTGGTAAACTGGGCTAAAAGCAAAAAAAGCTAACATTTGTCTGTCAATTGCGCAACATTTCAACCTGCAACATCTTCACCAGGCACACATCTACGGTGGCTGACCAGGGGCGAATGAGCTGCAAAAAACGATGCAGATTCAAAAACACATGAAAATACACAACATAAACAACAACCGGAACATGCTGATGTCAGACTGTTCTGTGGCTTTAGAAAAATGGATTCAATATTTATTTCGGTGAGTGTGGGGGCGAAAGAATCTGTCATAATCTGTGAGCACGTTCGCTTACACACAGGTACGGGAAATAATTGAAAGTGAACCGTCTCTTTTCTCAGCTGTTTCTGGTCTGGCCTCTCAGGTTGAAGCCCAAGCTGATGATGAAGGTGTTCCACTGAGCGCTTCCCCTAGAGGCCTGCAGCTAATCTGCTCTGCTGTCTGAACATGCAGCGCTTTTTTCTGTTGCATTTGTTTTGGGGGTTTCTGTATTTGCAGCGTGTTTGCTGTTAATGTCTTTGTTTTTTCATTTGCAGCACGCTCCCTTTGTTGTTTTTTGTTCGGTATTTTATGTGTTTTTGAATCTGCATCGTTTATGAATTTGCAGCTTGTTTCTCCTATTGGAAGTGTCGGCCACCGCACACATCACAAAACATGTTTACCCGATGAAGACGTTGCAGGTCAAAAATGAAAACTCGGAAAGTTCAGTGTGCGGACTACCTCTCCTTTTCCTTTGATGCTGTTTTTTTCTGCACCTGTGTTCTGGGCTTGCCTCAGCACACTCCTCCTGTTTTTACCTTCCCTTGAAGTGTTTTAATTCTCTTAAAATGACTCTGAACTGGTTTTTATGCCTCTGATTCTTTTAATTGTTCTATCTGTTCTCATTGAAATGTATTGGTTTTAATGGATTTCAGCCATTGTTAAGCACTTTGTAAGTACGTTTTTTAAAAGTGCTCTATAAATAAAGAATATTATTATTATTATTATTATTATTCACCTTTTTTGCTTTAAACTGTAAATGACGATGATGCATGAGTTTAACTCTGGTAAGCAATGCATCACTACTATACTACTATATACTGCTATAATTGCCATTATGTTCACTGTAATCACTCAGTGATGAACCAACAGTGAAGTTTGTGGCTTGCTTCCATTATTTATCCTGCAGTGTATTTTCCATTGGTCTAGATCACTGTATTTGTGTCAGTGACTGATGACCTCCTGGTTGCGTGACATTTCTTGAGTGTTGATGAAGACCAAGCTGATGTTCGGCTGGTGATACCCTCTATTATAATTATGGTTAACAAAAAACAATGACGAAACAATCCTAGTATTCAAAGCCTGATGTATCTTATTCCTCTGTGCCATGGAGCTTCACTGTTGACCAAAAACTGTTGCACTGGGTGACATGTTGCTTGATTACCATGAACACACACACTGTTATTTATTTTGACTCATTCCCCACATACACTATCCTGCTGCCGGAGTTACTCACCACAGCACCAAATGTTTGTTAATCCACTGCTGAAAATAGTCCCCAGTAAATGGTTTTCTGCTGTTTGAGAAACATTTAATAAAAACTACAGCTGCTTCAGGTTATTATTACTGCGCTGTTTAAAAAAAACAAAAGAAACTTTACATTAGTTTCTATTCGACCTGTTTTTCAGCCGGAGCAGTAGGAACAGATGGGCTGGTGGGTGAGTGTCACAGTCAGGGCAGGGGAAAGTAACGAGAGACATTTGTTTTCTTCATGGCATTTGTTTGCAGTAAGTAAAAGGCAGAATGATGTCGGCCTTATTTTCTAAACAATTGACTGCTTTGTGAGCGTAGATTCTGTCATCAAATTCAGGCGAAAGGAGGCTGCGTTTCTCAGCCAGTCTTTGGAACGGTAGCGCCTGTCACCCTGTTATAACAACGCAGATCTTGAGATGCACGCTTTAAAGGTGTAATGGCGTGAAGCACATCTATTCCAGTGTCCTGGCTGATTTAAGACATTTTACTGGCATCGTCAACCAGGACAGGTGCCTGTCAACACGGACAGCTTCTCCAAGAGAAAAATGCCGTCTTGCCGTGTTGCAGTAGCCCACAGATCAACGTATTAATGACGTTTTAATCAACACTATGGATATTTTTATAGAAAGCTATAATAATACTTTTTCATGCATGGCACCCATTGAATGAAGAAACCCCCAAATGAGTTTAACTCTTTTTTGAGCATCGAATAAAGAACAAGAACAGTTTGATATGAATATTTATTTAAAGACTTCAATTCTTACAGAAATAGTTGTTTGAAATCAATCTTTTGTGGCTTCCATTTTTCCAATTGGAACAGTAAAACCTGTGCTGTCTTGTAATATCACTAACCCCAAGAACTGAATATATGTATCAATGGACAACTTTCATTTTCAATTGGTCTTTTAGTGTAATTACAAGTATCATGCAAAAGCCATGAATCACTCTTTTGAGATTCAAAATGAGGGTTGATGAAAAAATAACAACTGGGTTAATGATATGGGTTTTGATAAAAAAATATGACTGTAAACATGGCTGTAAGAGGCTGGACGACGTTGTTCTCAGCTGAAAGATTCTGTCTCTTTGCTGAGAGCGAGACAGCCCAGTTTCTTTCTGTTCAGATCATCCTCCCTCTTATTCACATCACTTCAACCACTGGGTCTGAGACAACAATGCTGAGATGAGTCTGACAGAGGAGTGGCTGTGCATCGATGCACCAAAAAAAAAAAACCCCCAAAGAAAAACAAAACAGAATCAGTCTTCAAAAGAAACATCTGAAGGCATTGCACAATTCCAAGATTGATCAGTGAGATTTTTAAGGCAAAAAAGTTTTCTAAAATACTCTGAAATAACTCGCAAAGATGTCATATTACAATTTTTTTTAAAAGCCACTGGTGCATCTCTGTTAGAAAAGACCTAGACATGCACACTCAATGCATGCTATTAAAAAACATTGGGATAAAACAGGAGATTCATCACGAGCATTCAATTAAACCACTTTGTTAATATTATAAGGTACAGTAAACAACTTCCATGTTATACGTGTGAAGATTACATGGGCGTTCATATGGCCTGGCATGCTGACATGGCGCCGCCTTGGCAGAGTGACATGGGTGCAACGATGAGTGGTGGGAGGCAGCGAGGTGTAAGCCGACGTCATTAAAGCTTGTTTGTCCAGCAGTAGCGCAGGGTTTTTTTTTTTTTTTTTTTTCTTTTCCCCTTGTCTCCTATACAATAAATGCTTATGATTGTTACTCCTACACTGACTCAGCCTCAGAGGAACAGTGATTTCACACATCACAGCCACATGTGACAAACCCAATGGTATATGTGAATCCTTCCACCTCCACTGGGTTTCTATACAAACAGCTTCTTCTTCCTGAGGGCAATTCCATGCACGCCAAAGATGAGATGCTTTCAGACCTACTGTGTACTCCACAGTGTAATATGATAGTCATGTAGTAAGATGTAGCTTTGCAGTCATCCGCAAAGACTTTCTCAACCCCTCATAGTGTTTCTTGATATTAAGACAGGGTTGTTGGCTGAAATATTTGTAACTGTTTAAAATGATTTAAAATAGCATCTGTCATCACATGTTGAAGCTGTGAGCCTGTGGCTATTGTAACAGCGATACTGGGCATTCAAAGATTTTGGACGGTGGTGTCTTTTTGTCCTGCCTTTCGAGAGCAAAGAATATAAGCAAAAGTGTAGAAAAATTGTAAATGGTGGGTTTATCGGCGCTGCGATCATTAGCAAGTCCAACTAACTAGTTTACAACCTACAGTTGTAAGGCTATTTGTAAGGTTTCTCTGCTGCCACATGAGGTTTCTTGCTGGGCGCAGGTGGCGGTGATGACAAGCGATTCAGCCATCGATGCGTTTACAAGACAACAGGTTATAATAAACCATCTGAGCAGCGCTATGTCTTCAGGGAAGGTTGGAGGCTACAGAGAGTCGCTATCGAAAGTGAGGAGACGGGCCGGCGCTAGCTGGTTAGCATGCTAACTTCAGTAGAAGGCAAGACGTGATAGAGACAAGAGTTAACTCTGGCGTTGCTTTCCACCTCTGCTGACAGCTGTTGGTGAGTGAATGGATGAAGTTTGATGCTGAACTCACAATGTTTCTTCTGGACTGGTAAGTAAACAACTGCTAATGCTAATGTTAGCTATGTAAGGATAGCAAAACTTACAAATAGCTCCTTCATTACTTCCATGACGAAGGAGAGCATTATTAACAAACAATAGTTTATGGAGTTACAAGAAGAAAAGAAAAGAAAACAGACCATGTCTGTAATCTGGCCCAGGTATATTATGATTGTCTATCACTATGTGTTTTTTGATGAACATCTATATCCAATTGCCAATAAAAATTTTCAAAAGATTCTCTATGATCAAACAAATTACAAATTTAGACACCTTGGCAGAGGGGTCTTTCCTTTCCCTACATGTATATTATCCAAGTTTCAAGTGCGTCCAAACAGCTTGGCATCTGGGACATAAAATGTGGTCACAGGACACAAAACGTTGAGAAACCCTGATTTTACTGATGTGAATATAAATACCAAGTCACTTTATCTCTGAAACCACTGTTTCTCTGAGAAAACAAGCAAGAAAACCCTTAATCTTCACTCAACCCTCACCTTGTTATGTAAGTGTCATGCATGTTTCATATACAAATACATGTACTGGATGTACAGTATATACGAGAGTGTGGGTGTGAGATGAAGTTGACATCTTGTTGTGATAAATAAATGAAAGGCCCTGCCTTGTGTTTCAGGAGGAGAGTCACAGAGTCCTGGCAGTTTGCTGCAAGTCAGCTCTCCAGAAAACAGATTACAGTTTATACAGAATATATATTTACACAAACATATAAAAAGACTGTTCCTGCCTGATCTGGTCTGATTTGGTTCAGTCTGGTGTTGCTCCAGTCTGACACCAGACTTGAGACCAGTGCTACATTGTGCAATTCGTCATCCCCGCCATGACACAACAATACAGAAGAGTACAAAATCTATCAGACCCACGTTGAGGGACCCTATTCAGTCAAATTGAATAACCAGCTTTTCTGGGATGAGTCTCAGCCAACAAAGACATGCTACACTTAACAATATGTCGAATTTGGCAGACAAATGTTGCTACTGAGTCAACTTGATCACCAGGTCTACCTTTAAACATCTTGCACACATGAAAGATACATTGTTATCTGACCATTCACTCATAAAAAAATACAGGCCTGTCGTTCATGATTTAAATATGAATAACTTATGTATAAACATGAATAAGGCCTGTTAGTCATGATTTAAATATGATTACAGGCCTCAGTATAAAATGTAATACTAACATCAGCAGTAAAGAAGCAGCATTACACATACAGTATACTGACCATTACTCAAAAAAGGCAAAATTTTGTACAGCATATAAATGTCTAAGAAAATGTTTCACAAGCAGTTTTTAAGTAGACATTTGAATTAAGCAAGTATCTGATGATTCTGAGGCGTGCGTTTAGAAAAATGTTGTAAACTGTCTTTAACATCGATTCCTTGACTGAATAGGGCCCGAAAAAAGTTCTGATGAGCGCTACGGTTTGTATTACACAGATACAGAGTAAAACGTACAAACACTGTTCCTCACACACTGACATGAGTTGAAATGGGGTAGTGGTAATGGCTGTAGCCTGATAGGAAATGAATTGTGCTTTGCTTTAAGTCACATTAAACTTTTTCATGTACACATTGCTGGGCAAAACTGCAGGGTTGCATTTGAGTTTCACCCTGTAACGCGGCTAAAAGTGACAGTGCAGTTACCTGTTTTGGATTTGGGTGTTTTCCTACTTTTAAAGGAAAACTCCACTGGAAACTGAAAACTGAGGCTTTAAAGATCGAACCCTCAGAAGAAAAGCTCTGAAAACTGTGTAGCTTGCTCCTCTGCAGAGGGCAGCAGCTGTGGTCAGCTTGGATCCAGACCAGTTACAACAATTTTAATTCAAATGTAATAAGTTTTGAAGCTTTGTGTTCAGGTAGGACCTCATTGCAGTGACAAGTTGTTTGCGAATGTTGGTTTTCAGTGCCATTAAATTTAGTCATGCCACAAGCCAAATTAACAACCAGCTGCTTTGAATAAAACATGCACGTGTTCCATTTTATGATTTCTTTGGGACGTCCCTGTTTTTAATCCCACTATGAGACAAAGTTTCAATTCTTGCTCGCAAGCGTTCTGTCTTCTGCTGCTTCACTGATCTTGCTGCTGTTTTCGCACTTTAACTCAGCAGAAACAGCTGAGACACAGACCCTCACGCTCTGTCTCCAAGCACTTGTTTTAATAAACCTTGTTCATAAATGAGGATACAAGGATATTTTTCCATTTTTAATATTGCATGATTGATAACTGCTTCATCACCCACTTACAAAACTCTGTTGAGCTGTCAATGAGCACAACACTTAGAGAATTTGAATTGAATTGCAACAAAAAGAGCCAATGTGGAAACAGGGAGATTTCCACTGGAGTCTATTGTAACTGTTGTGAATGAAGAACAGCTGCTGCCATCCTCGTTCTAAGCTACTGAACTACAAAGAATTCAGAGCCACCTTCCAAACCCTCAGGTGCTGCGTGTTTGATACTGACAACACAGGTTTTCTGTAGAGTTTTCCCTTAAGGAGATGATAAGCTACATGCTACTAAACCTTTCTGATTTTTACAGGCATCAACTTTTAGTTACAATGTTTGACAACATGAAACTACAACCTGTCCTCACAGTCATTAATTTGATCCATATGGGTGGTTGTTAAAAGAAAAGCATGTGTCCATCTTGGCGTGTTGGTGAACTGATTTCTGTGCATTTATTAACAGTGTGTTGCCACCACAAAGGTGTGAGTCCCCTGATCTGATAGCAACCAAAGTGCTGTAATTCTCAGCCCACAGTTTGGCAAATATTTAGTGTAACTTTAGTGAGAAAGGTAAAAATGTGAACTCCACAGACTTATCAAAAATCACTGACACACCAACACTTTGTTATTTAATCAACTTTTTTTTTTTTTTTTGGCAATACTAAACAAAGTGAGAGGTAGAGAGACGTAAAACAAAAGAAAAATGCTTCTAAAGCACAATGTTATTCCATGAAAAGAGACTTTAAAATGTAACACACAGTCAGGTTCGGTAGTGAGATGTGTGTTTTTGACACCTGGGCTTGGAGATCCACATTTCCAGAGCCCATGGACGAAACTGTACCTGTTAATGTTATCTGACAAAAGAGTAAGGCTGGTTCAAGTCCCTGCTGCATTTGATTTAACCAGACTCCCAGGAAGCACAGCTTCCTTTTGAGTCAAGGCAGGTGGACGGAGCAGAAGGTAGGAGCGTGGGAAGATTTCAGGCGGATGATGGGTTTGTTCTTAATGAAACATGGCAGTGGTGGCGGCGGTGAAGTGGTGGTGGGGGGGGTTTGTGTAGGAGGGACAAAGCCCTGAGTGCAGGACAACAGTGCATGCTTCTCTTAAACTAGCACATGCTCCATTTATTTAAAAAAAACACACTCTGTAATGAAGAATGTGGCACCAAGGCCTAAATGTTTTTGTACAAATCCACAACCTCCAGTTTCTGCAGCTGAAAAATAGGAATCTGAAAGGTTTTCACATTAGTCGGTATAAATTCCCTTCTGAAAAAATTTCTCCCCTCCAGTCCTCAAGTTTGTAAACATGTATATATCAGAGAAAGACATGATTTTGTGAACGACAGAGGAAGTGGAAATAGAAATCACAAACAGAAACATGAACAGTGTTTCGAAAAAGGGCCTCCACAGTTTGGAACCCTTTCAGCTGCGACTGGTCAGTTTCTGTCCTGTTCACTCTTTCTGGTGCAGTAAGGTGATCTCTGACCCCCCATCACAACCCATCAAAAGCCCCACCTTTGTCCAGTAAGGGAAAAGTCCCTTCTTCTAAAAAGCGGAAGCTTCCCACTCGGGCTTATCCGCGTCACCGATCACGGCCAAACGTTCCCGTAAGTGCAACATGAGAGAGCAGGCGAGGTTTGCCATGAGCTCAAAGCCTCCAGTGAAGAGCAGGAAGAATAAGAGGCAGAGAAGAAGAGAGTAAAGGCCAGAAGGGTTGGCTGGCCGGCGTTGGAGCGAGGGCCTCTGCCTTTAAATTCGGCTTACCCGTCTGGCGAGAAGGGGGTGGATGGCTGGTGGTGGGCAGGGGGTGTAAGGAGGTGGCAAGGGCCCAGGTTTGATGCCTCTGGTCCTCATGAAGGACAGGAACTGGTCGGGGATTTCAGCAAGCACTTCTTTAGCCAGACGAGCCATGCTGAGGATGTGGTTTCCTCGCCGGTCGATGTAGTCTCTGAAAGGAACAAACTGAGGAGAGGAAAGGAAACAAGGTTAGGAGGAGAGCAGACGAGAGGAAACAAGAAGAAGAGAGGAAAGAAGAAGAGGAGCGGAAACAAAGGGAAAGGAGATGAAACAAGGAAAGGTGAGAAGAGGAAACAATGAGAAAAGAGGAAACGGATAGAAGAGTGGATGAAACAAGGAGAAGTAAGAAAACGAGGAGAAGAGGTGAGAGAAAACAAAAAGACAAGGAAAGAAAAGGAAACAAGGAGAGAAGTAGAGTGGAAGAGAGGAAACAAGGTGAGAAGAGCAGAGGAGAGTAGAGGAAACATGGAGAGGAAAACAGGAGTAGAGAAGCAGAAGAGAGGAAACAAGGAGAGGAGAGGGAACAAGGAAAGGAAAGGAAAAAAGAGGAAACAAGGAGGGAAAAGAGGATTAAAGAAGAAGATAAAGTTAAAAATAAAATATAGAACAGAATGAAAAGGACAGAAAAAGGTGGATATAGCTCAGAGAAGCGATGCAGCAGGAAGGAGACAGAAAAATGGCAGAGTGAGAACAAGAGCACAGCAGAGGGTCAAGCACCATGACCTTTTCCCATTAATCATAAATCCTACATTTCTCCTGAGACATTCTGCTGAGTGAAAAGCCTCACAGCCACTCAGCCATGTCTTTGGGAATATTCTGTACCTGAACAATGTCCCTCTCTGCGTATCGTCCTTGGGATGAGATCCTCTCCTCGTCTCCGTCCAGCTCGATCATTTCTGAGGAGGGAAGCACATCCGTCAGGAGACTCGGACTGCCGTGTCAAAACTATGGCGAGCAAACACGACACGCAGTTTGTGCGTTTTAATCTGCTGCAGCCATTAGCATGCCACTGGGTTACATTGCTTTGGAGTGTTGACAATGCCAAACGCGGCAGGAGTACACAGAATCTGTGTCCCTGAATGTGAAGCCATCGGGCTCTGAGTTGCACACAGGGGAAAACAGGGGAAACATGCTAGAATATGTGAGCAGAGCCAGTGATGTGCACCATAGGGACATCATGCAACCATGCACACTGACTTCACAGCCGTGATAATTGTTTAATCCTGTTGACTTTGCGGGCAAATTGCTCATCACGAGTGAGCTTGTTTTTACGGAGGACGGTTCTGTGAATGGTAAACATGAGTGTTAACGACACAGTAGAGAGGTGGGGGATGTGGCCCTCGTCCATTTAAAAAAAAAAAAAGAAAAGAAAAGAAATCCACTTAACCTCGGATTCAGAGGAGATGGGGAAGAAAAATTAAGGGGAGGGAGAATGGAGGACAGAAGAAAAGGAGGTCTGCACAAGGAAGGGCTGAACCAGGGCTGGGAGGCGAGATAGGAAGTAGAAAGAAGGCGAAGGATTACTGCATGCAAACACACACACACACACACACACACACACATACACACACACATACACACAGACGCACGCACGCACATGCTCTTCACCCTGCTTACCATCAAATTCTGCTGGTCCAACCCCAACTATTATAATTGACATGGGCAGAGATGCGGCCTGTAAAGGGTGGAAAGAGACAGAGCGGCGCATCAAAGGTGGAGAAGAAGCAACGTTCATTCTTTTCAAAATTTGCTATCTTAAACGCTGCAGGCTGTCAGTGAAATACCCCCGCAAATTACTAACTGTAAGTTAACACTCCATAGAGAGCAATCTCAATAGAAAAATTCTCTGCTATTGTTAAGACAGACGGGCTCGTCCACTTCCATCTGCCCTCTGCAGCCCGTCTCATAAAGCCTCCCGTCCAGCCCGTTCTGGAGGTTCTAATTTCATGCATCTACAACTTTGTCTAAATCTCCCAAAGCTTGACAGTTTAAAAATGACTCCCATTTACATCTTCGTCTGCCCTAAGCTGCAGCTGAACTGCTGCCCTGCATTGCAATATTCTTTATTAAATCTTAGCCGAGTGGGACAACAAAGTACAGTTCGAGTGATGAATGATGAATGAAGGTTTTTCAGTGTTTCATAACTTTAGATGGATGCCCAAACGGCCTGGAATATGAGGGGCAGGGATCCTCCGTGGGCTAGTAAATAATTACTCTCAAATCTTACTTTACAATAACATTACATCACATGGAGGCGCAGGAAGGGAAGGGGAGGGGAGGGGAGGGAAGGGGAGGGTGGTGAGGCGATGCAGAGCAGCGAGTGCAGGCGACTGAGGCTCCAAATATGTGAGCTCACCCAAAATCCTTACACACATGAACTCTGATCACTCTAATTACAAAGCAGAGTTATTAGAGCTGAACATAGCAGGATTGGGGGACGCATGGGGAGGTGGAGTGGCCGACCAGGCCGTACCCTCTCTTCCCTTACTCTCCTCATTAGTGAAGATGAGAGAAAAAAGAGAAAGACAGCAGAGTGACTGCTTTTCATATTCTCTCTTTCATTATAGTTTGTTTGTGAGTTTATTAGGATCTCCATTAGAGGCTTAATCATTGCTGGGCCTCCAGGGTCCTCGCATGTTTTACAGCCTATTAACTGAATGAATACAAGCATATAATCCATGGACTGCTGCTGTCCATAATACTGTAAATTCCACTGTACATTTACTGGTTCGGATGTTTTTGAAAAGGCTTTGGCAACATAAAGTCTTCCTTCTTAAACATAAAGCTCAAACAATAAATAATGTGGTATGGTACTGTACATTGACTATAGACTCCTTGGTCTGCGCCATGTCTGTGATCACGCCGTCGGAGATGATGAGGAGGATGAAGTACTGTGATCCGTCTGTCACCGCTGACGCATACCTGGCACAGGAAGAGACAGGAGGTCAGAGGACAAATGAGCAGAAATAAAACACAGACACGGAGGTGGGAAGCCTGCACTTCTCCAACACAGACACACATTTGATTTTAACATATTATCAGTATTAAAAGACATCGTTTAGTTTTTTTCTATTCAGCTGAAAACTTACTGTTTCTAAGGAGACGCCACTGGCCAGTCTGTCATAGCGACAACTTTGTGAGACTTTTCATGTTTTGAACAGTTAGCCCTGGTTAGAAAATGAAATCTCTCGACATCTGCTGCAACAGTTTTGACCCTTCCCCCATCTGTCTCACTGAAGTCCACCAACTTTATGGAAGTACGACATTAACTCGCTGAAGTGGTGGGCTTTAATGTACCTCTGTCTCAAATCCCATTCATCGCTTCAGCAATTTCCCTATTACATAATATCACGTTAGGCTATTTCCCCCCAGAGATCAATACAATTCTTATTTTATTGAAGACAAATGGTCCAGTTACAGTGTGTGCGTCATTCCTCGTCCAAAATAACGTACGTTATGTAAAATGTAAATGTAAAATTAGCATTTTTATAGTTCTTGGCTGTGCAAATTATTCTGAAAGATCTTTGGTATTTAAAGCACAAAGTAAATAGTGATGTGACAGCATTTCACTGTCTTAAATCACAGTGTTGTTTTCATTGAAGATGTATTTCAAAACTGTCTACTCTCACCCAATATCTATTAAAAGATGTTTTTTAAACCTTTATTTTACCAGGACTTCTCCTGAGATACATTATGCTGCTTACAAGAGAGAAGATTACCATGGAAACACAAACAATTTAATATCATACAGAGCATACAAAAGCACAATAAATCTCATGAAGGATATCTTGATACAGTGTGCAGGTATTACACGAGGAAGGAGGAAGAAATGTATTATTGGTAGTAGTATATTTTGTGCTTTAAAAAGACACCTTGGATTTCTTTTTTTAGCTTTAAACTCAGAGCAGTTTATGTTAAATAAACCAGGGTCAAATGTTTGAAGTGATGTTGCAGGACAATGTCATTTGCAACGACAGTCAGACAATTAGAAACCTGACGTGACTTGGTGTCACTTTTTATCTTTTAGCAATGTCTTCCTGGGTTTCAGTCAGGTGCTCCACAGACATTAGTGAGCGTTGTACAATGCAGCTATTCTCAGGCTGAGTGGGCGGACGGCACTAGCAGGGAGAGATGGGATTTGAAAGCCAATGATGAAAGGTGGGAAAAGGGCTTGTTACAGTCGGTCTTTAGGATCATGAGACAAGGTCTGGCAATAGAGGAAGTCAGAAAACGCTGCACTACAGAACAGCTCCTAAACTTTTATCAGTGGTTACCCAATGTCAATTGGGTAAGTGCTGCTGACAGTTTCTGGAAGTAGCTACTGGAAGTGTATATTATTTGTTTTAAATATTTAAACAGTGGGAGAGCAGCTTCTTGCATTTATAATGTGTTGCCCTAATAAAAAATTAACTGCACTTGAGGGCCCATATGTCTCACGTTAATCAGGTTTAGCTCTTTTGAATACTAGAGTACAGATTTTCTACTTGTGTCCATAAGGGATTCATTGACTTTATTTGAGGAATGGTGGGAGGTGTGACATTAACTGGTATTCACAGCAATGTTTCTTCAACTGTGCATGGTGATTTTCTGTTTCTTTGATTTCCTTAGTGCTTTCTAACACACCTCTATCCATCAGTCATCACACAGACTGGTCATCTTCCATAAGTAAGTGTTGATTCTTGTTAGATGACATTTAGAGATATTAGCACTTAAGTTTCCTCCCTTTGTCTCACAGATTACTGTACTGCAGTCCACAAACACACACACATACACACACACACACACACACACACGCACATGCACACGCACACACACACACACACACACACACACAGCTGGAATTTCCCCATATCCTTTTGCTCTTAGGAGGAGTATCTCCTGCAGAACTGTTAATCTTGTGGTGGCATTGCAGTCGAAGACAGTTGTGTGTGTGTCTGCCTACATGTTCCACACATCCGGCTGTGATAATAGTGGACCTACCTGGCCACATGGTTAATAACGGGGGAGAAGTGGGTGGGTCCGTAGAGACGCACAGATTTGAGACTCTGGTAATAGGCCTCCATCACCCCCTCAATGCCGTTGCAGTAGGGGTTCTGTGGATTACCGTTCTGCATGAAAACAGAAAAACAAAGCTGTTGATAAGGAAAGAATAATATTTCACTGATAGTTCAGATTTTCTATAACTAAGATACTTCTTATGCACAAAGGTCCTTGGAAGTTTTTAGTATCGCATAATGTGATCTGAATTCATGATGGTCACCATTTTGCAACTGCATTTGAGTGTATAAATATTTAATGGGGGGTGTGTAAGGTTTATTTTTTAAAATTAACTCCAGTACATTGTTGTCTGCTGTTGCCCACATCAGGAGAAACTCTGGTGAATCCGTGGATACTATTTGAATCAATTCTAGTGTTTTGTTGCCAAGAAATTTCACAAAAAGAAGCCTTTAGTCTTTATTAACCTCACTTTGTAGCATTATTCTGACACAGACAGTGAGCTCTTCTAAGGCATGTTCAAAGACAGCAGTGTGTTACTGTTGTGCATGAATTTGATGAACTCTAAAAAAAAAGAAAAAGCAACCTTTAATTACAAAGATGCTGCTGCTGCTCTGCAGTGTTGTGTCTTCAACCATTTTCTTGCTTCAAGCGGGTAATAGTTCATTTACATACAGTGTCACCTTCATTGATTTAATGTCAGCCAGCTAATATTTTGAAAAATGTGTTAAATATATTCAAGGACAATTAGAATAATTTGCTTACATTACACCTCTGTGGTACACCTGAGACCTAAACACATTTTCAGGATAATGTATCAAAGTTAGAATTGAATTGGTTTGTTTTGATATTCAGGAAAAGGGCTGCTAAAAAAGGAATAATAAAAACAGCATCACCCTGAAGGAGAAATTGTATTTGTAGATTTTATATCCTTTTATGGGAAAAAGGATGGAATTGCATTTTATTTTAAAAACAGGCATATTTTGGCTGCAAATTGCAGGATAACAGGATTACGTGCATCCTTTGAGACATCAAAAATGGCCTCCTCAGGGCCAAAACATCAATAATACGCCAATATTATCAAAAAATATTACCTAGTGTGAGAGGAACTAGAGGGCTGCAAGCCCTTAAGGACGCACAATCCAATCTTACATTGTTTTTAGCATTACATTATTTAAGCCAGCCATATGCTTTGGGATTTCTAATTATCTCAGTAAGAAACCATCTTGACTGACTCTGCTTGGTTGTCCATGAGTACGAACAACACACATGAGACTCCTTTGCTTTGTAAATGGAGCTTGCATAATTATGTGGGATTCAGTGGTGGCCTTCTCCCACTGCAGCCACACAGCTGTAGCATTCCTATTTAGGAGCTGACTAAGTTAAATCTTTAATGGTTACATTAATGCATATGTGCCTCATCTAAAGGTTTTGCGCCTCCGGGGAGGCTGTTACCCAACACTGAGCAGCTGTAATGGCTGTAAATGCCTCTGGAGCAACATCTGGAAGTGACAGTAGAGCAGGGAGAGGATTATAGGTGGCTGAGGAATGGTCAGGATGTCTACAGCCCTGGAGAGCTTGACATTAGCAGGGTGGGATGGATGGATGGATGGATGGATGGATTAGAGGAGGATGAGAAATGGTTGCATGCTGATAGTGAAGAATGAAGAAACCGATAATCCAGATTATTTATATTTAAAGTGATAGCTTGGGTTATTTGATGTGTGATTGTATGAGGCACTTATCTACAGTCAGTGTATTACCTGCAGTGGGTTCTGGGTCAGCATGCTCTCAGTTTGGAGAAGCAGGCAGGAGTACCGGCACAGAAGCTGAGAGATGTACTGCTGTGGACGGGGACAGCAGCAAAATGCAAGTGCCTGCCTAAAACATCTTAACAGCCCTTTATGACTCAAACAGCTGATCTGCAGTATAATACAGTGCGTGGTGTAAGTGTGCTTATGCGTAGAAATACGGTAGTTCAACGGTTGAGAGAACGTAGTGCCAAAGAAGAGGGCTGGTTGATGACAAGATAAAGTAGTGACAATATTCAAAATAAAGCATCCACTTCAACTATTATTGACTTTTTAGGTGGGCATTTTTTAAATGGCTAAAAGAAGTTTTTTCTGCCATCGCCATCCACCGCAGCACATCCCTCAGCTGCTCTGTCGTTACTCCTGCTTCTCCAAACTGGGAACGCGCCAACTCAAGTCTACTGCAGGTAACACACTGACTATGGATAAATATCACATACAACCCCACATCAAATAACCCAAACTATCCCTTTAAGCACTGCATGATTCCATGATTTCCATTTGTCAGCGTTATCAAACCACTGACATACCATGTCATAATACTGATAAAGAAATGAAAGTTGTTACAATCTGTCCCACCAGCAAGACTTATAAATAAATAGACAATAAATAAATAAATGAAATAACTGTGGTGTGTTTGCGTGGCAAAAATGGCTAGTTTACAGCCAGATACTAAACAGCTCATTTGGCTTTCATCACCACAGTGTGCACAGACTAGCTGGCTGAATTTATTCATGTATTTGGACAGCAGTGTTCACCACCCACCAATAGACTGTTTCCTGTAACTGGTCCTATCCTTGTGAAAGTGCCTGGTCTCAGGCTGTTTGCGTTTTTCAGTTTACTTTTATAGAGTTTTTACATAGTTCTGGTAAAACTTTATGTTTACAGCTTGGTTTGAGAAACATGCATGATGTCTGTACTCTCACTAGGATAGACATGCTCCTCCAGCTGGCATGAAAGCCATTAAAAGATTTACTCTCAGCGGATTGGATTTGTTTTACAATGGCAGTCTTAATCTTAATGTTGTTCAACATCAGCACACTTCAAGTGGAACCTACTGTTTCATGTCACAAAAGAATGTTATTTCCAAGGATTTTGTACGTAAGAGGATAAATATCTTTAACTACTGGATAGATTACCAAGAAATCTGGTACAGACATTCATGGTTCCCAGAGGATAAATCCAAAAAATGATCCCCAGACTTTTCCTTTAGTGAAAACAGAAGGTCAAAGTTTTTAATGATCCATAATCAAATAATTCCACATCTACTTGATGAATTGCCACAAAATTGGGTTCAGACATTCATGGTTCCCAGACCATGTTTCGTTATGACTTTGATGCTCCGCGTGACATTTCATCTTTTGCCATCATCAGGTCTAAGTTTTAATTTGTTCATAGCTTTGGTTTATGGACTAATGAAACTAATGCTATTCCCATTAACCTAACCTGTAACTGTATTGTTAGCTTGGTAACAGACAATTAAGATGGTGACGATGGTAGACATTAAACCTGCTAAACATTAGCAAATTAGCACTGTCATTTTGTTCAATTTGTCACTTCCATTATTCATTGCTTTGAGAAAGTATTTAGCATCGTTAGCTAAAGAAGAACCTGTTTTGTGCCATAAAGCAAGATGCTGTCGCTTAAATCATTCCTGCAAGTTCCTGCAAAAACTGACCTGGTGGCACATAGTGGGAAAAATAATGAAGAGGCCCAGAGAGGGGAGAGTCTTCTTCCCTTTGGCTTTGTTTGGTCATGGTAATGATGTGTAAATAATAAGTAGCCAGATGTTTGCATGTTTTGTATGAGGATAGGTAGAGACATGGACGCACAGATGGATACAAGTGTTTAAATGTATTGTTATGAGTGTTATGTTCCTTTGAATAAAAAGGTCGAAGGATAAATAGATGAAAGACTAAAAGGTTGGGTGTTTGGATGATGTAAAAGATGGAAATAAAGCTGATTCCTCACCAGAGCAAACTCATGAGAGACCCGTCCGTCTGGGGGAAGCTTGGCACCAAAGCCAAGTGCAGGAAACATCTTGTCGCTGTCGTAGTCCTGGATGATTTCTCCGACAGCCCGCAGCGCCATGGCGTAGTCGTTCAGCTGGTACGGGCTCATGTAATGGAGCGAGGTGGGCTGGGACGGGTTGCCTGGGACCCGAATGGTTCAACACAATAAAACACACATCAGCATCAAACTGTAATTATGCCTGCTCCCCCTGGGCTCTGAGTCATATTAAAATAAAAAGGAGGGGAGTGGGTGGAAGGGGGTTAAAACACAGACTGGAGTTTTAGTTACACAAACATTTCCCCAAGGCACAGCTGCACTGGAGGCAGAAATAATCTCACTGGTTGTCTAAACCTCAGCGGGTAGTGTGAGGAACCACAGTTTTTAAGTATGACAGCACTGTTGCAATTTAACTACCACACTAATAGGATGGTGCCGCTACAGTGACTTGCTGACCCTCCAAGATCTTCTCTGCAATGCTGATGAATGAAATCAGTAAAGATGCGATTACTCAGTAACAGTCTGATTAAAACTTTTTAATTTGCAAAAAACTAATTTCTTAGTGCAAGAAACTGCTCTTGATAAATTAAAATACAGCCAAGGAATGATAAAAATAAGTCATCAGCTACATTTGTCTTGTCTCTGTTTTGGCACAAACAGAGAAATGAAAACAGATTAAAAAAAAAACCATGAACTGAATCAAAAAACTGCAACCACAGTGGTGACATTAAAAGATAAGGCTGGTGTTATACATGTTTGTTATTGTCATCGAAACATCATGACAAGAACAAAACTAACAATGTTTTAGTTCCGACTTCCATACCCTGTCCGTGGCACTCAGTCCCATTTTTTTCACATGACGTGAATATTTAAAAATGACTCACAAACACAGCCTCATTCTTTAAAAAGTCTCAGCAATCTTTCTTTAAACAGCTGGACACTGTAGTTTGAGTGAAGAGTGAGTGACGAGTGCATTAGTTGGGGGACTATTTTCAGCTGCAGATTAATACACATTCGGTTGTTTATGGAAGCGGGAAGCATAGACTGTATATAAAGATGGACGTAGCCTCTGTGACGTCACCCACAGGTTTCTAAAGATTTTGAAGTTTTGAAGATCGGTGTGACCCGTTCCACTGTCGCCATCTTGTTAGTGCCTGACTCCACTCACCCACCTGTCACTCAAAGTAACACGCCCTCAATTCTACTTAACTTTAAGAACTTCAGCGTTGGCTTCATTTTCAAGGCCTGGTGGTTGCTGCTTGATAGGAAGCCGTATGTGGGATTGAAAATAAACTACAGTGTGTATTTTGGTGATGAAGGAACATGTCACCTAGTGCAATGATGTAGCTCACTGATATGTTTTTTAAAATATGTTTTGGATAACAATTGTGCTCTAAGGCACAGAGGAATAACATATATTACTTGAGCTGCTCATTGTTGGTTTTGGTCTTTAAATATTGATTATAAGGAAAACAAAGAATATCGCCAGCCTTATCCTTTAATATGACTATCTGTGAGCTGCTTTGTGAAATATTAGAAAATGTCACAGTCATATTCTGACACAACTTCTGTTAATAGTTTGAATAAAGTATGAGAAACTGGAGCTCAAAGAAAAACGGGACTGTGAGAAACTGATTTGATGTGAGTGCAGAAAGCCACCCATCTCTCCTGTGATGTCTCCAAAATTGTGTTACATATATTAACTTTCTACATCATATCTCACTAAAAGGAGAACATCACTCATCTGTCACAGTCTTCTGCCCACAATTGCGTTTGTCTGTTGTTAAATTGTGATTACTGACAAAGGAGTTTACCTGTGGGGCTTCATAAACTTTCCCTACATGGTACAACGGTCTGAAGAGCAAATGAAATTTAAAAAAACGTGGGTGTAATGGCTTTCTGTAAACACTGAGGCACAGTGTACAAAGTGTGGTTAATAAACAACATCAAACGGAGCTCAGATGTTTAAAGCAACAGATAATGTTCAAATAATTGTCCAACTCTCTGCTGCTTTACCCCACAATTTGTCTCTAGCTCTGTAAAAGACGGTGAAGTGTCATTAGAATAAGTAAATTAAAACTGACTGATAAGGAATCACTTAACAGTTCACATCAAATAAAGATCTGAGCATTAACCACCGACACTTGATGTGTTCGAAACCCTTGCAGGATTTCAGTGATAAGAGCAAAGCTTTAACACACTTACCATTTGATGCTGTGAAATCAATTGCCACTGTGAAATTAATCTGAGTCCTACAAGAGAAAATAAACCACGTAAGGAATAACGTCATCATCATCAATCATGCTAGATTATACCACAGCATGTTTCAAAGCATGCAGCAGCAAGCAATTAAGCAGCAGGTTATCGGCAGCAGTCTTAATATTGGAGCTGAGAGATAAACACGGTGCAGTAATCCTCTACACTGAGTCTCTGCAGAGTTTACACTGCACCGTAACTGCAACTGGTTTTAATGATGATAGTAATACTTGATCTCTGCAGGATCATACGATGCCGTTCCAGTGTGAACTTACCCGCCTCTAATGTAGTCCAGGAATGAGAGTTCAGTGTCCACCAGGCAGGACAGAAGAGTGACCTGTAAGACAGAAAAGTGTAGGAATTAGGTAAGAACCACTTTAAAAGTTTGAGTCTGTTAATGTAGCACTTGATTCTTCTTCTTCTAATTTTATTCATTTGTGATGGTAAAATCAGCAGTCAGCCTGGTTAGGCAGACTCTGCTGTTCTGTGTCTCCTTCATCGTGCTTTTCATTATTTCTCATGTGTAACATTGTTTCAATTTTTGTAATTGTTCATTACTCAAATCTAAAAGGGCTTCTTCTCATCTATTAAGTTATTTGCTGCAAGCCTGTAATAATGGGCAACATGATAAATTAACTTGATTTAATTAAATCAAGATCATTACAGCCAGTTCCTCTAACTACTGAGCCACAATTAAAAGGGTTGTAAATTACATTAGAACTCATCATAACCTCATCAAACATGTCTATAAAGCTTGTAAGTTTATGTTACACACATCTAACATATTTTATTTACTCCCAAACAAATTTTTGAGTAATCAATTACCAAAAACAAACTCATATACATTGAACCTGGGGCGTTTGAGAACCCTGGAGTTGGGACAGTTGCCTTAATTCAGAACTGTGATTCTTCAGTTCCAACCGACATTGTATTGATGTATGTTCAGAACTACATCTGATCCTGAGGTATAGGGAAGCTTAACATTACATTTTTATATTTATTAGTGTTGCCATAAAGATATGGATTCAAACTCCAGAGATATTTTAGCAAGAAAGACAATGAGACATAAAAGTGCAAATAAAGCTAAATATACACACACTGTCTTTCACCTGTTGTTTTGATACCATTGGTATTAAAATAGATAAACAATTCACATGAGCTCTGAATATCAATTGGGCCTCGAGTGTAAGTGCAGAGTTAGTGTCACAATGGAAAAAACATCATTGAGAAAGTGAAGGTTGCACAAACTGCTGACTCACCGTTCCTGAGTTTTGGTACTTTTTCTTCTTCTTTCCTTTTTTCTTTGGATTTAGCACCTGTGGAGAAAACACAAACATGAATCCACTTTGTTGTGTCTCAGCGAGCGACTCATTTTGGCTCCAAGACTGTGCAGAAAAATTTAACTAAATTATTTTTTAATAAGTTTGTACACAGAGAAATTCTATCACTGCATTACATTCAGTTAATGAGGAAATTAGTTTTGTTTAATTTCTCCCTTCAGATTTTACACAACCTGTGTCTGAGTGGCTCGTTTCAGTTTTCTAACTGTGTCCTGGGATTTTCGGAGTCTGGGGAAAATCCAGCGCAGAGCTAATAAGAAAAAGACAACCTGGGCCTGACGAGTGTGGGGAGAGCACACTCTGCTCTTCCTGCCTCCTCACTATGTGATTCAGGTTGTGCTTCATGAGCACCTTTACTGACCTTCAGTGATTTATGGTTTGCTAAAACCCAGCTGGTGTAGAAGTTAACGGACCAGTGAGTGAACTGCACTGAGCATTCAAGGAAGGGATCGAAGTCTTCTGAGGAATGGGCGCTAACCATCTTAACAGCATACACCGTACATTATCATCTACACTACTTCAGCACAGCATCCTGTTAAATAATCAGAAGTCACAGTATAATCCCTGATGTATTCCCCCATGTCAGTGTGTGCAGTGGAAGTAATGATTTGAATTGCAGCATAAACCAGAAAAAACTACTAAATAAGTATGAGGTGGCTCACCTTGAAGAAGGCTCAAGAAAATAGTGATGTTTAAATAATATTTAAATTAAGATGATGTTTTAAATAAACTTGGGAATTTCTACAAGAAGCTCTGACGTACGTATTGATCCAGTTTTAGTCTTATCAGGCTGTAAGTAACATGTCTGTCTCTAAAGCCACAAACACAGAAAAAACATGTTGCGCTGGAGCAGAAGTTATGTTGCCACCTCCATCATGTTTTATGTTTTTTTGTGTAGAATAACAAAGGAACATAGATCAATAAATTATATATATATATATATATATCTCTGAGAGAGAGAGAGAGAGAGATATGTATACTAATATAATAATTTTCTTTGTCACTTCCCACTCTGTCAAAGTTAATTTTACTCATCAATTCTAACGTCACCACATCTGACTAATCAGATTTCTACCTGTGTCTCTTCAGCCAGTTCAGTTAATTCTTGCCAAAACTTTTCTCTGCTACTGATCTAAATAAATACTGTTACTCAATTCAACTTGATTTTTCCTTATGAAACTGCTGCAAGTAACATGGTCACTGTAGTCTGGGTGTATAGCTCAGCTCTCAGCTCTCCTCTGAACAAAACTCTCAATAGTTAAGTGCAATAGCCTTGTTCTATTGCAACAAAATTGTTTTGTTTGTTTGTCTGTCTTAAATTTGGACACCTGCTGACTTCTTGGTTATCTGGTGTGTGTCTCCTCTAAAGTTGAACTATTTTTAAAGTTTTTCTTTTTCATCTCAGGCTTGATATCGGAGCTTTTGTGAGGATATTTTGTCTGGGCCTTTGTGTGAGGGTTAAGATTTGAATTAGGGTCAGATTAGAGTTAGAAGATAATGAAGTATGGAAGCACAAGTGTTTGTGTGTGTGTGTGTGTGTGTGTGTGTGTGTGTGTGTGTCTGTGTGTGTGTGTCTGTGTGTGTGTGTGTATGTGTGTGTGTGTGTGTGTGTGTGTGTGTGTGTGTGTGTCTGTGTGTGTGTGTGTATGTGTGTGTGTGTGTGTGTGTGTGTGTGTGTGTTGTGTGTGTGTGTGTGTGTGTGTGTGTGTGTGAGTGTGTGTGTGTGTGTGTGTGTCTGTGTGTGTGTGTGTGTGTGTGTGTGTGTGTGTGTGTCTGTGTGTGTGTGTGTGTGTGTGTGTGTGTGTGTGTGTGTGTGTGTGTGTGTGTGTGTGTGTGAGTGTGTGAGAGAGAAGAAAATCACCTCATAGACGTGGAACTGTGACTGGCTTCTGGACATTTCTCTGTAGCTGGTGCTGAACTCGCCGATGAAGTCGTGGCTGCAACAGTGAACACACGGTCACATCTCTCCTCATCTGAAAAACCCTACGTGTTCTGTATCATAGTTCTGTTGTGAAGCAGCGTCAGAAAAAGAAAAGAACCTCTAATAACAGTAAAATGCTTGAGAATTACGGATTCTTTTCATTCCTTTGTCCTGTATTCACGTTGTCTGTAAAGTCTTCACTAACAAGCTCCTTGGTTTCCGGAGGCATGTAGTCTGGTAGCAACCAATTTCATAATTTCATGGAGATAATCAGCGCAGTTGGAATCATGGTCAGAAATTAATGGGAGCTCGGGGCAAAGTGCCCTTGAAATGTCAAAAACTGCCTGTGAAATTAACAATGAAGGGGGCAAACTGTGCCCCTCAATACTGTGAATTCACTTGCTTCAAAAGATAAACTCTTTACTCCCCGCCCGACTTTATGAAGGTATCTGTCAAGAGACCATTCAAGCAGTATTAATAGTTAATGTATATTTAAAGCAGTCGGGAGTGTTGTCACATGCAGGGCTCTGCAGTGATAGTTTATCTGCAGTATCTACTCTCACAGTGAGAAACGGGAGGCTGCTTAAGGACAAACATGAGTGTGATCTGTGGCTTTAATCCCTGATGCCCTTCCTCACTTTGCACATATGCTCTTACATTATCAGGGCAGTTTTTTTATTTTTTGAACAGCATCAAATATCAGTGTCATCAGGAGAAAATGGTTTCTTTAAATTTTTCATGTAGGAAATAAACAGCTATCACACTGTATAACTCATTGTTAATGAATGCATTTACTCTGCCCCCAGGGCCTTGATGCAAATGTGTGTGGGATGTCTTGCACAGCAGGATGTCAATACGGATACAGATGGATGGAGCATTATATGATACAGTGCAGTAGTTTAACAGCACAAAAGAAAAAGCATTGTTCCCTCACCCTCCATCTCGGTCCCAGTCGTACACCTCCACCTTTATGCTCCTGTAGGAAAAGGGAAGAGAGAGGGAAAGAGGGAAATCCTATTAAAAAACCAATCAGCACCACTGATTTACAGCCTTTCTGCTTAAAAAGCTGGGGACTGGTCCATGGATGTGGAAGTGGACGAGCCCACGCAAAGCAGAACGTTTTTTCTTTAACATTGTTATCACTAAACCAGGAGAATAAAAAAGAATTACGTCTTTCTTCTTGGTTGTATTTCGACAGTGTCTACAGGAGCAGATGAAAAGCTGACACTTTTAATTTGTACTTGTTAAAGGTGTCGGTACTTGTCTAAAAATAAGGTAGCTAGACTAAATATTGTATAAGCAGCCTCAAGTCTTATTATCAGTACTGTGTCAGTTGGTATTTGTATTTGCAAGAACAGAGACCACTAGATTAGCGGTCTGCAAAAATGTTGGATGCCCACATGCGACCCTTTAACAATATGTTAGCCGAGCACTTTTTATTTTAATGATAAAGATCAAACATTCAGGATTGACCTGACAGCAGAGGAAACATTTAGGACGCTCCACAGTCTCCACAGTGGCTCATCACAGTGATAGGCCTTAATACGAGAAAAATGTAAATTTAAAAAAGAAGTATTTTTTTTATGTTTTTAAAGCTAATTTCATTTGAAAACATTTAGGGACATTACTTATATATTTCTTTTTTTATATAATTAAATTTTTTCACCAAAATGATACTGTTTTTCAAACGATTAGTTGGCCCACTTGCAATACCTTCGCGGCCCACCAGGGGGCCGCAGCCCACAGGTTGGTGTTACTAAACATCCAAATCACAGTGAAATAAAAAAAATGGATTCTAAAAGTTTTAATCCTGTGTGCTGTGTTCACTGTTGTGTACACAAGTCAAATATATGACAAGTACACAATAAGTTTACATATTAAAATCCATCTTTTCTCTTTCTGTAAAAACGAATCAAATCAAATGCTATGGTCTAACTCAGAGGTCACTAATAGGCGGACGGCTGGATGCATAACCTGTAAATTATTGAGAATTATTACATTTTGACGAAGCATTTCTATTTTACGCGGCGTAGCTTTTCTAGCCTTTACGTCACTGGTCATGTGACACTACTCAGCCAATCATTGCAACTCAAGTCAGTCAGTGAGATACAGACGGCTTCTGAGAAATAAGCTGGGAAAGTAAAGTGGGATAGAGCAACGTTCTGGACCTTTAGCTGAGGACATTGTGTCTAACTGGACCTCTTGGTATTTTAATTGAATACCCCTGGTTGTGGTCAAACTGATGTTTCACTGAGAACCTTCTGCAATTCTTGAACTCTGCTGTAAAAATAATGTTCACTCTATGAGACGATTTTATTAGTTCCACTATAAACAGTATCAGTGAAATGTTTGTGTTAGTGGGATTCCCAAGTCTCCAACTGTACCTGTCATAGTCTCCGTTACACAGCGCCCTGACAGGAATTTTAAAAGCCTGCCACACAGGGTCCAGAGTATTCTTCACCACTTCTGTTTTGTGGCAGATGGTGTACCTGTGAGACACACACCACTGTTAACAGATGACAAATCTACCTTAAAGGTAAAAGAAAAAACCTGCTTGCACCTCCTCTCTTTGTTATTAAGGGGAGTGTTATGTTAAAAGTATTTCATAACGCTTGATCCTCAGCTGAAACAACCGCTTCCTGTTCTTTTTCATATGGTAACTAGTCTGGCTCTTTGTAGCCGCGGCGTGCTGCTGTTATGCCCCGTGGCTGAACATTTAGGCTGCATCAGTAAATACCCAGCTGCACAAAAAGAGAATGTGTTATGTGTTACGTGTGATACGCTGAAGTCGACTTGAATAAAAGCATCTGCGGGGCAAAGAAATTGTGACCTCCACACACACTTTTCATTTAAGTCCATCTTATCCATTCTTTCCCCCTTTATTTTCCTCTTGTCAACTCCATCCTATTATCTCTGCTCATCCCTCCCTCTGCTGCGTTCTCCTGTTGACGATGGCATAAGTCACATATACAGCACTGAGCATTATGTAACACATCACATAGGCAGTTTAGACCTTATATTCTATGTATGGGAGCTTTTTGGAGCATGAAAAATTACATAAAGAGTCTATATGCATTTCAGGCATCTTTACATCCTGTGTAAATGCGTCGTGTATGTGTGTGTGTGTGTGTGTGTAAAACAGAGATAGCTGCTTTTGTTATTTCAGAAAATTGATGCAAATACCACGGGGGGAAAACTGCCTGTCAACTTACGATCCGTCTTCATTACTGCGGTAAAAGACGAGGAAAGGATCAGATTTTCCAAAGAAGTCTTTCTTATCCAGCTTGTTGCCACAGAACTGCAGCATCACCGACTCCTGAGGAGAAGAGAAGCAAAATATATAATGTACATTACACAGCCTCAGGTCCTAAACAGTGACACACAATATGACCCACTGCTACCAGGACAAGTAATAGAACTGAATAATATTGGCCAAAACGTAAATAAACCAATAAAAGGTTGCTGCTTATTTGCTGTAGATACATACTTTACATACGTTTCTTCACAAAGAAAAGACACATTTTCACAATCAGTTTGATCTTTCTGATTTCTGTATTATCACCTAAATGTAGCATTGACACAATTTCTACATGACTTCAATATTAATGAAAAGGATAGAACACATTATAGTTGCATGAATCTGGGTATTTTCACCACCGTGTTCTGGGGGTTGATTAATTAATATTTGATCTTCACCTGCCCCAAAAACAGAGACGAGAGGATTAAATCAAGATTATCAGGCTTAATTCTGCCCTCAAACACACTTCTATTATTACCATGATATCGTCATAAATCTATAATTAATGATGTGCAGTGTTGTAAATAATGTTTTTGGTACAGTGGATTTCCCTGTGTTCTACTTCTTAATCAAGTCATTTCTTTTGTTTCCCTGCATGTCTTTAGAAAGCGCCCAGATTAATGGATGCGTTTCATTCGTTAACAGAAGTAAGAGAGTGGGTCAACTTCTCTAATGGCTGCAATACTTTCTGGCATATTGACTGATGTTTCTGCCTCTTTCTCACCAGTTCTCTCTCCTTATTCTTGTCATATTTAGGTGAAAATGAAAAGCTCAGAGCCGTTGTCCTTTGACTTTTGAAGGTATTGTGACATTTACTGTTTGATGTTTTGACCTCTGACAAAGCATTGAGCTATCACACTCCACTGAAGCTTCAATAGAAGTATCTTGTGGTGAAGTGATGTACCAAAGTTGGTCAAAACACCACCAGACAACAAATGGTACTTTGTCAGCACAAAGTTCAACTGAAGACATGACAACAGTGTCAAACAGTCCGATGTGTAATAATACTGCTTCATCTTCATTTACCCTTTGTACAAAATATTTATAGAGATTCAAGGGGAATCAGGGAAACTGGCAGTAAAAGCAATAAAAAGGCCAAAAGTACAAGTTCTAAAATCTCACAACTCCGGTTCGGCCAAAGACACGTTACAAGAACCAAAGGGAGCTTTGTTCTACTCTACCTCAACTCTCTCCAAGCCTCATTGTATTAAGTTGTACTGAGAGCTGTTTCTAATATTTTCCTCACTGATGTAAATGGGGTGAAGGTAGAATTTACTGCAGGGCTGTTGAATTAGTCGAGATGCATTAGTTTTAGCAAGGTGCAGCTAACAAACTGGAAACCAAGTGTATTTACTGTATGTGTGTGTGTATGTATGTGTGTGTGTATTAGTCACTTGTGTATGTTTTAAAATTCACATAAAATTGTTAGCGATGACAGCAATTTAAGAAGATGTATGGCAAACTCTTACTATTAGTTTTTAGTTTAAACCGTGTGGATACCAGACTGTTCAGACTCGTCACTTCAAAAGAGTGGAGCTAATTAGAGGAAAGCGTCTGAACGTCTGAAAGTTTGACTTTAAATTAATCAACAAGGGAACCAAGCGAAGTATTACCCTGCAGTTGCTCAGCTCTTCTGCTCTCACTATAATGGTGCCACATTTCTTCCCTGGGATCCCACTAAAAATAAAAAGAGAGAAGAACACAATATTTCCATTAAATTCAAGCAGCCACACACTTCAAGCTGCGGGTTTATGACAGGTAAGACAATAGTATCACAGTTACAGGGAGAATCTGTCTGAGTGGTTTAAGGGAGTTAAGCCCAAACTGAACTAAAAAAATCTATTGAAACTGTATTGTATTATAGATCATTTCAAACTTTTTTCCCTTAGTTTTTTTATGCTTGGTTCTTCCATTTTTTTCATCAACTTTTTTCATTGACCCTGTTTACTAACACATGGAGCTTCATACAAACTGTATTTGCACCGTCCCTTAAAAATCTGTACATACTCCATAGTGGTTTGTTGTTTATTCTGCAAACATCATAGTATCATTCACTAAATTTCATATACAATATGTCTGTATGCATTTTACTACTGTTTGAGCTTCCTGCTTTGATGCTAAACTGCATTTTGATGTACTGACAATGAATCTAATCTAATCTAATCTAATCTAATCTGATCCAATCATATCTCATCTAAGGTGATAAAGCACCTGCGTTTCCTGTTTTGTCGTGTTGCATTTATCCACCACACTGTGGCTTCAGGAGAGATAAAGCATTGATGTCAGTAATAATCAAGCTCTTGGAGAATGTAAGATTCATTTGTGGTTAAAGCATCAGTATAAATTCTCAAACTGAGAAAATACAAAATGTAAAATACCTATCAACTGAGAGCCCTGCAGACCTGGAATCAAATTTATCTTCATCTCAGTCTCTCACATTCATTACCTGATTGTCCAAATAAATATTAATGAATGCTGACTGAAAACCTCCAAAAAAGAACATCAAAATAATGTAACCACAACCAGTGACATTTCAGCTGCAATGTTTGTTTACATCCTGAGCTGGCAAAGCGTAATATTCAGCCAATAAAGCCAAGGGAGACTAACCACTAAAAATAGACCAAATGAATGCCACAGACCCCGGGCCTGATTCAGAACGAGGAAGGGCAGCGATAATTTCATTTGGCTAAGTACTGTCCAGTAATGGCAGAGAGAGCCCACAATAACACGTGGAGAAACTGATGGCAAATTGAAGCAAGGCTTTGAAAGCCCCCCCCCATCACCTGAGACACACTGCTGTCCTTTGATGCACAGGAAGCATTCAGTGAAATGAATTCACTGTATGAGCAGAGATTGCTCAGTACAGGGGCAGATGGACAAATGGCAGAGGGAGAGAGGGGAACAGGACAGATATGGACAGTCACAGGGGCAAAGAGAGGAAGAACAGAGTCATTACATGGATGTAGAAGTGGATGAGATTCTGTTGAGTGAAAGCCTGAACACATCAGTACTTGATTACCACTGAAATGGGTTTGTAGATGGCGATAATCAATATTTTATATATGTGTAATGAAGATGATATCTTATTTTCTGATAAGGTAGCATGTTAAAAATATAAAGCACTCAGAGGATGCACAGCTCCTCTAGACTGCATCATACTCAAAATTGTATTTAACGATATTCTTTTTATCTGCATCTGGATTTGCATTTGCACACAGTGTACAAAGTGATTTCTTCATTTTTGTTTATTGTGTGGTTACCAGCTGTGACAGCGAGGCTGGTATTGTTTTCACCTTGTGAGTGTGTTTGTGTGTGTGCAAAATGTTGTCCTGGAGACACCTACTGTGACGATGGAGGTGGTGTTGAATATTTTGGCAGGTGTTTATATGTCTCTGTCTGTGGACAGATTGGACAGATGTAGACAGATGTACACAGATGCTGACAGATCACTATCACTGATAGCGCCACAACCGTGCAAGATACAGTCACAAAACTTTACAAGTGTGTAGTTGAGATCAAAATAAAGGCAGAGTTAAAAGATGGGTGTGGTCCGACACATGACTACTGAGTATTTGGAGCATGTGTTGGAACATCAACATGTTGATAGGCAAGTGCGGCTGGTGTGATCCCACCACAAAATGGTGCTTAGATTGTTTGATTTATGTTTGTTACGTTAGAGGTGTGCATATTGGAAGTGTGTCTTTAGGTATTTCACCACTATCCATCGTTTTTTCTAACAACCTGCAGTGACGGTTCAACATGTCAGGATATGCCACCGTCCTGTTTCCCTGCACAGAATAACAGCAATGATCAATGATCATCTCTCTCCTGCAATAACCAGCGTTAAACTATAGCATAATGCACAAATGTTGTAAAAATTGATTATTTAGAAAATTAATGTTCCAAAATGTAACCCACTGTTACTGTCAAACATAATTCAGGGTTCAGAAACATCAAATACAGTCTTAGGATACATAAGGTAGATTTATTTTTTGTTAAAATAAGTGCAATGATTCTTGAGACAAGAGCAAAAACATTTTGACGACTGTCCTGTTTCACAATGGTAAGAAAGCTATTTAAAAAGTCCAGTTTTGCTAACATGGCTACAACAAAGCTAACATGGTGTGCTGATGCCATTGTTGAAAATGTTGAAAATGAAAGTCGCCCAGAAGCAGAAACAAAACAACACACTGCGTTGTAAAATGTTCTGTTAGTCACTGAAGAAAATACATCATACAAAAAAATGTGACATAATCTTACACTGCGATTGTGTTTGGACCCTATTGTCATCTCAGTTGTCTGTTTTGCTCTTTATTTATGTGATCCACCTCCACTTGACTGAACAGTGTGATGCATTTGACTTAAGATGTTTTTGTTTTGTTTTGTTTTTTTTGTGCTTGGAGGCAGTGAGTACAAAAACACCACACACACACACACACACACACACACACACACACACACACACACACACACACACACACACACACACACACACAAACAAGTATTACAAAAGAATACAGAATATCTAAAAATATCTTCACATATCTAAAAAAAGGATAGAAATGAAACATGCAGGTATGCATGGACACACACACACACACACACACACACACACTGAAACAGTGAATGACTACAGGCAGAGGTGATTACATAACTCGGCGACAGCAACACATTCTTACATCATATTTCTTGTGTGTCATTCTTCAGGAGACCCATTCAGCTCATTCAGTCTGCCCTCCCCACACACACACACACACACACACACACAAACACACACACACACAAACACCCTCACACACACACACACACACACACACTGACAGGGACATCATAGATGTAGACGACAGTACGGTCACTTATTTCCATCTCAGACACACACACTGGACACCACCGCAGGACAGGGGATGAGGCGAGGGTCAGACTACTGATGGCTCGTTGCCTCAGGAGGAAAACAAAAGCAACAACAAATTGTTCTCTTCTGTAAGAGGAGATGAAGATGCTGCAGTTCAGCTCGGAGAGGTAGAGGACAGTTACAGCGCAGCAGAGATCATATGAGGAGCTTCAACCCAGTTTATCAACGCGGTGAAATAAAAAGTGTTTGTTCCCTTTTTAAGAGCTTAGCCCATCCTGGCTTTATGTGTGTGTTGGAATGGTAGGTGTGCAGTTATTATTAGGTGTTTTATCATCTTTTACAGACTGTTGGTTTCATTTTATTAAACTCTTTTAAAGTTCCTATTTCAATTTTATCTAATATCTATATTTTTTTTCATTTTCTGGTGTTAATTTTTCTTGAATTGTTTATTGATTATCTCTGTGTTGGATTATTTATTGTATTAGTTTGTCAGTCACCTAACCTTTGTAAAATACAGTTTCATTATATTTGATTGATCGATATATGATATATGTGCTTTTCTCTTGATAGTAATATGCAATAGATACATACAATATATAACATTATTAATGATATGCATTTTGTTTTGTTTTCTTAACTGAATGTCGGTGCGTATACCTAATTTTTTAATCCCCATTTTTGCTGAAAATAAATACACTTTTGTTTGGAGTACAACAGCGGGGCCAGCCCTATAAATGCAAATGTGGCTGACCGACTTACTGACTGACTGATCATATTTCCACCATTGGTCACCCAAAAGCCCCGTGATTGAGTTGGAGCTTCCCCATTGGCTGTTGCTCTTTCAAAATGAATTGACGCAAAGAGTTTCTATTAGGGGCGTTTACAGCCTGTAGTGATGGCAACTGAGGCCACCTGTCAAGAAGTCTCCGTTCAATCTCAGTTCGGTTCACTGAAACCAACTCTTGACTTGGGCTTCAAGTCTGTGTTGCATCTAACCATTTGCATTTCTGTGGATAACGCACTTCTTTGTCTCTGCAGCCATGTATATGATCATGTGAACCGCTCAGCTCTTCCTCCGTTCATGCTCAACAAACTGCTGTGTCACGATGATTTGTCTGGAATTTTTGTCAGTTTTACACAACTGACATTAGAGATGGAGAATGAGAGGGGAAAGACTTCCTGTGCACCAGAGGAGGTTTCCATGTTTAGACCAACCACACACTGAGCAGCAAACATGAAATCTTTCATGAGCTGGCTATAGGTTCAATCACTATGTTGTTACAGTAATCAGCAAAAGAGAAGAAAATCAGACATTTATTCACAGGGAAATGTGCCTGATTATTTCTCTAAGCTTCAGTTCAACTCAGGCCTCTTCAGAAAACGAGCTGGGGGCTCACCACTGACATCTTCCCTTTGGGTGAACTGTCCCTTTTCACTACACGCTGTTTACCATCTCAACATGTTTACAGTCTGTCATTAGGCCTGCTGCTGTTTAACTATTCATCTCATTTGGCTGATGGAGACAGTGTACGCTTTCATCAACGTCTCAATCATCATCTGAATGGAACAGAATCTAAAATCCAAATATGAGCCCAAACAGCTTTTCTATAGCAGCTAATATAGTGACTCCCTGCAATACTTTCCCCTTTGCTTTCCGTTATGAGTGTCTAATTGAAATAGCAGAGCACATACTGTGTGAGTGCGTGTGTTTGTTGGTGCATGTGTGTGTGTGTGCGCACACAGTAACGCGGCCTACTTACATCAAAGGTTTTTCCAAGCGGCTTCCCAGAGAGCCGACTATTTCACCCAGTGTACAGAAAGCCTGGCCCAGGAAGTCCTGCATGTGAAAATACAGAGGTTAGGACTGTGCGTCGCAGAGAGAAACATTCATCTACATGTTGCTTCATTTATACATCACGACATACTGTATGTTGTACACCACAATCAATGCATTTCAGTAAAGTGTTTTTCTCTACTTTCACATCTGTAATCGTGTATCGACTCATTTAATTACCCTGTACATGTAAAGGCACACTAGGGACAAGAGATGAAAATGATCAAAAGCAATAAACTCTCTGTGCAAGCTCTTTGTTAGAGCTGACAATTAGTCAATTAACCACTTAAATTATCAAAAATAGATTTTTACATTTGATGAATCATTTCAGCAAGCTGCCAAACAGACTCTGGTTCCAGCTTTTCAGTTAATCCTTCTTTTTGTCATATTTGCTAATAAACTGAATATTCTTGGGCTTTGGTCTATTAGTCAGATAAAACAAAAGTTGTCATCTTTGGGCTCTGAGAAATTATGATGGGCATGTTTTACAATTTTCCAACATTTTCAAAACAAAATGATTCATTGATTAATGGAGAAAATAACCAGCAGATTAATCTATAGTTAAAATAACTGTTAGTTGCAGTCCTCCTGTTATTTTTCATCACAATATCTTTGTGAATCAAGACAAACAAGGCAGAACTAGTTATGTGATTGGCTGTTGCTTCAGTTCGAATATTAAATGTTGAATTTTTGGCACTGAACAGCTTCCCTTCTGTTTTCCATGTATATTTTGCACACTGACATGTAAGCACAGCATGCAGAGAGACCCGTGTCCTTGTTGATCACTGTAGGGTGACCACAAGAGAGAAGCCAGTCTGGGGAGGAGGAGCCTTTGGCCAGAAAGAGGAGCAAGGCACAGAGAGGGGAAGGGGTGGGAGAAGTCTGTTTACAACAGGCCTGGACTGATTGTTCATGCACTGATACTGAGGTCTCCCCTACCAGATTGTGTATGGATGTGCATGAGTAAACGCGTGTCTACACGTGTGTGTGTGTGTCTCTGTGTGTGTCTCTGTGTGTGTCTCTGTGTGTGTGTGTGTGTGTGTGTGTGTGTGTGTGTGTGTGTGTGTGTGTGTGTGTGTGTGTGTGTGTGTGTAAAAGTGCTTGACAGATGAGCCGTGTTGAGTCCGGCGGGCAGAAAGCTGCTTCAAAGATCTTTGCCGGTGCTGACCAAATTTCTCCCCCAGCCGAGGTCTCAAAACAAAAAGAGATGACAAAAACGCTCTGGCCTTTCCATAAGAATTGTGCTGCTAGCTGCCCCCGCCCAGCGCCTGCTACGTCTCACAAATCTACAGCTAGAGGCTCAGGCGCCTCGAATTAACAGGCTCAGTGGTGGCAGGGAGAAAAAGGTTAGAAGGGTATCTTCGAGTAAAAAAGATCACAGCTGAATTCCACAAGTACAACACTCCCTCTTAAAGTTCCTCTGTTCATCAGGCCTGTCTTTGTCCATAAAGTCCCACTGTCCAATCCTTTTGTCAGATAAGAGAAAGATAAGAGAAAACAATACTGGATGATTCTGCTTTCTGGGTTATGTTCAGTGACTTTCTACATTATCTGTACATTGCATCAATAATATGGTAAAGGCAAAGAAGAGGCCACTGTGTACAACACTTCATTAAGTTTAGGAAAAGACTGTTGTAACGGTTAATAAAAAGGCAAATATTAATAGCAGGTCTGTGACAAGACGCTGAATGAAAGTCTGATGTGCTACTGTACATGCCTGTTCACCATCTTGAACTCCACACTCTTCCTTTCTGCCTTGCTACATAAAGAGCACGCTACTTTATGTAGTTGGCACTGAACGTTGAAAATGGATGTAAATCGGGAAGTACAGAATCGTCCTGTATGAACATAATTCCAATGATACTGGACCACCCTCCTCTAGTGCTGCAGCAAACTAAAGGGGAATTCCAGCAGTTATCAAATTAGCTCTGACTTGATTAACTTTTGGTTGTGATACCATTTCACTCACCACACCACCTCTGTTGAAGTGATTAGGGAAACAAAGACAAGAGAGTAAAGTCTGATCGCAGGTAGGACATCCTACAGCTTTCCAAAAATCATCTCAAAAACTTGTTTGTCAGTCCAGCAGAAAGTATTACAGATACAGTGGTCCTGGTCCATAACATTTTACCACACAAAAAATATGAAAATAAAATCCTGGTTGACAAAAAACAGAAATGCTGTGGAAATGGGCACTGTATCACAGGGACAGTACAGCTAGCTCCACTTAAGAGTGTGTTTTCTCCTCCAAACTTCAGATTGCTTCTTTTGAAAAAGGACGTAAAACTGTTGAACACGTCAAAGAAAGAAAATACAGATTCGAGAAAAGCCTGAAAAAGTGAGTCTCACAACCCTTAAGATTTACGGTCAGATCCGTTTGAGGGGTCCCGAACCCCAGGTTGGGAAGCACTGTTTTAAGTCCACGCTCAGTAATGTTCTGAGTTCAAGTCTGGTGCAGTCAAGAGAGTCTTTCTTGCCCCACAACTTTGAACAGTATAATAAAGATGAAACACAAGATACGTATATGCGCTTTTTCTACGTTTCTCTATGTTTAATAAGGGGATTAAAAGTTTGCAGTACAATCCTGACTGCTCTCAAATAGACGTGAGGGAACACAGAGCCAGTTAACTTAATTACTGCCTGCAAACAAAGAAGCTATTTCCCCGCCTGGATTCATTTGCTAATCATCAAGTTTAAAGTAATGAATAAAGACTTTGAAATGAGATTACTGTTTGTAAGAATTATATTGGTGTATTTTACCGCACAAATAAGCACGGGTAAAATAAAGAATCGTGCACAAGGCTGTGACAAGCGTATGTAAGCATGAAAAAGCGACTTCATCTCACAGGAAATGGGACATTCAGCCCTTAATTAGGTTTTACTGTATACTGCACATCTTCCCCTGCAGCCATATCTGCACAAGGTATGCAAACCATATGGCACGGCAAAAACATCTGCTGTGATGGGAGGAAGGAGGCATCTTCAAACGCTGGCACTGAAGCTGCCAAGAGAGATACTGTACTTGTGAGTACTATTTCCATTTTCTGTTATTTATAGCCATGTGACTGGGGATGGACTGTGCCCGAACAATGGAGCCATCACTGTGTGCCAGATCTCCAATCCCACACATCCACAGCAACGACAGGACGCATCCAAGCGTCCTCAGCCTTCACGCTGAGAGTGAGTCGCTGTGCTCACATTGCTCAGTGCTCTTAGTAGAACCCCGGGGGCACACTGGGGTTGGAGCTGAGGAAAATAACTCCGCCTGCAGTTGGAAACGAGTACGAGGCCGGGTAATAGGAAAAGGGGCTGGGTGCGGACATGGAGCCCAGGTTACAGACAGCAGTGAAGCAGGGCACCGCTGAAACTTCTGTCTGAAAGGAAGGTGAAGGATGGGGCTGTAGGGCTGTGAAATCTGACATTGAAATCAAGATGGCGGAAGATCTTAACCAGGAAAGTTCAGTCTAAATAGTGTTTGGGAATAATTCTAACCTGCAATCTATCATCAGCAATGGCAGGAGGGCACGGAGGGTGTTCAGAATTTGCAAAACTGTATTCCCATGACAAAAGAGCATATGCAGCACCAAACAGACATCTGATAAGACATGACAAAGCTGATATAACCTCTTTATTAAAGCCTGTCAGTTATCCGTGATATTTATGCCTTTTAGACTTGAAACAAGCCTGTCAGATTACAGAAGATCTTTCCTTTCCTCTATTTCTCTCTCAAAGTCACTGCTGAATGCCCAAAGCTAAAAATTGTTTTTATTCCAATGTCATCTCTTTGTTAAATCTAGAAAAGCACCTGTTTTAACCAGATGATCAACATACTATCCTTAGACAAGTGCTGATAAGGATTCGTCCATGAGTCAGGTACAGGTTTGAAAAATAGTAAAAGTCTTGAAAAACAATTTTCCAAAGATAACAAACTGAAAAAGTGTCATTAGAACTTATGTTCATTAGTCTCTTATTGCTGTGAACATTTTAGCGTGTAGTGTGCTACATATAGACAATCTTGTCTTTTGTTTGGTCTAGAATTCTGACTCTGCTTTTATACTGGTTAGCTTAGCACAGTGTTAGCTTATTAGGCTTGTCAGGTAAACAGGAGTGGATACTTTGTGATTTGCTAAGATTTATTCAGAGGGAAGGCTGAGTAGTGGCTGTTGGTGAGACTAGTGGAACCAGTTATACAGTGATGATAGTTGGACAACTGAGCAGTTCTGGCTCTCAGATGACGCCGCCTATCGACACAGAGCCAGGTCATGTCACCAAGTATCTGTTCTTTGCTTTAGTGAGGATAGGATTCAGGAATATTTTAAATGTGCAATAGCAGAGAGTGGTAAAAAATTTCTGATATAACTACTAAGTTGTGGAGGTAAGGTTGTAGGCTGGACTTCTGAATGGGCCATGGCATTAAGACGGTTCTGCCTATCAAGCCAGTGGGCCCGGCCCGGCCCGGCCATGGCAGCTGAGCCTAAGCAGATACAATGTAGATTGAAGGCTGGATCAAGCCGCAGAGTATCTGCTCTCTGCGATGGTGAGAGTAGGAGTTAAAAGCAGCTTAAATGGTGAGTGGAATGGTGTCGCCTGTCATGGGGTCTAGCTTATTCGTGAAGGCGTAGCGTGATATCCCCTGCAGGGATTTAGTGACAGGTCAAAATATTATCTCACATGAATCCTGGGTTTCCATAGGAATGCTCATCCAACTTTTGATATATTTAACTGTGTCCCGATATCATAGAAACTGTATGGGATTCTGAGACTTAAGCCTCTTGCTCTACCATTTCCAGCAAACACAATAAGCAGGCAAGTCACAAGCATTTCCCAACTGTGGTGTAAAACTCTTCTGAATACCTGGCATGGGTCAGAAAAATCCTAAATCTTTTCTTGAGGAGAGTTTAAATGCCATCACGATTGCTTTGTTCCTGTTAGGCCACTCTTACCTCTGACATTCAGATTCAAATCAGGCTGCTATTGTACTGGAAGGGTAAACATTTGGCTGTATAATATTTCCATGAATGCATGACTGATTGCTGAACAGCTGAGGTGAAGGAGACACTCACGTGTTTAGAGAGGTTGTCGCTCTTGCAGTCTAAATCGTACCTGCAGAGAAGAGAGAAGAGATGACACATCAGAACCGAGGCCATGTTGGGTTGCAAGGTTTGAGCAGGAAGCCTGTGACTGAAAGGCTGCCAAAACACAAATTAGTAGTCTATGACACAAGCTTCTCTCCTTCATCACCTTCCATTAATGCAAGGCACTTCTCCACTAATCACTGCAAAGAAGCTGTTCAGGTTTAAAGTAGGCTTGTGATTATGACAGCAAAAGCTTTACTGATCTGATTTCATGCATGAGGGTACAACAGTATCAGTGGCCTCGGTATCATTAATGGCTGTCACATGAAAATCTTAGTACTTACACAGAAAATGTTCCACTTTTTAAGTATTGATGTGTTAGTAGCAGTACACAATGGCAATTCTAGCTGGTTCATAATTTGAATTAATTATACAAAGACAGAATAATCAGGGAGATCTATCATCTAAAAATGTTTAAGATACTGCAGTAGGATATGGCATATGATATATTGTACGGCATATTATAATCAGAAAATCAAAGTAGAAACAAAAATCCAGTTAAAGAAAAAAATAGGTGAATTAGAACCAGAAATCATCTTTTTTCTCCTTTTTGGTCAAAACCTGGCACCTACATCAGCCATACTGCAACTCAGCCACTGACAGGTGGGTTGGGGATTCAGGTGTGTTATGCTAACAGCAGCTATTGTAGCCTTAAGCAGAGTTGAAGAGAAAGCTACATACTGCAGGTCTGGTAAGCTCAATGCTTTCTAACCCCACACCCCCAGACTTTTTCATTCTCAGACTTCAGACCCAACCGACATCGACTCAAGTGACATCACTTGAGGCAGTTTATCAAATTTCACACAGCTCTCTCTGGAGCCACAGAATGATTTACACATAGCAGTAGTATGTCATGTGTGAACATTCTTCTCTTGTTCTCCACCAAGTAAACAGTTCTCTACTATAAGAACAAAAGATTTTTCTCTGAAAAGTAAAGGATTTTTGTAGATATATAATATGATTTCCACAGCGGCACAGCTCGGCCGAGTCCAACAAGCTAGATTCCTACAGCTTGTCCATTCACATGTAGGAACATTCCTCCTGAACCATAAGTAGCAGCTATATTGTGCAGACCATATGATCCACTCGCCTCTCTGGAGAGCAATTTATCCAGCTTTATTTACTTCCTGTAACCCGTCACCTTCCTAGGTGTCTCTGGTGTGTGTGTGGTGTGTGTGCAGCAGTGCGTAGTGGAGTGTGTAAATGGGAGATCCTGAGCGTTTCTTTCTACAGACAGCATGCCATGTACGATAAGGCGCCTGCTGACAAAACTGGGAGACACTGTGTGTCACTACAGGAGGGGGTGGGGGACTCCAATACGGAGCTGTTACTAATGTAATTCCATAAGAGCAAGGAAACATGGTGCTGTTACGCAACGAGCCGCCGGCAAAATGCACAGGTGCGCTTCATGTTCTATTCGCCCCGTGCCTCTGTCACTCCCAAATGTTCATAAATGATTCATTTAATCTTATTTAATAATGAGAGACCCAGAGTGAGAGAAAGAGAGACAGAGAGAGACAGAGAGAGAGACAGAAAAACATACTACTGATGTATGTACGATGGATGATTTGGCCGCACATATTCATGCACACACACACACACACACGAGTGTTTGCAGGAGTAGATGTCCCACGGCGCCTCGTGAGTGCACATTTGTTGTGTGTGACTGAATGAGTGTGAGTTTATGTGGATGACATCACTGCATCGGCACTGGGCCAGACAGGATTTCTCTTGGTCCTGTGCTGTCTGTCTTGCGGGGAGGGGGGAGGGGGCTGCTCAGAGCTCCGTTTGAACTGAGCAATGATGACTAATGATGGCACACAAACAAACAGGGCCGGAGAGGAAGGCAAACAACAGACGACAGTGAACTGACACTTGAGCTCCATTTCCTAATAGTTTCATGAAACCTTCACAAGGCCTTTATACCTTCACACGAGACGCTCGATGTTTCATTAGCATATTTGGCTCTGTCACAGATTTTCCTGAACTTGGCATTTTACCAAAAATACTGCTATAAAAAGAAGGGAATGATGTACTTCCAATTTTTAGGGCAAGTATCAGTTTCTTTGGAGTTTCCCTGTTTCATTGTAATGTATTGTAATGAATATTTACATGTGGAATATGGAATTTTTTTTTAAATTAATGATACATAAGGAATCATTGTTGAATAGTAGAACATTTTAGTCATTTTCAGAGTTCATTTTCATGCTTAATAATGGTCAAATACTCAACGGTTCAAATGTAAATGATCCATTTGTTGCTTGAGATACATTTTAAATCCATGTTGGTTGTCTGTGTCGGTCATAGGTTTAATTACAGGAAATTACAGGAAATCATGGCTGGGCATCAGAATTAGATCTCAGAGTTTTCGATTGTGCTTATTACTGCAAAGAAGGTTATGTTTTCACTCGTGTCTGTTTGTTGGTTTCTTTGTTTGTTTGTCAGTAGGATTGTGCAAAAACTACTGAACCGATTGGCACCAAATATGGTGAAGGGTTGGAGCACAGGCCGGGGACTAACACTTTAAATGTTGGTCTCCATCTGAATAAAGGGGCAAATCCATACATTTCTTATTACTTTCCTTAACACTGCAACATTTCCATCAGTTTCTCAGGAATTAATGTTTGATGTAAAATGAGTGTTGAGATGTTTGACTTGGTGTTATTCAGTGTAGAGCCACATAATAATCTGGGTCTGACGGACATGTGTAGGATTGTTTGGCCTTGCTGGAGGTATGCATTCTGTTCAGTGACATTCTTGTTGATTCTGGTTCTTATTGAATCCAAGATCTATTCTCAGGAATATTATTTTGCCAAGGAAAGAAAGCAAAATATGGCTAAACCAAAAACACACTTTTATTTTCAGCAGATTTTGATTGCATTGGAGTAGTTTGAAATAAATGACGAGGTACAGTAATTGTGATTCCTTCTGGTTTAAAGATGAAATGCATATTAGCTTTTTTTACATTTGTTTTTTTGATTTTTAAGCATTGACTGATTCTGAGGTACCATGACTTTAACTCCAACAACACTGTAAATGTAGGAAATGCTTCTTTGCAAAACAGCTGTGTCTTCTAATGCATGAAATTACAGTCCACTGTATTGTGCACACTACAATGTACATGTGCATGACTGGTGAGATACATTTTGTTTCCTAAAATTGATATTTAAAAAAAAAAAAAAAAATCACACTTTAACCTGAGTTTCAACTCAGGACTTCTTGATTTCCAACTGTAGAGGAAATATCTTCAATCCAGTGAAATAAATGAAATAAATACAGCTAGATCCCTCTTTTACTCACACTCTCCACACTTGATTAGACAACCAACCACCCGATGTGTTTGAGTGTGTGTGTGGGGGGGTTCTACCGGCTTCAGTGAGCATCACAAATTTCAATTCTACCCAAAAAAAGAAAAAAGAAAAAGCTAAGAGGAGCCCTGAACATGGCCAGCAGTGAGATGAGGGTTAACAGGATTTCCAGGCATGGATAGTAGCAGAGGAAGCGAAGTGTGTCGTGGCTTTGGGGTCTTCGGGTAAGGAGAGCGTGGGATGGTTCAGCAGCAGCTATACTGGTGGTTTGCGGGCAGCTCAGCATTGTCTATGGATGTTGTGAAGGGATGTGAAGCACTGAGTTGAAGTGAGGGAGGTTGAGGTAATGAAGGGTTGCAGGAGCTGCAGGAGCTATAGTGTAAAGACTTCCAGACCTCAGGACAGAGGCTGAGGAGAGCGCGAGTAACCACTGGTTACATGTGTTGTGTGTACGTGTGCGTGTGTGTGTGTGTGTATGTGTGTGCATGCATGTTAAAGCTCGACATGAGTACAAAAGAATGTCTGAGAAGCAAAGTGTAAATGTGTGTTCTGAGGGCAGGCATGCATGTGTGTGTGTGTGTGTGTGTGTGTGTGTGTGTGTGTGTGTGTGTGTGTGGCAGCCATGTCCTCGCTGCGAGTGATTGTAGGCCCATCAGCCCATAAGACACTAACGGGGCCCGATGCACACCCACAAGCCATTTGGGGAGTTGGACTAGTTGAGTGCGTACACACACACACACACACACACACACACACACACACACACACACACACACACACACACACACGCACACACACACACATACTCTGGCAAATATGCACTACATTCCACTAGCACGAGGGAATGGGAATATACAGACGTATGGTAAAACAAACAATCCAGTATCACATTAATATTATTATTCATACTTGCCTTGCCGAGCACAAAATCTCAACAGCCATGCTCACGTAGACAGAAATGAAAACACACACACACATCATTAAAAAAACAAATGTCCAAACACACATACGCTCAGATTCACACACTAACATCATACGCACACATCACACTTTCATCCAAAAAACAACCTGAACACAACTAAATGTATATACACACACTTTATCTGACAGACTGAGCATACAACCTAAATACACACACACAATCAAACAGCTAGCATCTCTCCTTGACCTTCACTGCAACCTCCCACAGTTTGTAAGCAGCATGTGCCCCTGCTGACAGGCCAACAAGTAAACAAACAAAGAGCCGTTCCATATTTCATGAGCTATCATGGGAAAATACAGTGAATATGCGTGAGGCTGGAACACAATAGAGAAAAATCCTGATTATCATAATCACTTGGACAGGTCGACTTTTAGTGCTACATGAGGAGATTTGACTTTTTTTTTTTAAAAAACTTTTAACAGCAACATGACTCACAACACAGGTGTATCTGATGTGTTCAGGATACGATGTAAATATTTTATTATTCTCTGCAATAAATACTTTTTTATCAGACACCAGGAAATCTGTCCGTCTCAACACACCTGAATCTAATGAACCAATCACAGCAACCTTCTAATTCTACATCAATCACATTACCTGCCAGTTCACTCACCTTCCTACTAATGAGCATGGCTGCTTCAGTGATTCGGGAGCTTAGCAACAACTTCATATTATTATGAAATTTACACAAGCTTTATACAGTATATACTGTGATGTCTTCAGCAGATAAGACATAATTAAGATTCTGATTTGAAAAATGTTATACAAATAAATTATAAATAACCCATAAAATGTTATGTTTGTTGTTTAGGTGTTGATCTATTTTCATACCTACTACCCTGTTTCAAATATATATTTATGCTTACATTTGTTTAGCATTGTTGTCTTTGTTTAGCTGCATGGTAAAACTGGTATTTTACTGTATATTTGCTCTCAGCACTGTGTACAAGATACTGTGGGGGCCAGATTTGGCTCAGGAGCCACTATTTACAACTCCTAATTTATTTACTTTGTTTGCACGATTCAACTTTTCAAAAATACATAAATGTAATTAGTTTGTAAAGTCATCAGCAGTTTATTGTTGAATTACTAAAATTTCTGTCATGTTTGATATGATACATAAAAATATGTTTATAAAACAATTAATCGATTAAAAAAATAAGTTTTCATTTTCAGTTGTATTCTATCATATTCCAACTTCAGCATCAGCTGAGTAATGTCCAGTCATTCTTCAACTTATTGCCATTTGCTGCTGCAGCTCTCTCCACCACCACATCCTCCTTCTTACTGTATGTCCTAGTTATGACATGAGATTTAGGACATTGCTGAGATTAAGATTTAATGTTCATGTCCTCGTTAAGGTGGAATTCACAAAATGCTCATTGCTGCTCAGATTCTTTGAGAGTTTCTTCAGGAAGTCAAATAGCAAAAATCTAACGGTTAACCTAACTATTTGCTGTAAATGGTCAATTCCTTGACGTATTTGACTCTTTGTGTTGCCTCATACAACACAAACTCAGACAAGGAGGAATCTTCTTAATGTTACATACAAATATACACTCTTGAACCACTTTATTTGGAACACCATATTTATATTTGGTAGGGTCTCTCTTTGCTCTCAAACAGCCTCAGGTCTTCGTGTCATGGATTTCATAAGATGTTGGAAACTTTCCTCTGAGACTCTGCTCCATGTTGACATGACTGCATCACATCATTTCTGCAGATTTGTCAGCTGCACATTCATGCTGCCAATCTCCTGTTCTGAAGTTCACTGAACTCATTGTCATGTTCATGAAACCAGTTTGATACAACTTTTGCTTTGACACATGGAGCATTATTATGCTGGACGTAGCCATTACAAGATGGCAAACTGTGGCCATAAAGGGATGAACATGGTCAGCAACAATACTTTGAGAGGCTGTAGCATTCAAATGATGATTGATTGTTATTAAGGGGTGCAAAGGGTGCCAAGAAAACATTCCCCACACCATAACACCACCAGCAGCAGCCTGGACTGCTGACACAAGGCAGGTTTGGGTCATACTGTTGACACCGAACTCTGACCCTATCATCTGCTGCCTCAGCAGAAATCCAGATTCATCAAACCAGACTACATTTTTCCAGCCTTCATCTGTCCACGATTCATGAGTAGAGAATATGATGGGGACTTGAAATGAGCTGTGAGGGACACCAGAGGTGCTTGGTTTCCACTGTAGCAGCTGAAGAATCTCTGGTTTGAACAGAGCAGCTTCTTTTTGAGACGTAAGGACTGAGAAAACTCTGTGCTGACCCAGAGATACCCAGAGCTTAAGGCAGTTAATTAAAATTGTATGATCAACTGTGTCAAAAGCCGCACTTAGGTCTAAAAGGATTAAGACAAAGCAGTCTCCTGCATCTGCTGTTCAAAGGAGGTCATTTGTTTCATGAGTTTTTTTCTGCACTGCGTAACACCTGAAAACATTATTCAAATTTATTCCAAAAATTGAAAAAAAAGTGTAATAAAAAAACACAATTTACAAAAATGTAGAAAAAAACGACAGAGATAGGAGTTGATTGATTATTCCATTAACATAATACTGTCAGGACACACTTGTCTTTTCAGTGGTGAAATGTGATGATTATCATCCATTTTCAGAATTGCTCAAAATGCCGAGTATATAATTCACTGTGGGACATTCTGGCCTTGGTTTGTCTCAAAGCATTGTATGAATGAGATGAATTCACATGGAAATGCTGGTGAAAAAGTGGCACGAAAACTTGTCTTTTATTTAAAGGGGAGAAGACGTACATCTCCCTCTGCACAGACCATGAATATTTCAGTCTTAACTCTGCTCCACACTGAGCAGCACTCTCACCCACGCCTACACAACACACAAAAATACACAACAACAAATACACACTCAACAACACGCATAAATCAATTGTTAACTCACAGGTCAAAGCGTAGATTCTGCCTCTCCTCAAAGAAGTAGTCCAGGATGAATTTGCGAACAAAGTCAGGGTTGAGGGTGTTGTCTATGACTTCTGTCCTGCCAAACTAGGAAAGAAGTGAGACAGGGGATACTTGGTTAATGACTGACATCAATATTCATTCAACTAACTAAAAACTGAGTGACCAGAAGTAGAGAAACCCCTGTAATACAATCCAGGCAACAACAGTTATTTAATAAAAATACTCAAATTCCTCACATTGTAAACATTCTAACATTGTCATTTTTTAGATCATGCTTAATATATAATAATTTTACATGCTAAATGTTAGCATGTAAGCATTCAGCGCAAAGCAGAGCTGATCCCAAGTTCACCTAAGGCCAACAGCTTAGAGTAGAGAAGGAGATCTGAGGTTGACGATGAAAAGCTGAGTCTGACGAGCTGAGTTTGAGATGTACTAAAACGGCCAGAGGATAAACCATTATGATGCAGGTAACAATAGAGTGTTTCCTCAGGCAAAACTTTTCTCTCCATTTTTCATCCATCCAGCAATTTTGTTTCTAGAGCTACAGCTACTCAGGGGTAGTATGTTTTGTAATTGTCATGTAATCATTTCATGTGCTCTATAAATCACTCACTTAAAATAGAAAAGCTGCATACATTATAACATGATTGAAGCTTGTAGTAGTTCACATTAGAGGTCTTCATGGGTCCCAGACCTGGACCTTGGACCAGATCCAAAATGAACCCATAGTATACCTACCCAACCCCAATGTGTTTAAATAAATAAAGACTTGGTGCCTGATTGACAAAATTTACAACATGAGAGCTGCTATTTGAATTGTGAGATTATGTTTCTCTTGTTCATTGTGTTTCACTACTAAAAACATTGGGCCTTATTCACCAACCATTCTTAAGAAGAGATTTCTTACTTAAACCCACTTACACACTTTTTACAAAGATTCTGACATTCACCAATGTTTTCTTATTTGGGATTTGTTCTTACGTAAGAACAGAATCTACACACACCCAAGCATACTCTTATGCACATTTTAGTGCTGACATGTTTGAGCAAAATAACTGGTTATTGCGTTTTCTTCGGTTCTACAGTTATATAATTATGTAATAATTATAAATAATATTATATTATTTAAATTACAATAATACTTTTCGATCGTTTACTTATACTAATTAGGGTCAACTGGCACACACTTTCAATTCATGAGGAGATTGGCATTCATCAATCTAAGAACACAGGTGCGCACAATTCTGCAGTTTAAGAACACGTTCATGAATCTTTTCTTAAGGACTTTCTTAAGAACAACTTAAGAAAGAATTTAAGAAAATACTTAAGATATTGGTGAATGAGGCCCAATGCTTGAAAATATACAATAAATATGATTCAGACAACTCGGGTCCTGGCTTGGGTCGCAATCAATAGGAAATGAATTTACTTTTGTCACACAAACATGTTAACATGAATCACCCAGGAGATGATACAGTAACAGCAATAGACATAACTACACCTCCTGGAAAGGAATGTTAAGTTACTGGGCACATAACAAGTAAACACAGCAACAAAAGTGAGCTGTGTTAGCTGTGATAAATTCAAACTAACACACTGATCCAACAGGCCGAACCTGAAGCATTTCCAAGGACAAAAAAAAAAAGAAAAAAAAGGCCAGCCTCTCAAAATCTCACTGCAGTCCTTCAATATGACTTTTCTGAAATGTTGCACTGCTTGCCATTTAAGCTCCTTGGAAGCATTCACTGCCCCCACCCCACCCCACCACCACCACCACCACCCCACCCCACACTCACCTCTCTCCATTCCCTGTTGGCTATTCCTTGAGTGTAGAGCACACAAACTGTTGAATTAGAAACAAGGGAGGGGAGAGAAACAGGGGAGGGTTAAAGTGATTGACTGATTAACAGTGAACAAATAATGCAGAGAAGTCAGCTGAGAGCGTGTTCTTTCCACAGACAACATGAGAGGAAAGCTCTCTAATTAAATGTCACTAGAACTTTGCTGGCAGCATAATGATATTTCAGAGAGGCAGAGAGGAGGGAGGGACAGGGAGGATGGGATGGGGTTAGTGGATGTTTGTGTGGGTGGAGGAAAGTCCTCCTTATTGACATTCGAGCATATCCGTCTTGGAGTGTTTTTTGATGACGGATCACTAGCGACAAGAGAGGAAGGTAATCAGCTGGCACTAAAATGACATTTCATTTGCATTCTAGCAGCCGTTACTGTATTCACACACGCCTGTCACATGGCAGCGACTCACAACTCTGAAATGCCCGGGGACTGGACATTTGCAAATCTGCTGTAATTGGTTAAATGTTTGTATAATGAAACAGTGAGTAGTTTTAGGATATTTTTTGTCATTAGCTAATAAAATATGTCATTATGTTTTGGTGCGTCTTATCTCTGTTCTTACTTCTTCTGCTGACTCAGGTCTCTCTAGGGATCAAGAGAGATCTCGATCTCAATGAGTTTACCTATTTAAATTAGGGTTACACTATGTATGTCTGTTTAGTAGGGGTGTAGCAGTGCAGAAAAGTAACATTTCAGTACATACATGTTAATTAACTGTTCTTTATGTTTTCGGTACAGTGAAAAAAAAAACATGAAAAACATTAAATTTCTATTAATTTATTTGTAAATAAACGTGTAATTGTAAACTTGTAGCCCAGTGACAGACTGGCTATGGTTAAGGCTAGATTATATTAATTTAGATCACAACGCAACATCCTGTACCAAACAGCACGGCACAAATACATGTACTGTTCCCTACATACAGTTTAGTAAACTGGGTTTTGTAGTACTAATAACAGCCGCTTGCACCAGTAGTTTTGTATTCAGACTTCAGTCAAGTTATAACATAGTGCAAGTCTTTACAGAGCAGTGATTTACTCATCAGTAAGTTAAAACAGGGCACATGACCCTTGTGAATAAAGCATAGAAAATAAATAAGTAAAAATTAGTAAGTAATTACAACAGGTGGCACCACAGAAATTCGTTTGTACAGATAACTCGTTCTTTACATACATTCACTGCCAGGTGTAAATATAGCGTAGCTAACTGAACCAACTCACAAAGCTAACGTTAGCTTGTTACTATATAACCCATTTAGATTGAAGGGGTAAAAGACATAGTGGAAAATATGGTTAATATACAGTATCTGCCATAACTCATTATCAAAATGCTGTTAATAATGATGTAAACTTGGCAAATTTGAAATCACATTTCACAAAAAAATGAAACAATATTCCTCAATTTACAACTTGTAATTCTAATAAAGTAAGACAAGCTAACTGACTAGGTTAGCTAGCTTCTCCTTTAACTCTCATCAATTAAGCAAATAATATTTTGTTCAACTTAAAGGAACTGAAGCAGGGAACAGTTTGTGCACGGTTGGTGATGCACAAAGCCTGGGTCCCACCGCTCAGCTCCAGTAAAACACCACCACGGGAGATGAACTGGACTCACTGGGGTTCGAGTAAAACTTGCATCGTTTTTTTGGCATTGTATGTTGTGGCATGTAATTGGCTGGTATAAGGCTTTGTGTTAATTAATAGCCTAGATGTATGAAACAAATCATATCTACAGTAATGTCTACATTAGCAGTGTAAGCATTGCAAATTCCTCCATAGTGACATTCAGTCGTATTTTTCTGATGGGGCACTAGAGTGTATTTAATGTTGGGACAGTGGAATTTACAAGTCCCTTGTTCAATATTCACATTGTATTGAATTCTGAGTCAGTTGTGAAGAAAATACTAGACATTAAATGTTAGACACAATGCATGATTGTGCGGCACTGTTGTAGTGAGTGGTGAATGATTTCAAACACAATGTTTGATGTAAATGTAATTAGATGTCCATATGACTAGTGTCAAGCTAAACACAGAGCGCTGAAGCTCAACCCTGTTGAGTGAAAGCTATTTTGATTACGTGCTGCCTTACAGGGTTTGAAAGCTTATAAATCTATTTCAAAAAGGTGAAACTATTTAAAGTAACATCAAAGCTCTAAAATAAAGCGGACACACTCTGTTCAGAACTACATAAAAAACAGAACTTGAGTTGAGCTTGTGACATCTGATTATGAAGGCAACAACTTCTACTGCACTGACATACATTATCATTAATTACAGCTCTAATTAATTGTAAATTTATGCCTGAGTTAGTGTATGAGCTACCACCAACTGATGAAATGACTTTTATTTTTTTAATTTAATCATGGACTCGTTAACGGTTGTGACTGTGAGTGAAAATCATCCTTGGTTTCAGAATCACCAGGCCTATCTGATGAATTCCTGACATTTCATCTTTTAGAATGAATCTCAGGTTGCGCCCAGATACATTATATGATTACTAATATTATGTAAAAACTGATGTTTTCTTCCGACTTCCAGCTATGTTGTAAATGTCACTGTTCTTGAGTGCAACACAAACAACAGGCATTCTGATTCCCCTGCGTCTGGTCTGGTGGCAGAACAGCTCAAACTTGCCATGTTTTGGGAGACTGTCAGTCTGGATGGTGTATACGTTGCACTGTGGATGATGTGCAGTGGGTTGGGGCTCAGCTGGTCGAATATACGGTCGTCCTTTAATCTTGCCACAAAGCGTCAGATAACACATGGTCTCTGCATTATTGTGCAAGGGAAAAAGCTATTTATCAATCACACACCCGTAAATAGCGATGCTCCTCACATCCGTACAGGCGCCCTTTCAACTCCTCCTATTCATCAGGCTGATGATGAGGGCAGGAACTTGACAATAGCACCGCTAACACCATCTCTGCTCTGAATGTAGGAGATACTGACGGTGCATACTTTGATAATGTGCCTGTCTGCTTAATGCCCTTTTCCAATCTGCTGAAGCACACTGATCAAAGCACATCCACATTCACACACATGTATAAACACACACAAACATGCACAAAACAGAAACACTGGATTGTTGTCCAGTTTTATAAGCTAATATGAATATGGTACATGAGCCTGCCTGAGGCCCTGGATGTGTGCACTTTTTGCATGTGTGTGTGGCTCTGCTGAGGCGATCTAATGCTGTGTGACTGGGGCCAGTGCTGTCAGCAGAGCAGAGACATGGACGCAGCACAAGTGCCTCCTTGCATAAACGTTGGGGCGGGCAGGGATGCTCATCCTCCTCTCCCACCGTCTGACACTTAAAGGTCCAATCGGCGATTTGTGGAGCTCATCAATTATGGGTTCACACACACCAACCAATGCTAAAAACACCACTGTGTTCGCTGTACAGCACCCAGGTGGCAGAGTGAAGAATATTTAGGAAATGAAACAATGTGATGCTGGAAAAACTGCATGTTAACCAAACCCTGGAAAAGTAGAGGGTAAAAATAAAATATAAATATGTTTCAACTTTATCATTTCAGCATAACTCAGAGTATTTTCCTCCCATCATGGTTATTTTTAGAGGGCTTTTAACCGACAGGACTGTCACAGTCTGTTACAGAAAACAAAGCAGGAACGACGGATGAAAACAGCAAGGAACTACTTCACAATCTTCCAGCTCGTCTGTGCACGTGTGCCTGAGTATGTGAGTATAAGAGGACCTGTTCTCAGCATCTAGTGAGGCTGGGTTTTATTTTCAGTTATCAACAATATGGCTGATAGGCAAATTTCTTTCATTATACAAATCAAAAAAGCTGCAGTTCTCAAATTCTAAATGTCAAAACACAAGCAGCCAAACATGAACTTCAATCAGAAACTACTGATTACTACTGAGGATCAGACTAGATGATATATATATTTTTTTTTTTTAGATAGTCACAGTATCAGATGTGACGATGATCACAGAGTCATAATCTCTCACTGTGCCTTGGTAATGATATTGATCATAGCTTGCACTCTTTCATAACTTGCGTAATGTACATAGGTGATTGTGAAGATATGACTGAGGGTCTCCGTAAGATTTAATTACAATTACAATTTAATTACAACTGTTTTGTCTAATAAGATGTTACGCAGCCAACTGCCACTAGCTGGGGCTGCAGACAGCAGTCCACTCAGGTGTTGGAAACCAGCAACAGTATTTTCATTTAGAAAATGAAAATAAGGTTGTATGTAGGCTGTGTCAGAATAAGCTGGTATATAACCACTCGATAGGCTTGGGCGATATCCAAGATTTAATATCCTGCCCACATATGGCGATGTACAATATTACTGCAATATTTGGGCTGGACAATAATTGTTATGTTATTGTATTTTATGTTTCAGGTATAAGTGACAGCAATTCACAGTTTTATTTGTCACGTGCCAAGGTACAATGTACTGTAAGCAAAGCTGTGAAATGAAGGCTGGACTCAGCAGGAGGGCGGACTGTTCAAAACTGTAAAAATATTCTGACCTAATGAGGAATATTGCATACGGTGGGAAATATTTCACGATATTCAATATTATCGAATTTCAGCTCCAGCTTACCACTCAACTACAGCAATGTGTAACTACATTCAGCACAGGTATGTGGGCGTTAACCTGCAAGGTAAGAAGGCTGCTGGCACTGGCACTGCTAACATTAGCCACACTCGAAACCACTATGACATCGTTTACACGCTGTGATCCCACTCAGTTTGTCTATTGAGGAGTCGAATAGTCAAGATTTTAATTTCCATTTAATCGACAGGGGAATTAGTCATGAGGAACATCCATCGTCGATACATCGAGGGGTTTCACACGTCCTGCCTTGGTTGTCTTCCACCATGATACACGACAGCTGTTGTGCCCGACACTAATTCTGTCGATTATCTGGTTGATATTGTGAAGTCTGATCCTGGCATTTCTAAACAAGATTATGAATCTGATTCAGACCGTGCAAGTTTTTGGTACTTGACAGTTTGATAGCCCTAGTATAATGTTGCCTTCTCTTTACAAGGAAAAACGCCTTTAGTCAGACACTTTACATTTCTTTATCGGACAAATTACTGTTAGATTCCACATTGAGCCTTTAAAAACCACTGGACCAGTTGCCAAAATGAACTCCTGCTGTCAAGGGAGTGAGGAGTGTGTATGTGTGAATGTGTGTGTTTGTGTGTCCTTTAATCTGTAGGAGGGAAGTGGCTGGTTTGTGTGTGAGGATGATCTGGCTTTCCTCACTCACGTTGGGAGCGGAGAACAGTGACGAATACGACCCCTGACATATGCAAATGTCTACTAATTCACATTAGCAAGGCAGAGCATGTGTGTGTGTGTGTGTGTGTGTCCGTGTGTGTGTGTCCATGTATGTGTGTCCATGTGTTTGCCCAGTTTAAATCTGCCTGAATATGGTGGATGTTTGTCTGTGGATATTTGTGTTTGTCTCCAGAATTGAAGGTGCTGAGAGCTGGTGTGTGTGTGTGTGTGTGTGTGTGTGTGTGTGTGTGTGTGAGTGTGTGTGTGTGTGTGTCAGGAGGTGAGCTTACTTGGATCAGACTTGGAGAACGTGTCTCTGTCCAGGAGATTTCTGAAAAACAAGAAAACAAAGAGACACATTGACATAAAAATTAATTGCACAGCTGTCCCACTTCAACAAAGAAAGTGAGAACTAGAAAGTTATTACATCATTAAACCTTGCCTAATTAGCTCTCTCACTACACTGGCAACTTGTTTACCCATAATCCTCCCCTGACTTGATTAACAAAAGCTATTTCATCCAGTCACTGCAGCAACATTAAACAGACTATAAAATTGAGCTTAAAGTGGGGCCCATTTATATTTCAAACATACAGAGAAAACAGCAGAAGAGACGACCTATTTTTCACTTTTTTGCACTCCCTGGGTGCCGGCAACAACAGTGGAAGCTGCCATCAAATTTACATGACATTCTGGTCTTCGCTCTTTGCATGGGGACGGATAAATGCACCGAAGAGTCCCACTGCAGAGCAGATGCTCGGCGCCACTGAGGTGCTCCACGGTTAAACAGCTCTGAAGGAATTAAATATGCACACAAATACGACAAGCCACAGCTGCCTGAGACTCGAGAAGAAAGAAACTAAGGAGCAGCCCGGGCTCTGGAAAGGGGAGACCCGGCCTGTTACGTCAGCACTGGTGGGCCTTTGTGGTTTTAACTGTGTCATTTGCTTACAGTGTCCAGGTCTCAGGGGGAGGTAGCCAGAAGGACAGGGACAAGCCCGACAACACCCAAAGGGACAGAAGTGAACCTTCACTTACTCAGCTTGTACTCCTGCCAAATCCTACATTAAAACCACATAAAGCTTTCATAGCACTAACCCAAAAAGACTAAATAATATGAGTGGCATGGCCATCAGCAGCAAGTCCAGCGGGATGATGCATTATCTAAAATCCAGTCTTGTAGAACTACTGAAAGCATTTTACAGCACATCTGAAGGTAATACAGACATAAGAGCTAAAACTATACTCATATAAAACTGATCTTGATTTAATCCATCAACCACACCACAACCACCAGCTTCACAAAAATACCATAGAGTTGAGTTATAATGTCTCTGAAACAGTGTCTATAATAAGTGACCAGAGCTGTTATCTGTGTCCTTCTCAGCATGTATGCATTTACTGTCCTTCATTCTCATTCGTCCTCTGAAACCTACTGTAGAGTCGCCTGTAAGTGAAAGAGTACTTCACCAATTCAAGGACTATTCCCAGAGTCAGGGGACTTGCAAAAGACAATTAAAAAGTATTTTCCTGTGTAGTTGAACAAGAGGTCCCTTCCCTTTTAGTAACTGCATGCTTGTTTAAAATCCCTGGCTACTACCCATGATGCATAGCAGCTGTTCCCTGGGCCCTCTCCTCACACTCATGCTCAGTTCTTTCAGAGGCAGTCCTGGCCAACAGAGATATCCTAAATAAAAACACACTATTGTGACAATAAATCATGTGCAAAGTCCTGATAATGAGAGATTGTTTCTTGGGGGAAACTTTCAGTTCATCCTGTGAATATGAGTGTGATGAAAAAAAAAACAAAAACAACTTATCGTATAATTGTATCGAGAACATTTCACAACAGGTTCTTACTTCTTTCCAAAATGACCCAAGTGAATATGTATATCTCACGTCTGTACTGACAAGATAACTTAATTGCAGCGCTATAACATATATAACGGTATAACGGTATCGTAGGTCGTACATAGGTTGCACATTTGAACAAATACCAATAGTGTTGCTCTTGTGGTGAAGACAGTCTCACATTTTATTTAGACACACAATACTTTAATACAGTAAGGATCTTCCTCATGTCTTTTGGAGGAGCAGGAGGAAGGTGCTGTCATGTACACAAACTGATGCACACACCAACTCACAACCTTACCAACGTCATACCTGATGACGGATACAGAAGTCATATTTTGGTTTGCATCACACTGAGCATATTGATAGAACAGGAAGAAATGAGTCATTTGATGGATTAAAGCCGTACAAATGTGTCACATTTAGGATCCATTGTACCTGCCATGAATTTAAGTTTACCTCAGCCATTAAGCTCCGTGCAGTAAGAAACAACAAACTTTTCACAGCCACTTTTAAAGCCTGCAGGGTGTGACTGATTCCTACAAGAGAGACTTTGTGCTGAGTATTAATTTAAGCTGTAATAATCACAGCAGCATGACTTTGTCCATATTGTTGCGCTGCTGCTGACAGAGAAAGCGAGAGAGAGGCGAAGGGCGAGAGTAGGGAAAGCGGCTCCTGCTATCATGCTAGCTGCGGGGTGAGCGCTCTGTCGCCCGTCCTGTCCTGCATGACAAGCAGTGAGTGTCTAGGAGCCGTTGATGGTTAGTGATGTATCTAGATCAGGCACTTGTGTTGTGCTGATCCCTGTGTGGCCCAGATGGTAAAACACCACGCTCTGCTGCTTCGCTGTCAGGGCACGCCCACCGGCCCCTTCCCCAGCTCTGAAACCTTAAATAAATGATAATAAGCGATGGAATTGGGACTAGTCATATCAGGGCTGTGTTTTGTGACTGTCGGAAAGTCTGAAAGATTGTGTAAGAGTGAGAAGTGGGCGACTTCACCTGCCAAATGGGATAAATATCCAATAAAAAGCAATACTGTACCCTGTTGGCTCCCTGAGGAGTATGAGTGGAGGCAGTGAACAAGATGCAGCGGAGGAAAGACGAGGAATAAAGGAGTCTAAGGAGTGTATGAAAGACGGCACGCAACTGTACGTGTGTGTATTTGCAGGCAGACGTGCTTACACTTATATGGATACGGGAACTTCCCCCTGATTCATGTGCACCCGAGGGCTTCCACCTGGCCCTGATAGAGGCAGGCGACTCTTTAAAAAGCCCTTTCCACCGCCGGCAGCCCGGGGAATGTCTGGGCGGTCCGAGCAGAGTGCTTCATCGTTCATCAAACATTTATGAGAGTGGTCCCTCCTCGACACCAGAATTACATTTGAAATCCCACCAGTTACATCACAGCCACCTAAACATGGCAGGAGAGCTTTAAATATCTGTATGTAAAGGAGGGAAGGGGGGGGGGGCATCTATGAGAGAAATTGAGATGTTTTCCAAGATGTGCTCTTTAAAAAAAAAGGGAACACTGAACATGCCTGCTTTCTGAGGGGTTGCACCCAGACGTGAAAAGAGGATCAAACAAGAATTCAGCGTAAGCACAGGCCAAGGGGAATCACTTCTTCTTTTCATATGCAGTAACTCTATATCTTGCATGTTACATTATTCCCATCACGTATAAGAAATTCCTTACATTCCTACATTTCTATACTGGCCCCACCACCACCAATCTTTATGTATCATTTTTCAGCAGATTTCAGCAGTCAAACAGTTTATACAATCCAGAAAGGGGTTTCCTTATTGTATCACAATTTTTTACAGAGCCCTAAGTATTTAGAAGGTGAGGCATGTTTCTATTAAAAGATAATCATTTCGTTTGTGTTGTTTTTTTGCAACCTACTGAGGTAAATCACCAAGTAAAGATCACTGTATATGCGCATTTAGTCTAGTTTCTGATTTAAAATAAACTTATTACAGAATACTTACAGCATTAGACAACAGTTAAATTGGCTACTTTTACAATTAATTGTTTAGTCATAAACTTCTCAAGAAATAATGAGAGGTGACACAGTCATGGTCATTTGAGTGCATTTTGATGCATTTTTCATTTTTCTCTTGATCAAAAGATTCATTAATAGACTCATTATTTCAGCCCTAACATGAAGTAGTTTTATTAAATGGACTAACATATAAAATGGCATGGTCCTCTCAAAGCACTGCACACCCACACAAGGCATTTGTGTGATTTCACCAAATTCTAAGAACAATGATAATGGTGTGAACTGTCCTACCATAACAGATGAAACACAGCTAACAAGAGGGTGAGGGAGCTGTCTGTTAAGCAGTCTGATGATGGAGGACACCGACACAGCAAGCAATGTAAAAAGCTCTGAACAGGGAATTCCCTAGAGAAACTTAAAATCTTCCATCAACGCTGCAACTGTCCTCCATTAACATTTTTACCACTAACTTTTATCGTCTGATAATATAGAATAAAAAATGATTTTACTGCATCAAACAGCCATCAACACTTTCTTTACCAATTTCCCACCATTCAACTTCCTCCAAATAACTTCACACATGCTATGAGATGGATGTGAGTGCATGCATTTTTTGCCTGGGTGGTCCTGCGGGATTGTTGGCTTTAACCCTGGCAGGGTTAGCGCCGGCTCACTGAACTCGACGGGAGCACAAGTAGCAAGAAAATGTTCTCAGCAAGAAAACCTCCTCACCGTCTTGTTTCTTAAAAGTCAGAAAGCTCTCTCACTCCCATCGTGTAACCTCACGCAAGTCCACATGGTTGACATTTGCCATTGTGCAGGTTTGCTTACTGTTGTGTGCAGTGGCAGTCTGTGGAGCTATAAACTAGCTAATCAAAGAGGCCTCCGCTGCGAACGAAGGCGCAGTAATGAACAGCAGATGGGAGGATAACACCAGATCAATAAGGTCAATTGAGTCTGAAGACAACTCTGAGCTTTTCTGATCAATCCAGCTTTGAAGCACCGTGGACACGCTCTCAACGCCCAACGATTTTCCCAGATTCTCTGTGTTTGAATGTGTCTTCAGGGGACAATGGTGTGCTTCCAGAAATGAGCCAAAGGAATCCACATGTACTGAGAGAAAGTCACCACATCAGCAGTCCATGTACATTTCACCACAGAAAAAAGGCTTCTGAAGTTACTTTGGAACAATGACTTTCCACAACATGACTGCAGGAGCAAAATCCTTATTGCGCCTTATTGAGTCCTGTTTCATCCATTCATATCTCTTCCTAGATCTTGGAGATCAGCGCTCTACTTCACCCATCAAACCACTGGGTGTGTTCAGGGTTTCACTGTAAATCCTTTGTGGCTCCATTTTAAAATTATTGTTCAGCCCTGACAATAACATTTTCCTGACATTGATGTGAAACATCATCAAACATGCTTACGCTCATATAAACGCTGCATGATTCAACAGGTGTACCCTAAACTTCATCTCTTCAGCACTGCTAAAGTAATGACTACTGCATCCATGCTTACTTCAAGTAAGAGCAAAATAATGTGCATATTACAACTCCAACCAAAGCTGGATATACAGTTAACAGAAGGAGTTAATGGAAGACCCACTGTAGGCATATGATAAGCCTGTATCATGCTTTATATTACCCTCAGAAACTACTTCTACTTTTCTACTCAACTGGAGTTCCAGGTCTTGTTACAGGAGTCTTGTTACTGAATGTGTTTACGTTCACTCATACAGAACAGTGATCATAGTGAGCAGAAGGTCAGCAGTGTAATCGCTATGTTAGATGTCTTTCAATGAAAAGGAGAAGACAACTGAGACGCTTTCTTTAACTTCCTTAATGTTGTCTGCACTCTCAACAAACTCCAGTGTCATCAGGAACATAGTTGTCCCCACTTTCTGTCTCCACAGGGTTGGGTATTTTTCGATCCTCGATAGTATCAAACAAATTTGGTACGTCCATAAAAGTATCTAAGTTTGATACGAAGCCCTATCTGCAACACACAAGGCTTTGGCAGAGAAACGCAGGGTCATCTGGAAAAAAAAGTTAAATCTGGCTCAACTTTTGCTGCAATGCAACATGTCATCTGGCAAGGTTCTGCATTTTCCAATGAAATACATGGAAGTGCACATTCCTGGTGGATTACTTTGTGGCATGAACACTGTATTTCTTCTGTTTACCTCATGATGCTCGCAATGAAAGATAAAATAATTGCCACGATAAATTGTAAAATCCAGTCTGTGAGTATTATAAAACCACTGTGCAGTGCTAAACGCGTTAATCTGCATTTTGCATGTGAACACATTCTAATTGCATTTTGATGTCAGTTTTGTCAAAAGCCCCTGAACAATGCAGACTTCAGCACCTGTCTTGGCTCAACCTTCATACAGTGCAACTGTTCTCAGATCTGATGCTGTTGTAGTATTCCAGGTGTTCTTCTCCGTCAGGACGTTTTCATTCTAGCAGTCTCATTAAGGACTCATCAGTACTGTGTAACTGTGTCTGCAGACATCTTAACTCAAATGGAACATCTGGATATACAGAGCCCTAACAACTGTTTTGTCTTTTGTATCTCGTTGTGAGGTCATATGACCAACACTTTATACTGGATATTTATGTTAGGCTGTAGCATAACCTCTAGATGTCATGTGCATAATTTTACAAACATGTGGATGTAACTTCTGTGAATTTGAACAAAAAGTAGATCATATGATATTCTTACATATTGTTTTGGTTGTTGAGGCTGAAACTAATCATGCACTATAGAAGCTACGATTTACTGTATATATCTTACAGCATGGTCCAGACAAAGCATCTATTGTCTAATCATCATCATTTCTCAACATGTAAGAACAGAGACCAACTCCAGACACTATAAACGCACTCTTATAACCACACTCTCTCTTACATACAACAAAACTACAAACCCTACATTAACTGAAGAGCATTAGAGATTTTGACTTTAAATACTGTACTTCATAATGTATTTGTTGCTGGCTCTGAAAGTCTGAAAGTCATTCATTATTTTGATCTTAAAACACACAATCTGCATAAAACTCACATATTGTTCTCAGTAGAAAGGCATCAAACACTGGACACTACTCAACATGATGTCTTCAAATCACAGAGATGGAGGAGAGTGGCTATGCAAAAGATGAAAGCAGAAGAACAGAGGGGGCAGGAGGTGAGGTGGTTAGTAATGTGATGGAGCCATGTCGCTTCTCTGAGGTAACCAGGTGAAGCTACAGTGGCTGGCTGGTGCCTTAATTAGGCTAAATGACTGCTTCAAAAACTCATTAATACAGCCACTCACCATGACCCCCACTGGGCCTCCTGCGGTTCGGACCTGCCACCTGAGACCAACTTGATCTGTTGGTTTTATGCTCTTTGCTCTGTTTCACCTAAATGGTGCCACATTTGTACGACCAAGAACCTTTCAGGGAGAAAAAGCAACACTGAGAGGATGAAGTGAAGGGGAAAGCAGGAAAGTCAGTCTAGTCACGTTTCAATCCTCCTAGTTTCACTAAAGTTGATGGAACTTGAAGTTATACTTGGTTAGTTATTAGCAAACAAATCTACCTGATAATTAAAGTGGAATCAAGTGGAAATGTATGAGAAGTTACAGTTTGAAATTGAGATAATAGATAAAGCAAACAATAGGTATAAGAAAAGAAAGACAAAGAACAAATTACTCAAAGGAAAAAAAATTAAAATTGTATAAACAAACTACGTGGAGGATTTTCTGCAGCCTCGCTGCTTTGAATTTATCCTCCCTCATTACAAGACAGTTGCTGAGTTTCATTTCACGTTCTTCCACATTCACACTTTCTGAGTACATAAGTGTGTTCACATTGACAAGTATGACAATATTCAGTGCACTATGAGTACCTGAATGGTGCACTCAAAACAGTTAAAAAGTTGAGTGTGAAACACTTTGACACTTCTTCAACCGTCAGTGTATTTTCAAACTTGTGAAGACAGCGACCAAGTGAGGAGGACACGTCTTTTTTAATTTGGACTGTTGGTCAAACAGTTCACCTTGGAAATGGGAAATTGTGATTTTCACATTTTTTTGACCTTTTAGTGAATAAATGATTAAGCAGCTAATTGAAATAATAATCAATAAACTAACTAACAATGAAAATCCTTAGCCACAACCCTATTTAAAATTTCTCACATTCAAACACTGGTACTGAAGATGATTCCACAACGACCTCGTCAGGCTTAGATGTATGTGTCTGATAAAGCTGCATGTTACTGGAGTAACGTTGGCTGCTGGTGGCCCAGAACTGAAACATAAGAAACCTGCGCACAGGATTCCTTCTCTGCTCCAACAAGTCTTTCTGTCTCTTTCTTCACCTTCCTCGTGGAAAGTGCAACATCGGCTGTGACACATCGACCGGCCTCTCAGCAGGTCAGCGTCCGGCTTCAATACAGCCACATCACAACACGTCAATTCTTCGACGGGATACACTTCCTACCTTTTGTGCCCAAAGGTCACGGCTATCTCTCCGCTGTGGACCACTCAGATCAGAAGACGGCCACACCGACGTGAACACCGTCATCTTTGTGCACAAACATTCTTCAGGGACCGACCATCTGCAGGATTAATTTGATTCTGCAGCTTGAGGCCTGCTAGGCTCGCTGCTTACTATCCATGTGCAAAACTAAACTCCAGTAAGCCAAGTGTGTCTCATCAAGGCCTTGTGATCAGGAGTGATAGGCGTTCATCAGTCAAAGGGCTGCATACTGTCGCAGCAGACAGCAGACAGCAGGCAGGATTTTCTTCTCACTGATGCACAATATTGGACTTGAGTTAATCAATCTGTCACTTCTTCTGCTTGACTACACACGTGATGAGTCCGGCGATGGTTTGGATTTATTGAGTGAAGGGGGGCTTTCACTGAAAGAAGGGATCTATCTAGACTGAATGCTTCAATAGCTCTGCCGACACGCAGAGACACCGAAGTGGGAAAATCACACCACCCACCAGCTCAGGGCTGGTAAATTCTGTGTTGGTGGGGCTGCTGAAGGTGTCGACTCTGTCTTCACCTCAGGTGGCTAAAAAAAACACTTTTTTATGATTATTTTCTGTTTAAAAATATAATCAAACTAAATGATTCAGCAATAGATGTGTCTGTCAAATGGAGGAAACTATATCTGTTCTTTGATGTTAAGGATCAAAACAGGAGAGCACTGTTATTCAGGATCATTGTTTCAACTATAAGTGCGTCAGTGAAACTTACTTTTAACACCACATGTGAATCTTTGTCAAAGCTTTGTCAATTACAGCCGCAACACATTGTCAATTAATCAATGAATTGACTGACAGAAAATTAATATGCAACTATTATGTTCATTTTCAAGCAAAAAAAAAAAGCAAACATTTTAAAGTTGCAGCTTTGCAATTGTAACAATATGCTGTTTGTCTTGATGTCACTGAATATGATTAAGTTTTGCACTGTTGATTGGACACAAGACATTTGAGGATTTCACATTGGGCTTTAGTATCATGGTGGGTGTCATGTTTGTGTTATAGACGGAATGATTAAACCATTCATCAAGAGAATATTCATTTGTTGCAACTCTAATGCATATAGTTTAAACTGTGACTCATTACCAGGTTGAAAAGTAGTGCCCACGCTGGTTAAAAGTTTCAATACCGTTGCACTCCCAACCACACCCAACAGCGAAGTGCTGGTGTACTGTAGGGCTGTTACGTTTCCTCCAAAATTCAAACTGTTCTTCGAACATGTAAAAATTATATGATATTATTCAAACTGTAATGTAAGGTTTTCGATCTCAAATTCTAAGCTAATCAATAAGAAGTATCAAGGCCATGCTGATTGGATAATCACAACACCAAAGCATCTGAAAATCATTGTGTGGAAGTGTTTCGAGTTCTACAATGTTGATGGTAAAGTCACCAAAGATAACAACAATATACATGTCCAGGTTGCATCACAATCTCCAAACACATAATGCAGTTGTATAACTCCACATACAGATGGCCACACATGCATTAAGACTGACAGTTCACTGTCTCTCACACTCAAGTTTGAATCACTTCGAATGTGTTACGTGTTAGTTTGAATGTGGTCAAACTTGACTTTTTGAAAAGTGACAGCTCTAGCGTACTGACACTCCCTGGAGTACACCTCTACAACCCTGCTGGAGCACAGCAAGAACAAGGTTTTCAGCTTTCACAGTACTCTGGTGATTTAGTATTGTAACAGTAAGGGATGTGCAAAAGTCAGGTCAAAAAGAGTGAAGGGTCAGAGTAAAGCACAGACCAAGATATCCTGGCTTTTAGTCCCTCGTTATGGTTCACAGAAGTTGCACTTTCTTGTTCTCTGTCATTTTGATGAACAGGGTCATCAAAATCCTTTCATAATGTATCATTACCTCTCATTCAATTTTAATTTTGAATGGTAATGAGAGCCTATTTAATAGTATTTAATTTCCTTAAACAATTCAGATTATGCATTTAGAAGGGCATGGAGGGAAAAGATGAACAGAGACACGACCATGCGCTGACTTTTCATGTCAACACCACACGAAGCAGTTGAATATAATCTGTCAAAATGAAGGAAATTATTTTGCCACCGTGATCCCTGATTGCCCATGGCTCCAAAATTTCTGAATACTAGATTTCCCATAATGCAAACAGTGTCTTATAGTGTCTTTCATTTAGACCTTCACTGCCTGGTAAACACTAATGCTTTTTAATAACCACACCTCCAGGAACCTAGTAAGAATAAGTAACCTCTATAAGCTCATCCACAGCCACCTAAAGTTTTGAGCAGACAAACAAAATGCACTTCTCCTATTGATTTGAACTAAATATCTCCAAATCTTGGGGCATAATATCAAAACTACCTGTGCAGATGTGTATACACTTAACAGTTTATTAGGTGCACATAGCTAAAGCTAGTTTTCAGGTTGAAATAGCAAATATCGTAGCAGCAGTCCTCTCACCCCAAACCTTCCAACACAATACATGGTATTAGCTCAGAAACAGAGCATTACTTAATGGCCCTATGACTCAAAACTCCATTACAACCATTAAAGAAACGTAGCAATTTGTAACTTCACTGCCCATCCATCTGTTTTCTTTAACTACGTGTTCCTTCTCACAGTCACGTGGGCCAGGGTTATACATAAAGTCTGCATGTGTAAGACCAGCATTTTGTGAGAAAACAGGGATGAGTCATTACTCTTAACAGAAGAGCATCTCTTTAAAATAACTTTTTTTTTCTCAAGATGGTGGCTTCCTCATTTTGGAAGAAAAATCTTCACAGGCTCTGATCTCAAAATCAGTAAGGTCATTACCAGGATGGCTTCGTTGGTCGAGCCATCATCAGATCTTTATCTTAGACCGACATAAAACAGCCACAGCTGCTCGGTCTCCTGCAGCAACTCACTGATTTTAGGTCAGAGAAAACACATTTTTTCTTCTGTCCATTATGTGTCTCAGAACAGGTGTACAAGACTTAGTTTTCAATCAAAGTATAATTAACAAAAAAGCAAAACTCACCTTAATAGAGCTAATTAATTGTAACCGAAACAAATATTACAACATTTCCGACGAGTCTTAAAAATACTTTTATAATATGATATAAATATATGATATGATGATATGATTTTCTAACATTATAATATAGATGATATTTGGGGATGACTCAAAGTGCTTTTAGAGCTTAAATGACTAGTTGATTGTTTTGTGACAGACAATTAAGCAGCAACTATTTTGATAACTGATTAACCGTTTGACTAATGTCTCAAACAACATTGCCAAATACTCTCTGATTCCAGCCAATCAAATGTGAGGGTTTGCTGCATTTCTTTGTCTGATGTAGGGGTTCAATTAAATATCAGTGGCTGTTGGAAAAAATAAGAAATTTGATTTTGTAACTTTGGATTTTGAGAAGTTGTAATGTGACATTTTTCAATTATTTCTGATATTTTGTAGAGATACTATAATGATTAATTAATTAACAGGTAGCTACTGTACATTACAATATTAAGATATGCAAAATCCCGAACAGAGTATAGTCTGTTATACCATTATTGGTATTGTACTGATGGGTAATGGGTAAAACCTGAATAAATGAGTGGAGACACATATGAATGCTTCCATACGTGACAGGAGAGCTCACTGGATGGTTTGATTTTTGGCTGCAACTAATAAATAATTTTCTTAATTAATCTTCAGATTATTTCACTGCCTACCTGTCTGGTCTACAAAATAGTATAAAATAGTGAAAAATGTCTATTACAATTGCACAAAGTGCAAGTTGTATTGTTGTATTGTATATTGTATTAGTGCAAGTATTCAAATTGATTATTTTGTCAATTGTCTTTGACAAGAAGACCTTTAAGTGCTCGTAATAGCAACCCCATGACAACCAGGCAAACTCCATCTGCTGATGAAGCTCATGAGATGCCGTTGAAAGCTTCAGAACAGCTATACTATAGACCCTGGCTGAGATGTTTTTGTAAACTGTTGCCAAGTGAAGAAAGAACTTTCAGCTTCCCTAAAGATTTACTATCATAGAAATGTAAAAAAGCCACACTCCCAAATGTTTGGCTTTTTTGCTTGAAAAATGACTTTTAACAACTACTCAGTGATCAAAACTGTTGCCATTTAATTTCCTGTCAATAATCAGTCAATTCTGTTTTAATGAACATGATGTGAAATGTTATGGCATTCACTCTCATTTCTCAGATCTCCTTTAAAACAAAAACTTCGGGAGAGATTTTGGAGTGACATGTTGGCAACACTCTCCACCATCATCATCAAAACAACAAATGAGGGAATGTCTGTCAGAAGATTCGTGTTCATCCCTCCAGAGAGCTGAAGGATGTATGCTAAAGAGCGCTGAAGTAGAGCTAAAACACTTTATCAAATAATCATCAAAATCAACCGAATATTAATCAGCAACAGTGTTGCAAATATATTCCCTAGTTTCTGCTCCTTAGTAAAGGATATTCTGCTTTTTTTGTCTTTTGTGATCATAGAATCAATATCTTCGCTTCTTTTGTCCAAGCAGGAGTCCAAAACTCCAGTTTAAGACATCATCTTACACTTTAGGAAATTGTGATTTGGCATTGGTTACCTTGTGTTGTCAGTTATCTGTATAATACTCGGCTCTGTGCATGTACAGAAGAGGATAGATATCTAGAAGGTTGATGGAAGATAGATGGAAAATGGCAAACACAGTTATTTCCATTATCTGTTTATATGACGATTATTTTTTGTGTTAAATCGATCAACCACTCTATGAAATATAAGAAAACAGTAAGAAAATCTCCATCATAGTTTCCCAGATTCCAAGTTTGTCTGACAAACAGTCTAAAATCCAAAGAAAAAGCAACAAATCCTCAGAATGGAGGAGCTGAACCAGAGAATGATCTGTGTCTTCAATTGAAAACTGACTGAAATGATCAAAATAGTTGCTGATAAATTTTCTGTGGATCAACTAATTGATTAATCAAACAACTGTATCAGCTCTAAGTTGGATAGATAAGATAGATAGATATAGATAGATAGATAGATAGATAGATAGATAGATAGATAGATAGATAGAAATTAAGATTAATAAGTAAATATATGAAATGTATTCAATTCAATACATAAGCTGTGAATAGGAAAGTCTACTGCAGGTGAGTCTGATGAGCCAGTATTATCCAGAACTGAGTCCCTCCGTCCCACCCCCTTACTTTCTATCTCCCTCTACAGTGTATCCCTCTCCTCTCAGTGTTCAGGATGACAGGAGTAGAAATGCTGCTGCCGTTGTAAAACTGCCACAGTCTGGACCGACCGTTCACGCATCCAGTCTCCATGCAAGAAATCCTCAGAAAAAAAACACTAATTTGTGAAATATTACATTAAGTGACTATTTACATACACTCCCACAGCTCTGCATGTGGCAGCTGTGTCAGAGCTCGGAGATGTGAGAATACAGCAAAGATATGTCAACTCTGACCTCCCTGGCGATCATCCAAAGGCAAACTATTGCCCACAGACGCACAAATTTCCCTTCATCTCTTCGTTTGAGTCCTTATTTTATCATTCTTTATCCACATCAGTGATACAAAGACAAACCTGACCTTTTAAAAAGACACAGTCAAGGCTAAAATCAATGACAGTAAACTGTCACTTGCAATAAAAGTGCGTTTGTTCTCCACTACATCCAACCACCACAGTGACCCACAGTTACTCCCTGCCAAGTGTCAAATGTCAGAACAATATGGATAATGTCACACTCGTAAACATGTCCTCTGTATCTCTAACAGCAGCAGACAATGTGACAAACCAGCGGCAGTTTGTACTCACCTACAAGAAACCGTTAGTTCAACTTTGGTGGCAGGTATCGCAGCGGTGAAAGGGTCTGCGTCCCCAATACACGCCATATTCATCGAGCTGCTGCTTGGTCGATCACAAATCGCCCCGTATCCAGCGCCTTAACGGCGACATGAGAGGAACTGAGAGAAGAGAGAGGGATGAATGAACACAAAGCTTGGCAAGGAGGAGACAAAGAGACGTTTGTTGTCTTGAAGCGAGGAGCACCGGAGAGTGAAAACACGGACGCGGAGCTGCAGCGCGTCGGAGTCGCGTCTCTGTGCGCCTCGGTGCTCCGGAGGAGAGGAGGGTTGCGAAGGGGCGGGAAGACACACACACACACACACACACACACACACACACACACACACACACACACATCTAGGAGACAAAGATAACGAATACTTTCTGTTTAGAGTTAAGGTCAGTTTCAGTTCAGGTTCAAGGTTTGGACATTAGATTAGGCAATTTTGGTCAAGTGTAGATTTGTTTAAGGTTGGGGTGATTAATAATGAGAAAATCAGATGAAGGCAGAAACAGCAGTTATACACATGCTAGCCATATTAGCCGCTCTGAGAGGCTGTTTCATCTTAGCTTAAATTCCGGTCATTAAGTAACCTTTGGTTTCTCTGAAATATTAAGAACCAGGGTCATTTAAAAACACTTACCATTGTTCTAACGGTGTTCAGCATTGTCAAACACAGAAACACAAAAATGTTCTATTCGCTAAACGATAAAAGTATGTCCAGACTCAATTCAGTTTCTTATCCATTAAACTAGCCGGCGGCCATTTTTTTTGTGTGTTTTTACAACCCTCTGGATTTTCAAACTTTCAAACATTGCAGGTTCTCAGAAATTCTTTTAGAGAAACATGCCAAATATGTGTAAATATGAGAGGCACAAGTAGGGCTATAGGCACAGCAACACAATGACAAAGATAAGATCTTTAACAGGTATAGGCTAGCTAGTAGACTATTTAGGCTACCATCTTATTTTGGTGTGTTAGCATGGTAATATTTGCTAATTAGCTCTAAAAACAAAGTAAGCTATATCTGAGGCTTATGGGAATGTTATTCGTTTTTCAAGACATTTCACTCAAACCACAACATTCAACCTGCAGGTGGCGCTAGAAGAAAAGTCAGGGGCTTATCAAACATCACTTAGCTTCATACTCTGGGGACCATGAATGTCCATACAAAATTCCAGGGCAATCTGTCAATATATGTTGAGATATTTCAGTCTTGACCAAAGTGGTGGACCAACTAACAGACCCACTGACATTGCAATGACATGTGGTTGCATGTCGAAAGAAAAAAAAAAGTCAGCATTACAATAACAAAGGGGCAAAATTACGCTTAGGGTAAGGGCTGGGGGCTACTAAATGTAGTATGTCAATCAGTGAGTATGTAAGTATATGCAACATCTATTGTATTGGGGACAGTGTGGGGACAAAAATCCGGCCCCTACAGGGTTTAACATTTATTTTTGGGAAAGTGTCAAGTTTTTGGTTGAAGGTTATGGTTAGGGTTAGTTTAAGGTATATGGATTGGGTTTGGGCATGTAGAGGCTATGGTTAAGGTTGTGATAAACCTCCAGGGTCTTCAGTGTGTGTCCAGGTTTAATGCTAATGATTGAGGAATGAGGAACCTGCCTTCAAGAGGACCCACAGAAGAGGACAGCCTTCAGACAGCTGACGAGAAACTGTATTTAAAGTTGAAGAAGTAGATTCTAAGAAAACAGCCACAACAGATCTGCAGGTGGTTGGTAAGGTTGTTGATCAATAAACTCCTTATTGGCTGGGAGATTCGTGCATTTTAAAGCTCACACTTAGGACTTTTTTGGAACAACTGCTTTCTTTACCTCTTTTCTTTTCTCTCTCTTAATGAAAATGAGATTGTTATTTTTGTCTGATAATTCAGCAGGGTATGAAAAGTGAAGAGGCCCATTGTTGTTACAATTAAATGATCTCTTTTCCCTGCAGTATTTTGACGATAACTCAAAAAAATTTGCTAGTTTGTTATTTAATAACTGTAAAGTTATGAGTTTCTCTAATCATGTTGATGGGGTTGAATTATCAGTTAATTTCCACCTCATGCATTCTTTGAAATATTAAGGTAACTGATATTAAAAAGTTGAAAATAAAAAAGAAAGTTGGTTTTCCCTCCATTAAAATATTAGGATCATTCAGGGAAGACCCAGATGAGTCATCCTTGTGGGTGGGAGAAAACTCAATTATAAGTGTTTGGAGTATAACTGGAAAGCAATAAAACTAACAGTCAACTTAAATATTCTAATCAGTTGAGGGACGATGTAAACTTTTAAATGATTTGAGACGTGCAGTGTCTTATGAGACTGAAAGTATCTATAGGTGACAGATAATGAACCAAACACAAAGCAAAAGTAATCTTGGATTCATCAGGTTTATTATTATTATTCTGATAATAACTGCACCTTGTACAGCGCAATTGATTTTCTGCCCACTTGGAGTGAGCTGTTTCCTTCAACAACTGTCAGGTAAGAAAAAGGTGTCACATGAGCTGAGGCCAGTGTCAGCGCTGAAAGGGTTAGGGTTGATGACGCTGTGATTGGACAGCAGTGAAAAGTGTTACACTGAAGACAGATGACAAAACCACCTGAGCCAAACAAACTCAATTAATCAACCCAGCATGAACCAGAGAGCTAAAACTGGAAATATGTGTGTCAGCTCCAGTTAGTCTGAAGAAATGGACATAAAGTTCATTCTGCAGGTCAAACACCTGTTGGGAGAGCTGTGTGTTTTTTATATGGGGTGATATGGGTCTCACTAACTCATATGTTCCAGCCTGTAAATAATTGTTGAGACATTTGACTCCAAAAGCACACATTTCGACCTCATCTTGGTGCAAAGTCAGAGTCCAAAGTCAGAGGGCTTGATGCTCTCAGGACCACGGATGTCTGTACAACATTTCATGGTAATTTATCCAATGGTTGTTGAGATATTTCAATTTGTACCAAAGTGACCCCTCAGAAGTAAGCAGCTGCTGCTGCTTCTCCTCATCACATACTGAGCAATTTTCCTCCTGACCTGTTTGAATGATTTTTATTAAACAGGGAAAACTAGCTGGTATTTTCCACTGAAGACAAGACTAAGAGCCTTCAACAAAGCCAAGGCTGATGGGAATGTCATTAGTTTGGCAGGTACAGTATTTAGTCGTAAACCATTGGGCTATGATGGTGCTGGGTAAAAATAAATTAAATCGTCAAAGTCATAAAAAGTCATCCTGAGGGGGACATTAATATCTGTACCAAATGCTAAAACAGCCTCCACTCCTCTGGGAAGGCTTTTCTTAACATTTTGGAACCAGACTGCAGCAAATTGCTCCAATTCAATCACTAGAGCATTAGTGAGGTCCAACACTGAGGTTGGATGATGGTGCTAGTTGAGATCTTCCACACACAAATCTGGGAATACTATTTCTTTGGACCTGGCTTTGTGAATTGGAAAAGTGGTGAAAGCAAACTATTAAAAGGTTTATGGACTTTTGATGATAGTGTCATACATGCCGTCTACATGGCATTTCAAGCCTATTCTATGTAAGATAACAAAAGTCTCTCTCTCTCAGAACTGACACCACAATCTTTCTGCACATCAGTATTTAACCCATGGAGTCACTTTTGGGACGAGTGAGCTGAATTTCAGAGCAATTATCTGGCTAATTTGCTGCCTAACTACACTACAGCTGTATCTGAATTCAGCACCTGGGAGCTCACATTGCATAGAAACAATTTCAAGATGATCCGATTCCCATTTGCCTCAGACAAGTTAGAAAAAATTGAATTAGAAGTAAATGACCAATATGAATTCAATTGATTTTATCTTTTTGAGACTTTTAAATCCAGGTAAAACACAGAGAGAGAATGAGCGTAGAGAGAGTTGGAAGCACCTCGCTAGAGACACAGTAGACATTTGAAAACCTGATCAAGTGTGAAAACAGTGAAGAATCAGCTTCACACATTTAATTACTGTTTTTGCAGACTGCAGTCATTGACAAGTACACCATGTTCGAGATGAGGAGGTCTGTTGGGCTTTTTCGAAAATAAAGGTAAAAATCATCTGCATATAAACACCTTTTAATTGTGATTCTAAAAGAACACACCTTAACTTTACATGTACCATCATCAGATCAAGTCAAACTAAGATGGTGAACATCATACCTGCTAAACATCAACACACTGGCTTCATCATACATAACTATAATTACCCAGGAGAGGCTCACAGACCTGCCAGCATAGCTGTAGACTCTTGTTTCAATCTGCTTTAGTTCTATTAGGAAGGATGACGGGTCTGATTCATCTCAGCTCCTCTTCAGTACAAATGTAATATTAGCTTTACACAGCCACTGAGGGAGCGACCCAGATGAAGTGGTGATTTTGATCATTTGTAAAATGAAAGGTAGATAGTGATTTAGAGACGGCTTTGTCAAACTCCTTGGTGTAGATGGATGATAAATGAGCTTTATTACTGTGTAACTGTTTTAACACTGCTTGTACTTCCTCCAGAGGTAATTTCTAATTATTGCTTTGCTTTTATATGAAGTCCATGCAGACTTCATATTGGTTCTAAAAGTCATTCATAATGTCAGGATTACACTTCATTAGCATTTTTTTTTTCAGAAAGGCAAATATATCACCTTTTAAGGTTCATTCTTCAATATTGCATCTGAGGATTGAGTTGAGGAAGTAGTTGGAGTTCAGTTAAAGTACAAGCATGACTTCAGTTTGAGTTTAATCCCTCAAACTGTAAAATAGCTTTTTGCTTTAAGCTGCCAGTGTATCTGGACTTACATAATTGTATTACATTCATGCCTCAGTGCCACAAATAGATTTCAAATTATTAGAGTGTGAAGCAGCTCTGACTGCTCCTAATTACCGTCTCCTCAATCTCCCCTTCCCTTAATTTGCCATATAGAGACGCAGTCCTGCTGTGAAAGATGTATGGAGTTCTTCTAAACTGTATTATCTTCCACAACCCTGCCTGACCCACTGGTGAATATTACAAACTCATGTTGTGCAGGCAAGCAGTGTTCAAACCTGCAAAACTTTACATTAAATTCAAGCCACAGTCCCAAACTTTCTGAAGATACTAAATAGATCAAGCTCAATTTCAAGGAAATGTATAAAAGCATATTTTTATTTGTTGCTTTTGTGTGAAAATACTCTGATGGTCATTTTCTTGATTAATCCATCATGTTTTAGGTTCACTGGACCCAAATGCAGACAACTAGAGCAGAGTTCTTGCAGTAATGCCAACAAAAAGACTCACTGAATTGGTAAAAGCCAAAGCAAAGTCCATGAACAGAAGTCTACACTCAAAAACATCTAGTAGGCTAACCCGAGGAGTAACTGAACAAAAAGCACAAGAGAACACTGGGAAACCAAACTGGCACACAAGGAAATTCAAGGAAAAACTCAGACAGGAAAACAGGAAGTAAAACGACCACGAGACACACAAGCAATATGATTACAAAATAAAACAGGAAGTGAACCAAAAGTCCAAATCAAGAGTCCAAACAAATTTCAAAAGTCCAAACATAAAAGTGTCCATGAGGGCAAACCATGACAATTTGAGAATCTGAAACCATCAAATGTTTGACGGTTTTGCTTGAAAATGACTCAAACGATGAACGGATTTCAAAAATACTGGACCCCACTATGTTTTCTGATGGTTAACTCATTGATTAATTCACTTCTCTCTGCAGCTCTAGTATTTATGCTGGGTCCTGCAGTGTTACAGGGTTTTTATTTTTCATAAGTTTGCATTTTTACAAAACATAGAGACATGTCTAGATGGGCTTTCAGAGCCAAAACAAACTAAATCTGTTTATTTTTAGTAAAACATTATTACTGATTAATAGGACCAAGCAGAACCACAGGTTCAGCACCCTCAGTAAAAATCACCTGACATAGTACATGTACATGGTACAATGTAAAAAGGGTCTTTTAAGTCAATTTATGCTGAGGCAGGTCAGAATCTCTCTCTGAGGGGCGGAGATCTGCTCAGCAATGAGCAGCAGCAGGGCTGGAGTCAAAATGTGCACATCTCTGCATCTTGAGAAACAGCTGATTGTGCTGTTTTTTTAATGAGGATTGATAGACTTACATCAAAGAAAGAGGCCACTGACCAGTGAGCACATGTGATGTCTGTGAAAAAGCCAGCTGGATAAGCTAATAGTGTACAGCTGTAGCACTGGAGCAGAGGACACTGAAGGTGGTGGCTTTATTTAACAAGATCTAAGTTGGTTTAAGTGATTTAAAACAGTATTTGTCATTCACAGTTGTTGTGTCTGGAGCTCTGGGACAAAGTTAAAGTGCTGTTGAGTCTTCTGAAGTGTTCCGGGTCAGATTCAATCCAACATAACCTCAGTGACATCCACACACACTCAACACTGTAACATTCACATCAGGTGGCCGGTGATTGGTGCTGCCTGTCAGACAGCCCTGCAGATTTCTGATGGCCTCCCAAGTCGTTCATTAGGCTTCTGAACAAAGTCTTTGTATAAGTGTTCTCACTGGATTGTGACAACATCACATCTACTGTAGGTGCCAGACACTGTGACACAATGTGATTTGTTAGATAAGTCATTTTTAACTGTGTAGCCCAAAATCTGAGCTTTACAATCCAAACATCATGCAGGGAGTCAGTATTATCATCTTGCCTTTCAGTGGAATTATATGATCTTATATAGAAGTATTCAGATCCTTTATTTTGGTATATGTAGATGTACTAATCACACAATGTAGAAATCATTACAAGGCAAAGTCCTGCATTCAGTATCTTATTCCATTAAAAGTACAGAAATATTATCAGCAAGATGTTTTATATGTTATTTTATATAATATTATTACAAGATAAATCTGATGGGTTGTGATAATACTGAATATCATGATATTTCCCACCATATACAATATTTTTTCATAATACATTCATAATATAATTATATATAATAGAATAGAATAGAACAGAAAAAGAAAATCAGGTCTGCTACAGAGATTTGTATTGAATTGATAATTTATTTGTATTTTTTTTTGACTTGTCTCTAATCATTGCTTTCCTGTGAGTTATTGTATGTATCATGTTTCATATTGTAGCTGAAAAATTTTGTGTTGAAAATTTACAGTGAAAAAATACATAATGAAGGAATGAATAATGAATGAATTTAACATTTTTTACTGCTTTGAGCTTGAAACTCTTATTTAAACGAAGCATCTGAGAAGTTTAGGGGGGGAATATCTCTTTGGTGGAACTGCTAACATCTCATAGGCAACTAGCCCTGACTCACACTCAGAACTGCCCCCTGCAAAACAGCTGCAGAAACTAAAACTGCCCCAAGGCATGGGTATTTCTGCATAAATAATCTTATGAATAATGCTGTAATTATTATATTAACAGTGAGGTAATTTCTATCTGCAACTGTTCAGATTTGATGTAGTGTTGTAAAACATCATTACACGACATAAATGAGTAAAACTAAGTAATTACATTAAACCAACATGTAACGTGTAAAGTTTTTCAACCATTACACTCCTCGCTGCTGGTTTCCTGTAATGTTGACAGTAAGGTTTGATTTCCTACCAGGCAAAACATCCAGGCCCCGGACCCTCAGGGGCCCCGGCAGTTTTCATTAATATTTAAAAGTACAACGCTAAGGCAGATTATTAATGATAATGATATGGTCTTGTTGAGGGAGCCTTGTGCCAAAACATATGTGGTGCAAATTCCTAAATAGATTTGTCTTTATTCAAATTACTGTGTGGGCAAAAAGGGCCCACGACTAATCTTTGCCCTGCGGCCTCCTTGCAGGTTAATCTGGGGCTTGTCAGTGGAGGAATAAAAGCTTTTCTACAGGTAAAAGTCAGTCGAAGTATTATTGGACATCGACAGCTCTGAGGATTACCTCCTCTGTCCCTGGTCAGTCTTGCAGGTGCTGCTACTGCCATCTTGTGGTCGATTGTCACTACGTCAGTCATCGGAGAGCAACACCTCTCTCTTAAACCATGTTCTGTTTGGCAGAAAGCAGCTTTACTTACAGGAGACAGTGATATTGGAAAAGTCAGAGCAGGAAAAGGACATAAAAATGAATAACCTCTGGTGTGATGTAGTGGAAAGTCCCATTTCTCTTTTCTACTGTATAAATTATGATGATTTCTGAAAGTTAATTTTCCATGACAGAAAATTATGGCTGCAATACTGGAGTGGTTGTTCAAGGTTGCTAGCTTTGCCTCAAAAGCCTGGAGAAAAAAAGGAGATGGATAATTTAATCAGCATTTATTCAGATTTTGCAGAACTATATATCTGTTCTTGTTAGTGATTTATGAATTCTGTTGTCAGCAATGATGATCTGAAGATTAGATTGAGAAATTTTGTTCTCCATTTTTGGACTTTCACTGTTTGGAAACACAAAACTCTGGTCCTGATTTGTATGGAAAGTGATTGTGGGCTGGGCAAAGTTCAATGCATAATTCATAATACTAATAAATACTAATACCAGTGATGGAGATTGAGAACATAAATGTTTATTTGTGCATCTTCAGGTATTGTAATAGATTCTGGGAAAACCTTGAGATGTTATTACATTATGAAATCCCCAAGAACAAGAAACATGATGTTAATAATCTGGGACTGATAACAGAAGTAGTTGAGTTAAGAATCAGCCTGTATTTGTAAAATCTACTAGAACAATATAGTTGAACAGATACAGATAATAAATGCCTGTATATTTGTAACAATTTAAGTTTAAATTTACTCCACAAAAGAAGTTATGTTATGCCTTGTGTTGTAAGTCCTTAATTAAATTATTAAATGTGTATATACTGCTTATGAATATTAATTAGGTAGATTTAAAGTGAAGTGTTACCAAAATAAGAAATAAAAATCTGTATGTCTAAAATCAAGAAAATCCAATAGACATTTATATAGAAATTGCAATACTAACAAACGTTCAGATAATATTAAATGAAAGAAATGAGAATTTAAAAACCACACAGCATAGTTTGTTTTTGACAGATGGCGTTTATTCTCACCAGGCATCTGACATTAGAATCGCTACAGAGTCTGCCATGTGGGGATGGCAACTAAAACTCCAGAGGGGAACGCCCAGGATGTGTGTAACAGGGACAGCATAACAAATGAAAAGAAGAAAAAGAAAAACTAACCATAGGCCACTAAACACAACTCGCCACCTCACTGGAGGAAAAGCTCTATTCTTGGCATTATTGATGCCGCTCGTCAGTCTTCCTGCCAATTCTGGTCCTCTCGGCATGAGACCGTGTTCAGGCCGGTGGTCCCACAAAACTAACATTCAGTCAGGTTTTTTTTTTTTTTGTTTGTTTTTAAATACATTGTTTACATACATTAGATATGTATTTAGAATAACGCCTACAGCTGCTGTTTCACTGAACATTCAAAAGTGACAGCACACAATCGTGACAAACAGATCAGTTACATCAGGGAGACCACAGAGTCTCCAGGAAGGCCCCACAAGGATCAGAACTGGGAGACAGACGTCAGTCGACGTGGCTAGGCTCACAAATCGGGCAGAGTCTGAAGGACTCTCCTCTCAAAAAAACAAAACAAAAAAAATACTATTACATATATACACATACACAATGCTACGGTACCGAGCGGACCTCACCCGGAGTCCACGACTCGAAGCCCTCTTATAGGGTGGAAGAAGGTGAGCACACGACTTAGCAGCGTGGAAGTTAGACGACAACTCAGCAGTGTAGGTTCATGTGAGCGTTAATAGCAACGTGTGAGGAGTGAACACACATTTTTTTACACACGATGAAACATGGACAACAAGTGTAGAAGATCCTCGAACGCTGAACCTGCTCATATTTAAGAAAGATTAAGTTTACGTCAAACACTTATTAGGTCTATTTTCACAAGTGCTCAAAAGTTAAAGGAATAGTTCAACATTTTGGGAAATACCTTTATTTGTTTTCTTCCACAGAGTTAGAAGAGAAAATTAATACCACTATCATGTCTAAACAGTGAACATGAAGCTACAGCTAGTTATCTTAGCTTAGCATAAGCAATGGAAACAGGTAACGGCACCGCCAAAGGTCACTAACTGTTATTACATCTTGTTTGTTTAATCCAACAAAATCCAAAGTGTAAAAATGGAGCAGGAAAAGAAAGTTACTGAGCCTGGCTAAAAAATAGTTATTGTAAAACCACAAACTGTCATTTTACACTTTAACACATTTGTACGGATTAAACAAACAAGACATAATGTGTAAGTCATTGATTCAGAAGAGCTGGTACGCAAATTTTAGCGCTAGCTGTTTCTCCATGTTTCCAGGCTTTATGCTAAGCTAAGGCTATAGCTTACGTTTAACATAACGACCCATGACATGACGGATGTAAAAGTGGTATCAATCTTCTCCTCTAACTCTCAGCAAGAAAACAAATAATCTCATTTCGCAAAATGTCAAACTCTTGTGTGAAGTGGGAGTGTTGCCGTGACGTGATCTGTTCACGAGTGCGGTGCAGGACAGCAAAGACAACGAGTCGCACAATTTTGGTTGCTGATCTGAAGCAGCTGCAGAAATTGAAAAAGAGAAGAGCACAAAAGCAGGAGTGGGGAGTTAAGGGTGAAGGGTGATTTGTCTTATTCACATACAGTAAAGCCACTTTTGTTCATTGGGAAAAGGAGCGCGGGGACATTGGTTCTGCTTCAATTGCAGAGAAACAATCCCAAGAAACTGGAGAACTGGGTTGTGAAGACCAGCTACCAACCTGTTAGCTCTGCCACCTTTTTCTCCTCTAACACTCAACTTCCTGTATATCTTATCTAATCTAACCACACACACTGCTACCCTTCCCCTGGGTAATTGTGTGTCTGTGGATGCATTGTTTCCTGGCACAACGCTGAATATATGCTGAGCTGCAGAGATGTTTTCTGAGTGTTAAATAATCGTCTTGTGAGTTCAAGTTCCTGTCAAGATTCAGGGTGAAGAACTGCCTACAGCGCAACAGAGAGAGAGAAGATTCATTAACAATACAGTGAACTAAGTCTGATTAGCAGGAGCCTCTGAGAGTACAGAGTCTAACAAAACAGTTATTGTGTTAGTTACTCTTGAGACAACGTTACTTTAGCGTTTCCTCTTGGCGCAGGTTACATGGCAATGACAGTGTGTGTGTGTGTGTGTGTTTGTGTGTGTGTGTGTGTGTGTCTCTCAGGAGTGAGCGTTGGGCGTCAGAGGGTAGGGGTCAAAGTGCAGGGAAGCAGCATCAAAGGATGCTGTTAATGTCCTTCCAGAGTCAAACCCAGCGGGTGGCGCTGCATTCAGTTACTTGCCACCTCGTCTGCATTGTCAACCGTCTCTAAGGTGCTGTCTAGTCCACCGCGAGCACGCCAGATCTTCACTGTCCGGTCACTGCAAGACAGTAACACACAAAAGTAAGTGGCAGGGAAGTCATAGACCAGGTGCACAGAGAGCAAGCTGCTTGGTTCAGAGCTTTAGGATTAAATTAAATCACAATTTGATTGAATTCAAAAAGCATAAATTAGTATTTGGCTCCAACATATATCATGACTTCACCAAAACAGGTACACCAAGCTCCTCAGGTCATCAAAACAAGGTCTCCTGGTTGTGCCCCTGTCAAGTTTTACACTCCAGGGTCCTGTTTCACAAAAGCACTTTGCTGGCACTGCTCGCATGCAGACAGATGACAGCTGTGTCACATTACAAACGATCGTCACTTGCAAATTAAAGGGCAAAGGATCCAACTTTTGAAACTGCAGCTTGGGTGCTGACTGACTCTAGGTCATGGACTCTGGTCAAGAGTCGCCCTCTGTTTCCACACCTATTTCTTCTCTAAGGCATTTCACTGATGCTTTCTTACCTCAATTTGTTCTTATTCTTTTAACAATTTGTGTCTGTGATTAACATATTGTCATGGTCAGATTGTGGTCAGTTGTCTTAATGATTGGTTGCTGAATGACAAGAAGGCGGGTCTCTAATACCAACCTGCTAGAGGCCGATGCTAAGAAACATCAGAGAGAGAAAGAGAGCAAAGTAGGAAGGAGAAAAACCAATGCAAGAAAGTTGACGTGCTGCCAAGTAGTGAGAAACTGCTGCAGTTGAGACAGTGATGAACAATAAATGATAATCCTCATCCCTGAAGTATTTTGGTCCAGTTTCTGTTTGTGTGTATTTTTCAACCTAAATGAATTCAAAGCAACGCTGAGTCAGCAGTGCACAGTTTGGTAACACAGGAGAACGTAACAATCTGCTGTGTTACTGTAGAAAATCTGAAGAAATCAATAAACACTCACCCCCTCTGACCCTTACTGGAGTTAAAATGAATACTCTGGCTTTCTTTCATTGACGGCTGATTTTATTTTCTGACATCATATTTGGTGCTTTTCAATTCCTGCTTTGCGCTGCAGCTCAGGAACATGTCCATGTCATCCCAACTGAATTGATCCAGTTTGTTTTCAACAGAAAAACGCAGAAGTAAAAAATCATAAGAGTAAATTTAAAAAAGCAAAGAGCTGTAAACTTGATCAGGGGGGTAGTAACAGATTCTTGGTAAAGGCAAGTTTGAGTTTTTGGCGAAGTGACCAGCAGAGAGTCTGTGGTTCTGTGAGGTCTACCAGGGACATCACTGTGCAGCTCTTCATTTGAATAGTCAGGGGAAAGTGAATAAGTGAATGAAGAAATCTACTGTGTAGAAAACAACAATTTAAAATTGTATCTGTAAACTATCTTGAAGCCAAAGCATAACTATCTTAAAGTGTGTGTGTGTGTGTGTGTGTGTGTGTGTGTGTGTGAGACTCACTCTGAGGCGGTGAACAGGTGGCTGCTGTTGGTAGAAATTCCGTTGATGGGGCTCTCGTGACCCTTGAGCTCCCCGAGGGTCCCCAGTGTGTCCGTGTGCCACAGCTTGAGCACCCCACCTCTGCAGCCGCTGAGCAGGGCAGGGGAGCCGGGGACGACGCCCAGTGCACACACCCAGTCACGGTGAGCGTTAGGGACTTGCTGATGGAGACAGAGACGAGTGTGGGTTGAATGAAAAGGTTGAGACCGGTCTAATCTGTAAACGGTCTCACCATCGACTGAACGAGGAGTCTGTTCTCTCACAGCTGAGCAGATAAATTAAAGTCTCTCTGCAGAACAATAAGACATTTGTACAGATGAAAAGTTATTTTCTGTGATAGTAAAATTCATTTGTGTGCTCCAGTGAATTCTTCTGAGCAGCTGCTGCGAAGACTTTCTGAAATTTAGATTTCCTTAAAACTTTTTCATGTAAAGACTCATGACAGAATCTCTTTCTCATGTTATTTTGTTCTTTTGAAGTAGTGTGTCAGCCATTATGAGACTTTATATAGTAAAATCAGTGTCTAACTTTACAAATATACCAGGGAGGAAACATCTGAAAAGGCAATAATGCTTATCAGTAGGACACAACAAGAAATGAACTGTGGTCTAAACTGTCAGAAATAAACTCCAGAATGATCATTTGCATTATTTTAATAATTGAAAGTTCACGGTGGCAAAGTTTTATCTTAAGTAATCCACTGAGCACAGCTGAACAAAGTGCTGTGTTGGTGTAGTGATGGGAAAAGCCCCCCCCAAAAACAGCCAAAAAACACAAAATAAAATTAAAATTTCAGATATAGGCAAAATATACATTTGTATCTATTGTGGGAGATTGAAAATGTATTTTTATTCTTCTGTTTGTTCTGTTTTATAAATATTTATATACGTTCTATTTTATTTTATTCTTTCTTTTTACATTCCCTTCTGTTTCTTTTATACCTTCTCTTATTGCCTCTTCCTATACTACGTAAACACTTTGAAATGTCTTATGGTTGAAAGATGATACACAAATAAACCTACGTTACTTACTCAACCAACTCAGTCTCCTCAGTCTATCTTTGTGATGTATTTGCTGCCATATGCACCATTTAACTCATCCAGTACCTGCAGCAGGTCTTTGCGGTCCAGGTCCCACTTCTTGATGCCGTTGTCTCGGGAGCCGCTGAAGAAAATGTCCCCCTGCACCACCAGAGACTCGATACCGTCGTAATGTGGCGGTTCAAAGTTGTGTGTGGGGCTGATGCTCCCCAGAGAGCCCTCCGTCACATCAAACAGCTGCAACAACCACAACAACACGTTAGAGGTGGAACATGTGTCCTTTGTTGTGAAATCAAAGGGTGTTTTATTATCAAGTGAAACATGCAGCAGCTCTTTATTTACAGTTACAATATTACTTTTATTACACTCAAGGCAACCAGTTAAATGTTGTGTGATGTGGCTTGTCCTTGTTTTGCATTCCTGGATGTTTTAGCTGAACAAAGAGTCTAAATGTATGCCGTCTTCACCAGGACTCACACACACGAAACACACCTTAACGTAATGGTCCTTGGACCCGGTGATCACCAGGTCTTGGTTGTTTCCGGACTGATCCACGGTCAGACACATTACTGGACCGAGGTGACCAGTAAGTTTCCCAGTGGAGGCAAATCTGGCAGAGACAAATGTTAATCAATGCTTCCATTCAACAGTAAAAATCCCAGTGTATAAATCTGGCCAACACGAAACCTGATCACATGACATTACAAAACACTTTTAGCCTTTAAGTTACAGCAGGTGAACTGTTAGACATTTACTGAAGAAATAGCCCAATAATGTTTAAAAGGTTTCATGAGGGCAAACAAAGTCTGTGAATAAAGTTAGCAGTGTTCAATCTCAGCGTAAATTACAGTGTGTTCTTGCAGGTCAGATTGTCCGTCAGTCTGTCAGTTATCAGCTGTTTTTATTTTCAAAGTGAAAAAAGGCAATTCATCAAAACTAACAGCAGTCAGCTAACGATGGATGACAGGGATGGATTAGATACCAGCCAGGTTTTCATACAGTCTGCAGCTAAAACAGATTGGGCTTTGTTATCAACTCAAGGTGTGTGTGTGTGTGTGTGTGTGTGTGTGTGTGTGTGTGTGATGCATCAGACAGTGGTGCAGAGGTGTCGTGGGAAGTGAAGAAGAGGTGGTGGGAATGATAAACACACAGCCTGCAGGGTTCATGTCAGTCTGGCTTTCAATACACAAAACAGAATCTTTGCACTGACATTGTCTTACAGTAAAAATGCAGCTTTCTGGTGACTAATAATTTTATTTTGAGTGTAGTGTTACAACAAAATCGTCACATTTCCATGTTCTTTAAGAAAGAGGGCAACGTACTACTTTTACCAATATAAACAGTCTCAAAGTTTAAAATGACTGATCTAATTTTCTATTAACATTTAGTATGGCAGCATGTTTGTGTTAATCTCAATATACACGTCACCTGCTGAGTGTCCGGAAACACATCACTAACATTATATAATGCCCCTGTGCTCACCTCCTCAGATCCCAGACTCGGACTGAGTTTCCGGCGGCGGCGTACAGAACCGTCCCGTTGGGGTTGAGAGCGATCTGGTTGATCTGATTCTCTCCTGCTGGGATGGCGACAGTTCGGCTGGTGCTAGACGCACAGATATCCCCAACATTAACCTGACCAGAGGACCTGAGGACACGTGTATGAAACATTTAGGAATCTACATCAGGTAGAAAAACAACACTCTTCCACTCACCCAGACTTGTGATCTTGTCAAGAATTCCTGATGAAATCATTAAATGCTGTTGCTGCAGCAACACAATCTCATAACACTTTCATAACAGCTGACAGTGTTGCAGCTTTAAGGCACACTGATGAATTCTGGCGCTATATTTTATTTTAAGATTTAATTAGGAAGAATTAGGAACTTTTAACACATTTGTATATTTTCACAGATTTTTAAACAAGGGTGACAAATACATACATTTCCTTCTACACCTCTTGTCACTTTAAACATAAAGTAAATAAAGCAAAACATAACCAAGCTCATACTGCAGGGAGTTCAATGTGAGTTCAACGTGTATGGAAAATGTAATGGCATGAGTGAACCTGTGTGTCCTGTTTAGCTGCTTGTGGTGAGAACATACAGTGTCTCAGGGTCGTGCTGAAGTTCTGCTAAAAAGGACAAGACAAATGTATGATGGCCCTGAGAGCTCAACACACTGCAAACACATTCAGAAAACATGCACATCACAACACATGCACTGCAAATACTCACAACACGACTGAAATGTTTCCAGGGGGACAGTAAAAAGGGATGAACTTGTTGTTGTTTAATGCTTTGTGACCTTTGAGGTTAAAAGCATTGGACAAGTGCACATGAATGTATGATGTATGATGCAAGTTGGACTCAAACCCGTGCCGTTGCGGTTAGGACTACGCCTTCATGGTACGCGCTCGACGAGGGGAACCACTGGGGCGCCCCCTCATCACCTTTAAGTATCCGCTGGAAACACTTTGGTTGTGTTGTGAGTACTTGCAGTGCATGTGTTGTCAAACTGATGAAGATGTTTTCTGAATGGGTTTGTGTTTTGTCTGTTAGCAGTGTGTTGAGCTCTCAGGGCCACCGTACAGAGCATCGAGACAGTCACACTCACGTTAGAGTTCGGATGCACTTGGCCGAGTCCCGGATGTCCCACACTTTGATGTAGGAGGTTGAGACAGTGAAGACCAAACTGGAGCTGTAGCGGACTGACACCACGTTGTTGGGGTGACCGGCTAGGGACATTATCTCCTGACCCGTCACCAGGTTCCACACCTTACAGGTCCGGTCTGCAGGACAACATACAGTCTGTCATTTACTGCATCATCAGAAATACAGGCAGAGCTCAGAGGAGGAGCAACAGAGAACAGCTCAAGATCAAGACTGACAGGAAGTTAATCCTACAGCATGGTACAGGTTCTCCCTTATAACAAAACCAAACACAGCAGCTGATCTATCTGTGGGTATAACTGTGGAGCTGACTGCCTGTATATTTACCTTCAATAGTTTTCTAGTTCATCATGTTTAAAAGCTCCTCCACCATAAGAGTTTTACTGTCTGTCTGATGCCATTTTATTTCATCAGCTCATTTATTTATATACTGTGCAGATGAAAATCTTAATTAGTCCCTGTCAGGTTTTATTTGCTGTTATATAACAGCATGTCAAAGTGTATAAATAAAAAGAGTTAGAGTGAGGAAGAGTTAGAGTGAGGAAGGAAGGAGGCAGGGAGGGAGGGAGGGAGGGTTGTGGGTATTGACCTTTGGATCCAGTGAAGAGAAGGTCATCAGTGCAGTCGACACAGAGAACAGCTTTACTGTGTCCCTCTGCCACATGGACACACTGCAACGTCGCCGAGCGGCTGCTTTTAGTGGGTGGCACCGGGTTAATCACGCCCCTTGAAAACACATACACACACACATCATCATCAGTTGGTACAGTTTTGACATAACCCTGTCTAAAAATCTGAGTGCAGCGCAGAGCTAAATCACACCCACACATGCACAGCATGCAGCTCTCGTGGCTGATCAGCACAACGCTGCAAATCAAAAACAGAGAGAAATGACAGTAACAGTCCAGAAGAAAATGAGGAGACAGCTGTGAACAGAGTCACCCTTATTATGCTGAAGAAGAAGAAGGATCTAAAAATACGGCTGTATCTTCAGATGCTTCTCTTGTCCAGCTCGTAATAGATTTAAAACAAACACCCAAAGAGACAAAGACGGACGATCATTGGAAAACAAGTGCTGGATCATCATGGGATGCAAGTTCGAAAGCATCACAAGAACTTAGATCGATCTCTAATTGGCTGCTTGTGTTGACAAATTGGCATCTGATAGTGTAATTGTACAGCCACTGCTCTGTAACAGTTGTTTCTGTCAGTGTCAGAGGAGCAGCAGGACGAGCTGGTGGTGTGCCACAGATCAAGACGTCGATACTCAGGACTTGTAGATGAATGAGGTTTAAATGAGCCGCAGAGTGAAAAGTAAAAGCTCCAATGAGATGAAACAAGACTAATAAATAGAGGGCTGAGGGTTCAGGCTCGATAGCAGTAATAAGCTTAACAAGATTACACTGTTTGGGTTTATTGTCATTATCCACTGATCCCAGAGAGGATATCCATCCATGGTTTTTAACCACATTTAACTGGTTGTGTCTGGTTCACGCACAAGGACACCACAGCAGTGAGGGGGGGGGGCACCTCTGGGAGGCTCTGGTTACTGGACGGTCTGATGAGCTGCTTCTCCGCCCTACAGCCAAGCTCAGCTGTGACATTTGTCCACACAAGTGTCGGTCATGATGAGAAGAGGGTGGAACCCACACCATATGCATCTGTGTTTCAGCTTCACCTCTGCCCTGAGCACCACAGGTGAAGTCTGAGAGGACCTTGTGACAAATAAAAAACAAAGTTGTACTTGGGCGGGTCGGAATGAGGAGGAGAACCAGAGCGGAGGATGTGGTTGGAGGACAGGTGGAGGCATCCGTCCATCCTGCGGTGGAAAAGAATATCCAATAAACCTGAGAGCTGATTAGCTCCTGATAGCTCCTGAAACACTAATTACTTCCTGTTCTTATCATGCTCCTTAATTTTTTCCTCATCAATCTTTATTTGGTACAACTGAACTTCAACAAGAGCTAATTCTAGTTTGAGCTCATGAATGATAAAGTATTTTAAAATCAAAACAATCATGTAACGTTAGTCTATACCTTACCAGTGGTGTAGCACACCTCAGCTACAAACATTTTCTACCTTCTATGCAGCCATTGATTTCAGGTCACACCAGAACAACTGTTTTGTTATTGTAATAAGAGAAGAAGAAATATTCTGTGGTGCCCTCAAAAAGTCCCACAATGGGAACACAGCAGTTGCGTCCATGGCACATAAACTACTTTTTGCTTCAGTGCTTTAAATCTGATAGACGTGTAAACTACTGTTTGTAAATAAAAGTGTCTGAAATCTTAATGTACTACCGACTACTGTATAAAGGTGTTTATTATGCAGAAAATAATTTGTAAACCTCTTGTTTTGAAAACACTTCCTTATCAAACATCAAGAAAACAAGGACATGATGGAAAAATAAATTTGATATTAAGCTCTTTCTTGGATTAAAAATGAAAGTCTTCTGGCATCTGACTTTTAAATACCTGAAATCCATCGATAAAGAATCCTTCTGACCAAAAACAAGAGTAGGTCACAACCTAGTATATGGCAGGACAGCGTGTGGTCAATGGTCGTTGAAAACGGCTGTAAACACCTGACATCATCGCGTTGCATCTGAAAACTAGATGTTTACTATGATGAACTGTCACCTGCAAGTCTGTTTAAATCAATTTCCATTATATTCATTACAGCTAAATGAATGGAAAAGAACGACTGCATGGAAGGTGGAACATAGATTTTCAGATCTATGGTATTACTTTGCTCAGTAACAATATGCATTAAGATGAGCGACCCACTAGTAATGTGTTAGGACACTTGTAGAGTCTGGTTTGTACTGGCAGTGTGCACCTTAGATTACAAAACACTACACAATAATCAAAATGATGACAACACTTCACTACATGATCAGAATGTGTCCGTACTTGTACATATCGACATGTGTCCTTAATTGCTACATTAACAGGAAACAGACATTAGCCAACATCTGAGGAACTGACAGATTCTGGAGTGCAGTGGCCCTGGCCTCATCCCCAGCTCTAATCTGACTCTCTGTCAGGCTAGTGTTGATTTGACTTATCTTTGGTTCTTACTTATCCTGCAGGACGCATGCAGTACGCCCCAGATACCCTGTCATACGGCTAAACACGACGACGTGGTTACTGGGACGAGCGGTTGGGGGGACAGGAAGTGGTGGGCTGCTCTTCAGGTTCCTGATGACTGGGCTGTGAAGGAAGACAGTGGGGCTGCCAATTAAGCTGCAGCATAATTAAAGTGTGTGCTAAGCTGTTTACACACTGGTGGCAGAAGTGTGGGAGGACTACATGAAGACAGAAGGAGGACGCATATGCTGCATTCACGTCATAGGGGAGCAACTGTCAGCAAAGCTTGACAGTAAAGTTTTTGTACGTTCAAACTCATCTGAAGCTGTAAAGATTTACTGCTCGATGTGCTTTACTGGGTTTATCAGTATTTTTATTTCAGACCAGTATCATTCTGTCAACATATCCAGTAACAGAGGTTCCTGCCTCACCAGAGCTCCAGAAAACATTTTACAGTAGCTAAAAGCCTAAACAGGGATTCAGTGGTCTGGTGTCAGCATTAACTCGATTCAAGTCAACTTTATTTACAAAACCCAAATCAAAAGGCTTTACAGTCTGTCCAACATACATTCCTTTCATGTTGTGAATAAATTGTACTGGAGGTTTCTCTCTGTAACACGGGAAAATGACCTGGAGGTTTTGGTGTGAAGATGTAAATATTACTGACATAAAACATGTTTCATCAAAGTATCTTCTACCAGCAGCTTAAATCTATTAATAGCCAAGCATGTGTGAAGCTATAATGCTCGTGCAGTGAGCACTGCGTAAAAAAAAAAAGAAAAAAAAAGAAAAAAGGACTAATTAGATCCTCATCCATTAAAAATGTCATGTTTCGCCCGAGGGTGGTGGCAGGGTAAATGCCATGTCGTAGCCTCAAGGGTTTATTCTGTCAGGTGTTGTTCTGGCGGCCCAGTGGACAAAACACACAATGTTGCAGCAGCCTGATTCAAGTCTGGTCAGAGACTGTTCTACTTCCTAGTTATTTCCTCCATCAACAAAGAAAACATTTCCAAATAAAAAAACAATCTTTGAAAAAGAATAATGATCATCTTCTCTGTGAAATCACAAACAGCCATGTAATAAAGAGGCGTTTACTGGCTTTGCCATATGACATGAATGCAGCGATATTCAGTTCTCAAACTGACCACATGCACTCACACTGACCATGCGTGCGTCAGGTTGGCAAACAGCTCGTGTGCACAAAGCACAGAGGTAAGCATGTGCACATCATGCCAACAAAAAAAAGACATATTGAGTGATTACTATTCAAAAGTATAATTAACACACTTATGAACTTTAAAGTAATCTACTATGTTGGAGCTCTGAGACAGGATGTTTAACAGGTAAATACAAGTTGTCTTCACATGATCAGTTCACCCAGCACTTTCTCCTTCACTCACAAAATTTACTCCAAAGACAAGGAAAGGGAAAGGACAGAGATTTCCTCAATAATTAAAATGTTTAGCAGCAGAGGGATTGTTTAGCAAGTTGAACACTGAATTTGAGTCAAATGTACCAGGAGTGAAAAGAGGGTATCACCAATTATCACTATTACAGTTCTAAGAAGACGTTAAATTCAGCATAGAACTTGGCAGGTCAAAGGTTATCACACCAGGCGAAGAGCGTCTGTGATTTAGTCTGACACCACATGCTTCTCCACAGCAGGAAATCGAGAGAAGAAGTATTAATAGAGTTGAAGTTGAAGTTATTTCGCTTATTTTTCTGGCTTTGCAGCCGCAACATCGGCACCAAGCTCTTACTGTTTAATCTCCTTGACCTTTGCCCTGTCAGCCGCTGCGTACGCCTTGTCATAGGTCTTCCTGCGAGAGAGCGGGGAAGGCTCCGGAGCTCGCCTTTCCACCACTGACGAGGTTCTGGAGCCAGAACTGAGCGTTCAGTTTCATCAATTCATCCACAAACAACACAAAGACAGTATACAGAAATAATAATAAAACAGCAGAAGGATGTGAAACAAACATAAAATAATGGCAACAATAAGAAGCATGCAGTACACACAGAAACACAGTTACCTGATGTTTAAAGTCCCAAAACAGAGGTGGTTCTTCGCCAAGCTCATGTTTTAACTACTGAGGATACTGTGCAGGTTTTGTGCTACTCTAACATATAATTGCACTACTGTATCTGCTGATGGATTGCTGTCAGCCAAGGCTCTTTTTTATATACAAGTCAATGTACACCCAGGTCTGAAGCATGGCCTTTCATAAGCCAGTTAAAGCGCTCTGTTAGTCTATTTGCTTCCAGTGTGTCACTCAGCTGTAATAAGGGATTAGAAAGGTAGTTTATGCAGGGGCCATACAAATGTTAATATTTGCTCCTGTCTGCATGCTTTTACGTCAAACAACTCCTCAGGTGGAGGAAGGTACAGATGTAAGGAGGCTCATGAATAATGTGAAACAAGATTAAATGAAGCAGAGGATGAAGCAGCAACATCAAACATGCAGGCAGCAAGGAGGTAGCAATTAATGTGTTAGCAAAGAGTGCCGGGCCTGGACTTACATGCTGCCCATTTTAGAGGAAAAGCCGGGGGAGAGAGCTGTGTAGTCCCTGACTGATGAGCCTGACGTGTCCGTGTCTCCTCCCCCATCTGGTGTCTCAGCTAACGGCAGCATCGGACTGGAGAAGTCTGCGGTGGGCGCGTCGGGAGCAGAGTCAGAGTTTGCGTACAGCAGCTCCATCTGAGTGGTGGTCCTCCTACGAGCCTGTGCAGCACAGGTGAAGGTGGAAAATTAGGATTAAAAAGAAGATGGGTTTATGTGGAAACTGAGGCATAAACACAATAAACTGTGTAATACCTTACTCCTTGTTTTGGTCTCTCCACAGAGTTTCATGAGATCTGATGCTAAAGTGCTGGAAGAAAAAAGAGTTTCATACTGTATGTGAGTATTAATAAAAACAACATAACACAATAATACGATAGAAGATGAACCTATCTTGAAACCTAAATGTACAAAACAGAAAAAAGGAACCATGAAATCACATATAAACACATAGGGGCCTAGTCAAACCAAAATAATGTCATATACTTTAATACGTACCATAAAACATCATATAACACAACATGAAACATGACATGAACATAATGTAACAATTAAAAATAAAATAACATAAATACAACATCAACAGTATATATAACAATCCCACATAATACAAAATAAATGTAAAATTAAATACCTCAACATAACATAAAATGAATTTAAACATAAACATAAGATAAACACAATAAACCAAGTTATATACTATACCATAAAATCTTGTCATGACAGTACATAGTACAAACTGCTGCTGCTCGTCTTATTACTGGAACAAACAGGTACAGTCACATTACTCTGGTACTTCCTCTCTACATTGGCGCCCTGTTAGATTTCAGATTGATTTAAAAAAAAAAAAAATTGTTTAATTCTATTTAATCATATCTCAGATACATTGACATGGTGTGTCTCCACCCAAGAGTTGAGATCTGTGGAAGAAGCCCTGCTGGACACCCCAAGCTCAAGGTTTGTGACTAAAGGTGACTGGGCTTTTGCTATAAGAGCCCCTCACCACTCTCCTGACTGAATTCAGATGTTTCAACTCATTAACTTTTAAATCGCCTCTGAAAACGCACGTCATTGTTTCAGCCTTTGGTCTGATATGCGTTTTATTTATTTTGTTTCATCCTTAATTATTCTCCTTACATATTTTATTGCCTTTGTTCACTTATTGTGGATCCTTTTGCATAATGTTTGATATAGGTTTTTATCTCTGCTCGTCTAATGTTACTCAACAAAGCATAGTGTAACCTTTCTTAATATCAGCGGTTCTCAAAGTGGGGTACAGGGACCCCCAGGGGTCCTTTAGGGGGTTCCTTGGGGTCCCTAGCTAAAAAGAGAATTTTCACTATAATTCCATCCATAAGTAATGCGATGACAGAATGTATGACATCTAAAAGTAAACATTTGATCCGATGCGAGTCTTTGGTCTCATGTGTCAAACTGTGGTCTAGTTTAAGAACCGCTGCTTTATATGACTTAACAGAGTAAAGTAGAATATTATATTGTAACATAAAACAATGTAATAAAAATATAAACTTACGTTCCCTCAGCTGAAGGGCTCTGGGCGGACTCATCACTGCTGCTATCATCTCCGTTTTCTGTTAAATGAGATCAATGACTAATGTTAGAAGTAGAAAATACCCTCTTGGCTGCTGAGACTGAGATGACTGCTAAACGACTCTCTGAACACCTCTCTAAGACTAAATAATTCATCCTTTTTTTTCTATTTCACTAAAGGGTGAACAGTTTTCTTCATTTTCTCAAAAAAGGAACGAGGGAAGCAGATGAGGACGATGTCAGCGCAGTGCCATGCCGTTTTATCCACAAACAGAAACTGGGTCCTCACTGAGCTCAATGTGATCAGATGGATTGAAAAAGGTGAAAGGTCAGAGGTCAGACAGTGGCCAGGTGGGGACGGTTATAAAGAGAGAGATGTGTGGGCGAGTTGAGGCAAAAGGTAAAAGACCTGACATGAGACAACAAGGTGGAGGAGTGGAAGTTATCATTAGTCCTTTGCTCTGGATGGGCTCAGCTGACCTACAGGGTCCGATGAGCTAAAACATCCATGTTGTATGGTTCCTGTGGAAGGGTCTGGGGTTAGCAGGGTGCTAAAGCATGGAGGCTGTAGCACATGGTGAGGAGGAAGAGGGGGAAGAGCAGTGTGTCCAGATGAAGGGAAGTGAAGGGCCAGCAGACAGATGGAGGGAAGCCCGGTTGCATTGCACCTCATGCACCTGTTCATGTTATTGTATGTTTAGTTAGTTTTCAAAGTGCAGAGGGAAGGAACCATGCATCCATAACACAGATAAGAGTCTAATATAATTTCACTTACCAGGTGGGATGTTACCTAGCTCTGTAAAAACATAAGAAAACAAAAAAAAGAAAAAGAAAACGTGGGGGAACAGAAAAAAGGCAATGCACAAATCAAAAACACAGTCCCCCGAAATTCTACAAAAACAAAAAAAGAACATAAAGTGCATCTACTGTAAACAGAGCGTCCTGCTGAAGAGAGGCTCGCAAAAATATATAACACTTACAAATTTGGTTCAATACGATTTTACTACCACATGATCACAGTAGGAGTCATTTGTGTAATAATTAGTTCAGCTTCTATTCAGCAGAAGGCGACAGGCAAGAGCATCTCAATAAACCCAATCATGCAAGTGACCAGTAACACAGTCCACTTCCTGGAAGGCCAAATGCTTTGTAACAGACGTGGCAAAAAACTAAACTGACTCATTATAGAGAAACATGATCATAATCATCACCATCATCATCACCATCATCATCATCATCCTAAAATTAAATCTGAACCTCACTTTTACTCGATGTAATTCTACCGATGCTTCCAGGAGGTGGGCTGAGTTAAACCAGGCGTCCTGGTCTGTGTTCTGGTCTTTACCTCCATTTCTCCCTCAACCCAAACAGCTGCTGCTCTTACCTTGCAGAGCGTTCCCCAGCAGGGCGTCCAGCTCCGGGTTGAACTCGGCTTTCTCCTTCAGCATGTGAAAGAGCAGCTGGTTCTGTGTGGCGCTGGTGATCTCCGTCTGCTTCAGCCTGCCCTCCATCACCTTCACCTGGGACTCCTTCTGAGCTGCCTGCAGACCCTGAGAAGGTCACAACACAGACATGCAACAGTGTTTGTATTCATTACATTTACTGTAATTACAAAACTTTAAAACCTGACAAAACCTTATAGAAACCCACTTTAAATAGACTTTTGTTGGTCAATGCACATTAATTTACCTACCTGACCAGGAACAGGTGCTGCAAATTAGCTTCAGATGGACACCGTACAGTATATCTACACAGGTACATGACATTGGTTGCATTGTTAATCTGTATGTGTCAATGATTATCTGTATGGTCCCTATTATATAAACAAATAAATAATAATTATGTCCAAAGGGTGGACAAGTTTACATTGTTGTGGTGCTGGTATCTCCCACAGGCAGAGTGTTTTGTCCATCTTAATGATGTTTGTTGTAATGAAGCCATACACACAGACAGTAGTGACTCCTGCCAATTATTAGTGCTGGTACCTTGTTTATGGCCATTGACATGAAGTGATCGAGCAGGAAACGAGCCTCTGCCAGGGTACAAGAACTTATCACAGCAGAGACGTCCACTGTGTCTCCCTCCTCCTGGAAACAGACACCATGAATGATGATTCACACAACTGTCAACTTCTCCATCTATTTGACTGAATCCATCTATTTGACCAACCAGTACAGCTGAATAAACTGTGAATTAACTCCTGACTCATCAGGCTCTCTCACCTTGGCCTCCTCCATCTGCATAATGTTGGCCTGACAGTCTGCGATGCTGTCGTTGATGTAGTCGATGTTCGCTGTCAACGCATCCACTTCTTCGTTGAGGGGAGGCACGGCCTTCTCTGCCTCTGGCCCCTCTCTGAGCAGCCGCTCCCTCTTCCTGATGACCTTCTCCTTACGCTTGGTCAGCTCCTCCCGTTGCTATAGACAGAGACAGAGAGGACAGGACATGTTTTTTGTTTTCACAGCCAAATGATGATGATGAGTCATGCAATGATAAGATAACATAGCAGTTAATTAAAGACTGAAGGCCAAGGTCAGGATTTGAAACAGAAACAACCATTCAGTTGTGACTGGCTACAGGCTCGGGATAAATCTGTCCATTTCACTTACAGGTCCCATAGTTCAGGCTCATCCACCACTGGCTGTGTGACCTTTGACCGCTCCTCAATACCAGTATTCTGTCCTGACGACTTCCAGGTCAAAACAGAAAGTCCCTCTGATGATGGATTGACACTGCTGAGAGGCAGTTGAGGTTTCTATCTACCACAAAGCTAAAGACACGTCAGCATGTCTGCCAGACGACTCTCACACCTCTCTAATGTCAGATGTTTGTGTAAATTATTAACAACTGTTCAAAAATTCAACATTGTTTTACTCCGTTTGAACATTTGACTGGGAAAACAAGCAGAATACCTACAACAGATGTGGAAATGTATAAATCTGTGCATTACTATTGCTCAGTATATTGTAGTGTGTGTGCAGGATAAGCTTTTACATTTAAGGACATTACATTTTTGAAAAAGTGTTACTTCCTCTCCTACACACTGAACATCTTTGATAAAGCCGACTGTTACACCTGGAGTTACATTGTAGCAGTTGCTGACTGTTGAGCCGGTTGTGGGTCAGGGTCATTCTAACAAAATATAATCATGTAATAATAACTAGAACTGATGTGAGTACCAATCTCTCAGACTACCTGTGCACACCAAATACAGTGGCAAGCAAGAAACGCACAACACAGCCATGTTCTGTGTTCTCCACAGTAGAGCTGGGTGATTCATCAAATTTTATTTTCAATTACAGTTTTGGCTTGGTCGCATTCTGTTTCACAACAAATTTCATCCCCCCTACAAAAACCATCCCCCTCATCCACTTCCTTGTTACATTTTGGTGTACGTCATCTAGAGCGGTTTGCCAGTTCAGAGACTTTCTACATACAGTTGAGCCGGTTACTACAGAGTGAACCCTCTTTGCAAGGTTGCAGCTTTGTCGTGTGTTCCAAGGCAGCAAGCTCCTGCAAACTTTTTACTTGCCGTCAGGGGTTGGCAGGCTAGTGACTGATACTGACTGACGTCTTCCTGTGTGTGTGAGTATGTCAGCTCACGTGTACGCGCCATATTGCTTTTTTAAAATCAGCCATTCATACATCTAGGGGTGTGTGAGTGTGACGTAGCGGGGTTCGGCCCAAAGGCGCAGTTCACTACAAAATGACTGTGGCTAGCTGGGTATTGACTTTTCCTTCCCCTGCCTACATGCATATTCCCTGCAGTAGCCATCCATGTAAGTGTGCAGTGCTGCAGGATCTTACCTTGAGGAGGCGGTTCATGTCGGCCTCCATGTTGGAGATGGTCATCCTCTGCATGATGACATCACAGATCCGTCGCTCCAGAGACTGCCATTTATTACGAGCGATTCTGGTGGAGTAAATACCCACTGTACGCCTGTAGGTCAAACTGCACACACAGTATCAGTCAATATTGTTATTGATTAATCAATCGAATGACTTAACACTTCTGTGCACTTTCGGGAAGCCTGACGTAGATAAATTAGATAATATTCCAGAGCTGGTTAACGAGTGAGTTAAGTCAGTTAACAGTCTGTGTTTTTTCCTGATAAAATAACGTGTTATGTTACATTTTAGAGATCAATAGGATTTTCTTATGACGGTAACAGTGTTCAGCGTCTTACTGATGAACACTTACAGTAGAAGGCACATTGTGGCTCTATATTTAGTAGCCTTCCATATTTGCCTCTATGGAAACAGACTCACCGAGTCCCGTTGGGAGCTGTGTTGCCAGAGGAGTACATGCGTCCAGATGGAGGTCTGTGGGTGGAGTCCTGGAGTGAGTCTGAGAGGTTGACTTTCCTGATGACCTTACCTGAGGTGGGCCTGACCTGCCTCCTCAGAGCCGTCACCTGACACACACACGCAAACACAGAAGTGAGGACAGGTGAATACTAAAATCGTACCACGTGCACTTGCCTGCAGTCTGTATGTGTACGCCCACACATAAACAAAAGCAGTGTTTCTCCTTTTTCACAGGCGGAAAGTGAAACTGGGAGACTTTATTTTATTTACTTTCTCAATTACAAAAAATAACCAGGACTAAATGCAACTCAAAATCCAGTGAACATAAATACAGTAGATAAAGCCTCAGTCACCTCCTCAGTCTTTCTCCTCAGAATGAGCTCTTGCTGCCTCTTCTGAGCCTCCAATAACTTCAGTTGATGCTGAGGAAGAAAAAGTCTAGCATCAACACAATGAGTTAAAAGAAAAGATGTAAACTATTGGGCAGCTGAAGCTAAAGAGTCTGTGGAGGACCTCCCTGTCACAGACCTCTTGCTTGCGCTGGTCTTTCTTCAAGGTGGCGATTTCACGGTTTCTGCGAGATTCGTTCATCCTGTTCTTTTCCTGCTGCTCCTTCATCTGCTTCATGAGACGGACCTGGAACAAGTCAATCAAAAATATTCACATTATATGCATTATATACAAATACAGAGAAATTCATATTCTGTTGTGAAATCTCTTTAATTTATGGATAATTTCTCGAATCTTCCATCTTTACTTTTTCTTCATCCTTGCTGCTTGTTGATTACTGTCTGCCTACTGAACATCTTCATTAGCTTTGAGTCTTTTTCCTTTTTGTTTTTAAAACAAAGTGGGGTAAAGACAGTCAAATGGAAATTTACATTACAATTAAGCTGCTGCATGTTTCTGATGCCACCAGAACATCATTTATGAGAGCTATGTCAAATATATTTAATTCAAGTGGAAGAAAATTCTTCCAACCACACACACAAAAAGAAAAGACACAGTGGATATCACACAAAAACATGTTACTAAACTACGCCTGGAGTTTCCACCAGAGGCATCACAGGGCAATATTATCACATTCAATCTCAGTAACTTATCAAACCTTCGTCTTCTTCATCTCTGCCACGTCCATCTGAAGCTTCTTCAGCTGCTTCTCGTACTGTGATTGGTTCTTGAGCAGGCGGGCGTGCTCCTTCTGAGCAGACTGCAGCTTCTGCAGTTCCTTGTTCATGACGCTCAGCTTCTTCTCATATTCAGCCTTGATCTTGCGAGCCTTGTCCTCTGTGCCGCTCTCTACTGAAGCTGAAAGTATGTGACACAAAAATCCTTGATCAATCAACTGATCTTCCATGAAAAAAGTTATAAAATGCTGTAAAAAGTCTGAGATGTTACATAATTAAATCCCATTTACTTAGAGTTGTTCTGATACTGATACTAGTATCTGAAATGACTCTGATACTACCTAAAATACTGGATCGGGTATTGGTGAGTACGAGATTTCATGTACCGATCTGATACAATGTTATTTATCAATAATATAAATTAGTTTCACACAAGGATTAAAAGGCAGTTTAATCAATTCTTCTTCGCTGCTTTAAAACAGCAGCCTACACAGGAAGCTGTGCTGTGCAGCCGCTGGCAACTACTGTTTTAAAATCAGCAAATAATTGATTTCTGGTAAATAGTGTAATGTTAGCAATTTGGTAAAATGTTAGACTGGGAAGTCCCACCAGTAAAAAGGCAACGTGTACAGTTCGCTAGGATTTAATTTCGAGGGGTTGCACTAGTGTCGGGACAACTAGTGTAGGAAGTTTTATTCATTCCCAGATTCATTTTTTTATGATTGATGGTCAAATTAGATAATAAAAGAAAGATTCTATCTCATTCATGTATTTGTTCATGTTTTACAAAAGGGTTTAACCTGAGCAATCAGATCAGTACTCAGTATCAGCCCATGCACAAGTTCCGAATACAGAATTGGTATCAGGAAGGAAACATCTCTACTTTTACTCAGTAGAGTTTCATATGTAACAGTGACATTGTACTGCAGATACAAACATATTTTCCTCTGGTGGTTTATCTCGTCAGAAACCTCATCCTTCATTTGTCAAAAAGTCTCTGTCTTTTTTTTTTTTTTTTTTTCATAATTAGAGAGTCTGACATCTCCTCCATGCTTTAAAATCCGTGTAAGACAAAGCTTTGATCCACTAGTGCTGACAGACATAAATGTAACTGTCATCATCAGGCTGCTGGCACAAACATTCACAACTGACTCAAGGATTCTCTGAAGTCTCAAACAGTCAAGTGTTTTTTCATTACTAAAGAACAAAGGCTGAGATCAGACGTTATAACTTCTTTCAAATCAAAGTAGGACAAGCAAGAACTCAGATATACTTTAAGACTGAAATAAACTGATCAAAAGACAGAAACGTTAAAAACAAACCCATATAAAGTATGTCTTTTGGTGGATGTTTTTATCCAAACTGCCAGAGCATGATTGATACATCATGTAAAGTGATACAACCCTCACCCCCCCCCCCCCCCCGCATCTGAAATTCTTATCTTACTCATGTTATGGAGGACGCGGTCCCTCTCCAGCTGGGTGTCCCTGATCTTGCACTGCAGCATCATCAGCTTCTGTTCGTACTGCTGTTTGAGTGTGTGAAGGCGCCGCTGGCTGTTCTCCAGCTCATCTATCAGCTTCTGCTTGATGGCGATCTCACAGGTGATGTTGGCCAGATCTGCCTGGAAGTTCTCTGTTAGACACAGATCATCACATTCAACCTCATATATTGAAGTTGTACTTCAGGGGTCGGTCTCACAAAGACAGTTGTTGACTGTGTCTTAGATATAACGAACAGTCAGACTTCAGACAGACGTGTGAATTCATCTGTTGCACAAAGCAGTAGTTCGTGACTATCTTAAGCCGGACTGTGGTACAATGAATTCTGGGTAAATTAATACAAAAAAATGGCCGACTTAATCCAACCGCTCAGCTCCGTTTACCCCGCATCTTTTGGAAGAATTCAACAGTTACAAGGATGTTTTACTTTGGAAATTCAGTGAAGAGTGAAACTATAAAAAGAGAAAAAAAAAAAAATCTGATTTGGAAAAAAAAAATCGCTGCGGTCTCTAAAAACTCGTTCCCTTCTCATCACTCTCTCCATAACAAAATTAGCAAACCACGAATTAAGTCCCATGTTGTCTTGTTTTTTTGTTGTGTTCTACTGCTCAGCATGGGTGTCATTGATTGTTACCATGGTAACATTGGTCTTAGACCTGAGTTAGCATGTGGGTAAGGTGTCTAATGTTTTTGGCCTAAAATGCATCAGTCTTTATTTTTGTGAAACGGTCTGACTGACAGACTGATCTATGAGCCAAATGAAGACTGGAGCAACACTACAGACCAGTGGCCTCAGGGCCTGTATTTCAATGTTGTCAGTCTGACCTGTTTTTCATTATATGTAAGATCAAATACCCTGCACTTTGACTTAGAATACAATTATTGTAACATTTTAGTGATAGCGTTGTTGGGTATTCAGTTTTGTTATATACTGAATATGGAGTATGAAAGTCAAAGAAATATAGGGCAGGTCTCATCTAGCTCAGGTGCCTCAGTTTGAATCCAGTTCTCTCTGGTCCTGTTCTACACTGATGCACCTTAAATGTTTCCTGGTGCTCCACCTATATATGGACCACTATAAACACATGTGTTATTGTATGGAAAACACGGTTTCCTTTCCTACAGTATGAGTGAGGTTTACGTTTGTGGAGCTGGTCTGACAGTGACTTCACAGCTCCCCCTTGTGGAGAAACTGCAGCTGACTGAAAGTGACTGAGTGTGTTTGTCTACAGATAGTTTTTGTTTTGAGAGAGTCCCTTATACCTTTCTCATCGGACTCAGAGTCAGAATCATCAGAGCTCTCCTCCACGTCCATCTCTTCCTCTTCCTCCTCCTCTTCCTCCTCCGCTTCCTCATGGTCGCTGCCCTCCTGGACCTCCTACATTAAAAACAAACAAACAATTAACATCTGAACGCACTTCTCAACATATTTAATGCTGGTTCAATGTAAATGTGAAACAAGATGTCAGTCACCATATCTGCGTCCTCGTTCACTCGCTCCGTCATTTCTTTCTCTGTGCCCTTTTCCTGCTCGTTGTCAGGGATTTCTTCCTTATTGGCGCTGGAAGATTCAGACACGGTGATGAGTCAAAGACGTCAAATATCTGCTGCGATTATGTCATGAATATTTACTGAGCAGAACACAAGGTTTATCCAAAGTGCATCTTCACAGGTACTGTAACACACAAGTAAACATTAAGCATATCTTTATCATAACAATACAATAGAGTAACAATACATCTGTGGGTAATAAAGACTTTTTTTTTTAGTTGCAATACATTTAATTTGTAAAGTCTTTTTGGCAAATAAGCTTTTTAATGGGTTTCACCACAGTGCAGCAATAAAGCTGCTGACTTTAGGATTGAATGTACTGTAATACTTATGCATTGTTTACATGCACCATAAACACACAGAATACACAGAAAGCTATTAGCTTTATAATGAGATGCTGCTGCTTCCTTTTCATTTGCTTATTTGTGAAAAAGACAAGTTTTTTTTAAGAAAGGAGGGAGGCATCGCATAAGAGTCTGAACAAAACCAGCAGAAGCAAAAAGCATGGAGGGAAAATGCAGCGCACAAAAGGAAATTCATGAACCAAATCCATGAAGCAGATCTGTTGGATAAGTGTTTTATCCAAACACAGAGGGCTGGCAATGTTTAGGTGGTGTTTCACAATAAAATCATCTGGATAGGAAAGATTAACACAGAACAGAAAAGAGGGATTTGCCGTCTGCTGTTACACTGTTTTAATACATTTTGCACAAAGTCTGCCAGAAACCATAAAGACACAGATTTTGCCTATGCGCTGAACCATAAGGAACCTTCAAGACACTTCAGACCTTCAACAGAAATAATGGATATATGGGGATAAATGTTTTCATTAAAGCATAAACTAGAGTGTTATGAACCTTGACTTTTTTGTGTTGAATTTTCTCCTAACAGACACCTGCTCACTTGTTCCAGTTTGTCTTGAATACTTCAAGATAAAAATACTTCAGTAAAAACACAAAAAAGATGCAATAGAAAGCAGGGATGTAGCATGAAAGATCACTGGATGAGCAAATGGGTTCACAAAGAAAATCTAAAGAGAGATTAAGGTTTATTGAAATGGTAAAAATGGTGAAGTGCTGCTACAGTAGCATGTTTTACTCCGGGTAGGGAAAAATACCTGCTTAAAATAAATAAAAAGTTAAAATAAAAAGCTGAATTAGGGGAAGCAAGGGATGGGAGTGGCAACAGGAGGGTGGAAGCTCTGACAAACCTGGCGTCCTCAACCTCTTCCACCACCTCCTCCCTTTCCTCCCTCTCCCTCTGCTCCAACAGCTGCTGGAGTCTTCACGGAGGGGTGAAGGGTCAAACGAGAGAAGGAAGCAAGAGATGAACGGAGGAAGGAAGAATGGAGGGGAGAATGGTCAGAGGAAGCTCTGCACTGAAAACCCCAACGTTTATCCCCCCAAAGTGCCCGACAGCAAACTCTGATCATTTTCAACCTGGAGCCTCTGATCAGTCTCTAACGCTGCTGTAGATTCATCATCAAAGAAATTCTTCTATGTATTAGCACTGGTTTATTAGCACATACAGTGGGCTCCCATTCAAATGGAACTTGGCATCAGACTTTTGGACCCCACTGCATTTCATCTACATTGTCTCATGTGTCTAAATGAATTATTTCATCATCTGTTAAGCTAAGTGAGTTCAGAGATCAGGACATTAAAGGAGCTATTTGTACGTGTTGCAAAACGCTACACAGCCACCGTTAGCATTAACTCCCGTTTACTCACCAGTCTTGGCAAAAGCTTTGTTGTTGCCATCGTTGTGTTGTACTGTAAGGTTATGATGTGTCCTCTGAGCAGCTACTTCTTAAGGGCAGACAGGACGCTACAGTGACTCAGTATCGGAAAGTGACGACAGCCCGACTGGGCCAGAGCTAGCTAGTTAGCTTGGTAACTTCAGTAGAAAAAAAAAGATAAAAATAGAAACAAAACAAGAGTTGCTTTCCATCGCTGGAGACAGCTGTTGGTGAGTAAAGGAATGAAGTTTGATGCTTGAACGCAGAAACATTTTTAATCTAACAGGTGTGTTTTAATCTTGCTTGAGTGTTCTGCTTGTTTTATCAAAGACGTCAGCAAATTGTGTTTGATAAAGGGACAGTGGCCTACAATGTTTTTGAGAATGACAGTGGGTTGCATTCAATGATGTGTAGTGTGAGTGTATTTTTGAGAACTTCCACTGAGAAGACGGAATCACCGTTGTAAATCCGCTAAGATGAGAAACTACCGATCTTCAGAAACAATGGTGTCTGGGTACAAGAGTTTCTCATAATGATAAGGGGGGCAGCCAGATACTGCCCACAGCTGGTAGAGTGAACAAGCTTATACAAGATGCACAAAAGAGAGAACTCATTTCACTCCCGCGACTGAGCTCGGTTTTGTTGTTGCATTTTGACTTGAACTCAGAAGATTGTTTGTGTTTTAACTGAGTCTGAAAGTCATGTGGTGGAGGATCTGAACTCATCTGGCCTGGGTGAAGATTTCTCTCCCACACAGCTGTTCATGCTAAAATGTACAAATAGCTCCTTTAAGCACAAAAGCAATAAAATATGAATGTTCTCATTCACCAAATGGTACATTGAAGCAATGTTTCAAATTAAAATGCATAACAAGTCAAAGTGACTTCTGACTACGGCAATATGTGATTAGAGATATGCCATTGAAGAAAAATTGTATAGTTTGGAATAAAATCATAGAAGAAGAGCCAATCCAGTTTGAAACTTATTCAGATGTAAACACAGCTGATTATGCAACACGACACAACAGCCGGATGACCTACCCATCACATGTTCTGTTAATGACAAATGACCTCAGCAGTTCTAAACGGCCTTATTACCTTTTCTTTTTCTTCTTCTCTCGTTTCTTCAGCTTCTCCAGGTCTTTCTTGGCCATTTCGATGATATCCGAGGTCTCCTTCTCAGGGGGCAGCATCGAGGAGGAGAAGGAGCCGGACCCTCCGTAGAACGACTGACGGGTGGAGGCGCGAGACAGATTCTTCCTCAGATTCTCATTCACAGCTTCACTCTCCAGGAGTTTGGCTCTGAGGATGAAAACCAGGGAGACAGACCAGACAGCGCTCACATCAGACCCAGGTTAAAAGAGTCCGTAAATATAAACACTTTGAAGGTTTATTTTAATTCTATTTGGGAGCATATTCCAAAAATGTCCTTTTATTATTTCTAGGCTGTAAACAGCTTCCTTCACTTCACCACCTTTTAACGTCAACACTGAGGAAAGATTTCTAACTTTAAAAGCCCAAAAATAATCTTCATCAGAGACTTAGGTGTGACATCTTTTTGCTGATTGATCCTAAAAGGCTGTAGAGAAAATCTGTGACCATTTAAGCACCTTCAGTTGCCAGTTTATTAGGCACACCTATCTGAAACTAATGTGTTTTAACAGTACAACAGTCCTGCAAAAAACTGAAGGTTCAATTTTAATGAGGCATTGATTCAACTCGCTGTAAAAACAATAGCAACAACAACAACAACAACAACAACAACAACAACATATTTTCTTCATTCCCCACCAGTGGTATCAAGTTTAATAATACATATCTCAAAACCAAGAGAAATAAAACCAAACATGTCTTTAAGTAAGAAAAATGGGAACTGAAACTGGATGAACTGATCTTTAAAATGTAAATACTATGAAGTAATTATGTTTTTTTCATGTTTGCACAAAAGAACATTTTCTAAAATGTGATGGAGCCTTCATCAGTCAGTGGGTTGAGTAAAGGCTCTGAAGGAAAGTGAATAACGAGAAAATAAAGCACAGTATGAAATGTTTACCTGAGGTCCTCAATCTCTTTGATGTAACCCTGAATCATGTTTCCAATTTCCTCTGTTCCTCCTTCACCTGGGAGCGAAACAGGACAGATTTCAGCTCAGTGAGATGAAGAGGAAAAATGGTTTCCTGTTTTCTAATACTGTTATAACATATTGAAACTGAAGACAACAGAATAAAAACTTTGCCTGCCTAAACTAATCTAGGAGTTGGACCTTGCAGCCCTACCTGCCCTGGCGAGGGCCTGGTTGGCCTGGTCACTGAGCAGCTGGGTGAGCCGTGCCCTCTGAGCGTCGATGGTCTCCTGCATGGCCTTCACCCTCACCCTCAGGTTGCTGTTCTCCGTCTGCAGCATGGAGTTCTCATGGAACATGTCGCTGAAACTCTCCACGCCATCCTCACCCACCATGCGTTTACCCTGCAGGGGGAGGAGGAAGTAATCCAGGGGACAATTTAAAAACCGTGACATTTATTTGAGAGCTACAATTTTCAGGGTACAATGGGAAAAAAAGGGGTTTGTTTCTAGAATCAAAGAAAAAATGTTTGTAATAAATGTTTTCTATTCCTCTTTCTGCCTGTCATTCTCCTCCCCCTCCTCACCGTCTTGTACTCCATCAGCTCGATCTGCAGTCGAGCTATTTCCGTCCTCAGAGCGCTGATCTGCTGGCTGGCCTTGTCCTGGTTCACCATCACCTTGTTCTTGATGTTCCGGGCTCGGTTGGCGTACTTTAGTGTGTTCAGCGTCTCCATGAAGTCCCGGTCAGACGGGCTGATGCAGGCGATCATCACTGTTTGGCTTAGAGAAGAAGGAGGTGGATAGGGATTGATTCAGCTGCTCAGAGGCTTACACTTCAACTCTTTTTACTGCTCTACAATTTATAATCTAAATATAATAAACATTACAATTCAAACTACCAAAGTTACTTTTTTGCATTTGAGCCTCAGTATAAGAGGCCAGAATGATTTCTCTGAGAAGTGAAATTTTAAAGCTGATAAAATGCTGCATGATTTCACATTTTGGATTGTGAAAGTAAACTGTTACTTAACTTAACTTAATTGTCCAATTATTGATGAGTATTCTCCCTATTCCAAAGTAAACATAATCTTTATTCATTCCTACATTAATGTTACTGCAACAAACTTTAAGTCAGATCATTGTATTGTGGAAGAAGGTGAAATCAGAAACCTGTTTCCTCCTAAAGAGTCCTGCAGGAGTCGGGTGAGTTTGGAGTCTCTGTAAGGCACATGAGAGGACCGCTTGCTGCGGTCGCCCAAAGCACTGATTACATTCCCCAGAGCGAGCTGCAGCAGAGAACAGACATAATGTGTCAGGCTCATACAGATGTTAACGTAACAGGAATTCATACAAGCACAAGTCTTTGCAATACACACATGACATGGACACTCGTCACACAAACAGACTTTGTAGCTTGGCTATGACATAACATTTAGTTAAATCCTAAAGGTTTTCGTTGTGGTGAACAATCTTGGTTTCCATCTCAGCTGCAGAGTTTTGTCATACAATAAACAACAAGAGCCAAAAATCCACCATCTAATGCAAATAATTAAAGAAACATCTGTTAAATACAACCAACAATTTCCCTGGCTAATGATCTGAAACATTTATTGACCTTTCCAGCCGTTATTATTAAGATTATCAAATGTTCTACGTTCCTCTCTCTGGAAAACAACCTTTCAACCCTGAGATGAGGCTGCTGGTGACAAATAACATCCTGCATCATGGTTAAAATGTTTTACATGTTGTTATATGTGTTTTACACTTTCAAAAAAACAACAACTTATTTTGCCAGTTTTTGTTGGTTGATGTTTTTGTTGGTCTTGTATCCCGTTCTTAAGCAGTAAATCTTCCACTAATAGCTTCACCTTGTTGCAGTCTCAGTGCAGGATAAATGTCTAGAAAACTCTGCCACTAGATGGCAGTACAACTCTGGAATATGAAAGCCGCTCTGCATCCCAGAGTGACCTTATAAATTCTGCAGGAGTCAGGTGGAGGGGGGAGAAACTCACCAGTCCACAGTTGATGGAGATGCCCTCTTTGGCTCGATCGCCCGTCGCTCCGGTTCTCTTCAGCCTCTCAGAACCGGCCAGATCCACAAAGTGGAACTTGGCTGTCAGCGTCTCGTACTCGTCCATCTCAGAGTTTCCATTGGAGACTCGGTTATCGCTATCATTTTCTTGCTGAGGGACAACGACACACACAAACTGTGTTAGTGACGCAGCATTATATCATCATGCGTTTCCATGTTCGTCTCTATCTTATGAAGAATTACTGTGTAAAATAAATTAAAAAAAAAGAGATTCTCTTACAGAAGGACTGACAATAAAACATTGTAAAAAACTGTTCACGTTTGATCCCTTTGTAAATGAGTATTTTATATTTTTATTTTCACATTTAAAATGCAGATTCAAAGACTGAGAGGAATTTTCATGAAGGGAAAATTCAAGTTGCAATGTCTTACTAACACTTAGAACTGAAAACTGAACTGAATTTTTTTTTTTTTTGCTTGAAAACAATCTGAAGCTGGATGATAAAAAATCCCCGCAGTCCACATCATTTATATTGAATATTTAAATTTAAAGCGCAGGTTTTTGCACTTCACAGTACTTCTTCAGATGTCGCTCAGTGTGATGATGTACTAACATTGTCGGAGGCACAAACGCGGACTTGGCACAAATGGATGGTGAAGATTGCGTGTGATCGAGAGCTCTGGACGTTCATCTGGGTGCTGGCTGTGGTGCGCGACAGAGCGCCCAGCTTCAGGCACTGCATCATCTGAAGAGGCAGAGGAAGAGTTTTACGTGTTAACACACGGGTTCAACTTTGATACAGCTGGGAAAACAACAACAACAAATCCTCTCTGGTATTTATAAGAGTAAACATGGGAGCAGTGATGAATAATATATGTATTACAAACGAATGAAGGAGTATTTCTAATGGCCTTGTGCTGGTTCACAATCAGAGTAAATCTATTAAAAGTATATTCTCAATTATCCATAGAATATTTATACATTTAAATAAACTTATTGATGCTTGAGAAAGAGAGACTAACAATGTTTGATGCTGAATGACTGCATGAACAGTTTAATTAAATTAAAACTTTACATTTAGCATCACAAGACAATACATTTGATGACTGATTCAGACAGGTGTTGTCCCCCCTGTACCTCGGCCTCGGAGGATACGGTCCGAGTGGTCACTCCCACTGTGTAGATTCCTCCGGTGGCGTCTTCGTGGATCTTGATGTGAGATTTCTGCTTCATGTCTCGTGCGGAGTCAAACAGGTCCAGAACCTCCTCATTATAAAGCTGTGTGAAGGCAAAACACAAGAAAAAACTGAAGTGATTTATCTGCTACAATTAAAGCATTGGATTAAATCATTCAGGGAAAATCTGAAGGCTTCAGAGTTGAAACATTTCAGACTGTCTTCATTCTACTTATACAATACATTAAGGATCAGTGTAAGAACCAAAATAAAGAAGCAAGACAACAACTCCAGCTGTTGGTGAAATTAGCAAAATTAAATTGGGCACCTGAAAATGAAAAATGAAATGCTGCGTGTGTGTGAGCTAGTCGTGGGAAGATATTTGATAATATAGAAAATTGCAATATTTCCTGTCATATATAATTGAGGACTATATTGAAATATTCAGTTTTGGGTAATGCCAAGCCTAGTGTGACTGCACATACAGAAAGAAAAAACATAAGAGTATGAACTGTATTCAGGCCATTTTAATATAAGATTAGAATATTGATTCCCAATTTCAGTTAGTCATTTCATAGTGGTCATTTTGCATTTGATTTTCTATGAAAAAATAAAAAAAATAACATTGTGATTTTTGTTGCAGCTTGTACCGAACAAATATGTTGTTCCGTTACATCTAGAGAATATGATTCGTAGCTTGGAGCATCTCTGTAGCACCACAGTGCTTCATTTATCGTCTGTTGTGACAGAAATATTTCAAGACCAGTGTTTGGTGATATTTGCCTTGATTAAATACTGTATCATCATTTTGCCCTTGATGCAGTTAAATTAAGAATCTGTAGTTCCACTGAGTTTCAGTGTCTCATGATGATTTGAATTGTCTGAAATAAATATGAAAAAATGATGTGTAAAAAAGTCTGACTATCAGCACCAAATACCCTGTTGGAGCCTAATGCCTGAAATGTTCACTTTCTGCCTCAGCCGTGTGATTTCTGTGCACATCCATATCTCTCAGCCACAACTCTTCTTCAGGAATCTGAACACTGTCACAGTCTGATGGACCAGCACATGTGTCGACTCACATCATTCCTGTTAACTCCTCCTGCCCAGACTGAGACACCCCCCCCCCCCCCCCCCCCCCCCCCAAACACCTCCTAACCCCCGATGACAGCTGCCGCAGTTCAATTGTCAGGGTGGATATTTTCTAGTGATGGAGCGCTGGTGTCAAAGCTTGTTAAACGAGCTGTGTCAACAATATAAGCCTGACCCATGACATCTCTGTAGAGCCTGTCCTAATGCTGGTGAGAGGAAGATTACATTCTGTTTGTTTTATTTAGTTAATAATTTTTGAGTCAAAGAAGCAGAAACAATAAAAGAAACATTATTATTTTTGATGCAGTCATATGGGTCAGTACCTCGAGGAACTGGGCGTTGATCTTGAACTCAGGTACGGGGCGTCCCTGCTCCTGGGCGGCTTGTCGGCGCTCCTCGATGCCTTTGAAGAGGTGATGGACGGCACGGGGGATGATGCCCAGCTCCTCGTCTACGATGTTGACATCAAAGCCCGTCCCCATGGTGTAGGTCTTCCCTGAACCCGTCTGTAGGAGGACATGAAGGTGTCATTCAAAGGAACAAATATTGTACACAGTGCTGGGGTCTGCACTTAGTGCTTAAGCAAAATGAAAATGAAATGTGTCCCAGAAGCTTAGAAATGACCTCCTGACATCAGGATAAAAATCTGCTATAACTCTTTTACTTTAATGATTATGTTAACCTCTTTTATGCTTTTTAACCATTCAATCTCATAGCATATTACTATCACATCTGGGTGATCTCACTTTAATTATTCACTTTATTTATTAGTGCTACCCAAATAAAAAGCACCAATAGTCAGTGGAGAAGTGTTGTTTACTTTTTTTAAGTTCATTTTTGTTTTCTGTTTTATTATTGCATTTCCTTTTCATTATTTGAGAGTATTTTTATATTGTAATTTGTTTTACTTTGTAAAGTAATTTCTGACTATAAAGTTTAGTTTCTGACTACAGTTTGTTTACTTTTACTTAATCTGCCATCTACTTTTTTCCAGTAGTTTTTTTATTTCCTACATTTCCCAGAATTCCTTATGACATCTATGAGTTCAATGCTTTCACCTGGGGGCTACGCATGCAGCTGGAGAGCAAGTCTTTCTAGATAAGATAAAATGTGTGACTCTTGTGTTGTGGCTGAATTCATTCTGGTCAAATAAAGTTATTGTCAGTGGAAATATTAGTAACTGTTCCACCGTCATTTCTCTCTTGCCATTTAATTCTGAAATATATTGTTTATTTTTGATTAAGTTGAACAGACATCAATCTTAAACTGAACTAATCCAGGACAATCCAAAGTACTGTTGATACGACAGAAGACGTTTTCTCTGCTCCTCACATCCTCACTGTCTGTTTATATCTGACACCAAACTGGGCTGAGTTCTTGTGATGCAGCCCAGTGGGTCGGTCTAAATCTAGATTAGTCCCTGTAAAGCCACAGAGGCAAACGGGTCTGATCCGTCTGTGGCTTCAGAAGTAGGCCAGCAGTGAGCAGCAGTAACCAGGGAGATACGGGTTATGGACACACATTAAAGATGTATAGTTAGCTGCCTAAACAGTGTGTGTGCCAGTGTGTGTGTGCCCACTTCTCTTCACTCTGAATCGTGCGAGTGCCATGAAGCAGGAGCTCCGTCACCATGGCAACCTAAGCAGTAGGGGAGGTAACGAGTGGAGGGGGGCTGTGAGGCCCAAACTTGCATGTTATTTCCATGTGATGAACTTGAAGGAAGAAATGAAGAAGTGAAAGAGGAGGAGGAGTAACTGAAGAAAAAGCAAGTAATGATCCTTTCACCATCCAACAATCTTCAGATTATTCTCTCAGTTAAACATCGGAAAACTGTGAAAAATGAATTTCCCAAAGCACATTCGACCTGTCTGACTAATGTTGCCTGATCCACAGTCACAAAGCCCAAAGATTTACTATCATAAAGACAAAGAAAAGGTTGCAAGCTGGAACCTGCATCCATGGAAGCACAACACTACCACAAAAACATAAAGCTCCATAAGATTAATTTGGCATTATATGAATATATACTGTATATAAACACATTGAAGGTAGCTTGTTCATTTTTTGAGCTGTGATGTCTGTTGTATTTTGGCTTTGTTAATAACGTTGTTGCAATACAGAATCTCTGTACATCTCGCATTAGCAGGCTCTCTACCAGTAATGCCATTAATACCACGGGTAAATCCCTAAACTGTTCTTGAAGATGCGGTGCATCAGTGGCGGCGGCGGCACTAATAAATGAGCCGGTGTGCGTGCAGAGGAAACAGCAGTTTCTCTGGCCCCAGAAGAACTTGGTAGGATTATGAGGCCTGAACTCCCTCGCAACTTAACATTCGGATTTACATTAGCACAAAATCATACATAAACAGATTTCTGCACAGTGAACCAGGAGACTCAGACACATGAACTGCAGCTGAGCACTGATATAAACTGATGGTGTGATCAGAATGTTTTATCTTTTTTAAAAGTGTGTCGTCCAAATGAAAAGTTACAACCAAACTACAATTAAAAACTAACAAAATGACTTACAGAGATTTGTTTTATATGTGTAAATGTAACATGTAACAGTGGAGTCCAGTTTATTCCATTAGACATAGATTTGAGTGATTTAAACTGTCTTAATTTGCTTGATTACATAAAAGTAGATCTTGTTCCAATGCAAAGCAGTAATCCTGGATTTCTGCAGAATCCTGGTCAAGACTGGATTTGTACTTCTACAGCTTAGACTTATCTTTCTCCAGTTTATTAGATTTTGAGGTGAGTCTTGTACTATCAGCATATCACAGCTGGCAGTTTATAGGTTATTGTGACAATAAATACATCAAAGATCAATTTGTAGTCCTATTTGTGTTTTTATTTTCCTCTTAAACACAAATCATTTTTCTATTAACTAAGTCAAATTTCTGTTGTTTCTGAGATTAGCAGAGCTACTTCACAGTCTTACCCGTGGGGTACATGTAAGCATGGGTCACAGGTTGAGAATCACATTGATTTTGAATTATTGTAATTTTACAATTGCTGCGTCTGTGTAATCTGAATGAAGATGTTGCATTTCTACTCGTCCTGAAAGAGGAACCCTCTGTTGTTCCTCCTGGTTTCTGTCCTGCTAAATCAGGGCTCTTAGTGTAGAGGCCGTGGTACGTCCGAGATGAAACTGTCTTTTTAAGCTTAAATAAAAGTGACATGCTGCTGTATTGTCAAATATACTGAAATCAGAAAATATTTTTTATAGTTATCTTTTCTGGCATTTTGCTTTTATTATAGCTGAGACTGGGAGGTCAGGGAGAGGGGGGTGCGGTGGGGGGGTTGGTGAAATGCAGCAAACGGCAACTATGGTAAGGACTGAGCTTTCCAATTGAGCCACCGGGGCAATACGTATTCTTATTAACATAAAATATTTTGTGAAAATCTCTTTTTTGTAATTCATAAATTCATACAAAAAATATAGAAAGAGCCAGATCCAGTTTCCCTGTTTCCAGTCTTTATGCTAAGCTATGCTAACTGCCTCCTGGCTGCAGCTGCATATTAAGTGTACAGAGGTGAGTAGCATTGATCTTCTCCTCTAACTTTAAGCAAGTGTATTCCTCAAAATGTAACACTATTCCTTTAAAACTATGGTTGGACAGATACAAGGTCACAGAGGTTTAAATTCCACAACAGAAGTTTCCTTTAGTCTCATTTTACCCAAATGTCACCACTCTCCACCTCCTCAACACTCCTCCTCTGTCTTCCCTCAAACACACCCAAACACAGAGACCAGCTCTCGACATCCACCGAGCTATAAACCACCAGCACTGCAGCCGAGACACGAGGACAAAGACTCGCCTGTCCGTATGCAAAGACGGTGGCGTTGTAGCCTTCGAAGCATCCGTCGATCAGCTTCTCCGTGCAGGTGGCGTAGATGGAGTCCTGCTGGGAGTCCATGTCGAACATATAGTCGTAGGTGAAGGCCTTGTCTTTCCCCAGGATCACTTGGGGCTCCCCGGGCATCACATATGTGCAGATGTGACATCCCTCGATCTTCTCCCTGGCCAGCTGGGGACGGATCCTACAGCAAACACAGACAGAAGGGATGAGGCTGTGTTCATGAACACAGAGAAAAGATCTGAATTCTTTGTTTTGTGAAAATCAGTGATTGAAAAGTAATAGAAGCTTTAAACATTATGAAGGACACATAAAATAAAAAAAATAAAGGAGAATAAATGCCCTGAATAATTTCAATTGTATTTTTCAATCTTGGCAAGAAAACAAAGAAAGATTCAGCCTCAAGCAGCGGACACAAATAACCAGATTCAGATTCAAATAGCTATATCGGCATGAAAAAAAACATGAACAAAGCAGCACTGCAGGAACCACACCCAAACACTAATCCAAAAAATAAATAAACAAATCAATCTAATTCAAGTTCTGCTGGAAAATCAGATTTAAATTAGGTTCAAATTCAGCAGATATTTGCCAACTTGCAATGACTGTGTAATAGTTCAACAAGACAGAGAAAACTGACAAAAAAAACCTTTAGCTCTTACTCTGTGTATTCAGGATCAAACTACAAAACACAAGCTCAGCATCACTACAGAGCTCTTATATAATTTGTATAAGACCATTACTCCTCCATGTTCCAGCGTTAAAGTACAGATGGTTTTCAAAATTCATTAATTTCAAAACAGTTTCTGAAGCCATCTGTGGATTTTATTGCCTTAAAACAAGAAGACAGACAACAAAACACAACAATATACAAGTATAACAATGGCAAACACTACAGTGTGCTTCAACACCACATTATTGCTCATTATTTATGTACAACAAAAGGCTTTAAACAGGGGGTACTTATTTTAAAACTTATTAGGGATTCTTGCTGATTTACAAGAAAGTCACGCCAAAATATTCATGAGCTACAACGGTTTAGCAGCTCAGTCTTCACCTGAACACAAACATCTAAAAACTGCTCCACCAACACATTCAAATTCACACCTGAGTAAGCAGAGTGTGTTCAAGGACATATTGTAACAGGAAGCGCAGCCACTGCTGTGGAGATCAGACCTGAGAGCCTCACTACATTCTCTCTAAGCTACTGGAGAAGTTATCAGCACAGTCCTGGAGCTGCTTCGTTAAACAGCGAACAAAAGAGTTCACACATGATAATTATGGAGCTGTACAGGCATATTTTGGCCGGCCGCCACTAGCCACACAATTAATAATTAACAAACCTCATTCAGTTATAAAAAGTGTTTTTCTAAAAATCCGCAAAAACCTCCATGAGGTGCTTCTCTGCTTCTTCTCTCACAAGAATATATTTCATCTGCTGCAGATGTGACCAGGTCAACATCCAACTCTGACCTAATACTTTGTCCCATAAAACCTGCCAGCCGGGTTAATATGTACGGCTTTAGTGGGTCTGACTGACTGACAAAGCTGAAAGTTGGCAGGGATTAACTGGTTTAATGTGAGAGAGAGGGAGAAAGGGAGAAAGAGAGAGAGAGAGAGAGAGAGAGACTGACTGTGTGTTCACTCTGCAGTTAAAATGAGCATTTATTTTTTTGTAAAGGAAAGATGGTGTCACTAACAGTACAACAGACACAAAGAGGAGTCGTACTCAAGGACAAAGAGAACAGGAACGAAAGGCTTTTTGAATGTCAGCCTGGAGCTTTCACAGCTGAAAAACCTTTACCAACTCATCCTGGGGAAATTCTGGGGCCTGGGTTTTTCCAACATCGCCAAATCAGTTTGACATATTTTGCTTTAAAATAAATAGGGTAAAACCGCAGTCATAAAGTTTTATACAAGTATGACATAACATTACAAAACACTACAACTATTAATTTTCATGACAGATTATTTTTCGTACATTTCCAAATTCCAAAGCCCAAGTTTATATCTTCAAATATCTTAAGATATTTCATTTATAATGAATTATGAAAAAAAAGCAGCACGTCCTCACATTGGAGAAGACAGAGCCTGACTGACATTAACAATTAATCAATTATCAAAAAAGTTGTGGATTATTTTTTATTTAAATGTTAGTTTGATGTACTGATTAAAAAAATATCCTGTAAGAGCAGCCTGCAGGAATCTTTTGAAGACACTGAGCTCTTCTCCTTGTTACCTCATGTTCGCCACCTTCATCAAAATGACTTTGGGTCGCTTTTAGTGATGAGCTTTACAGTGAGTTTCAGCTCGTTGGTTAGCAGTGCAGAACACCACCTGTTTTCTTTCACTCTCATCTGTTTCAACTGCAACAGGCAGTAGGGCCGAACGATTAACTGCATTTGTGATAATATCGCGATATGATAAAACACGATTTTCTAACCGCAAAGGCTGCGATCACTCTGTGGTCACGTGACATGCAAGCGAGAGTAGAGCAGTCAGCTAAAAGAGGGAGCAAAGACTTGGCATGCTACACTTTGACCTGTTGTACAATGGCCCCGGCTCGACAGAACCTGGCACTGCAGAAACTTTAGTGTCAAAGAGCAGCAGTACGTGGTTGTGTGGAACTATTTTGGCTTTAAAAAAGAAGATGCTGCACAGCTTCAGGTATTGTGCAGAACCTGCCTTGCTATCGTTGCTAACTCACGGGGCAAAACTACTAACCTGTATCAGCACTTAAAAAAACACCTCAAAGCCATGTACCACAGTTGCATGGCTAAAATGCCGACCACCAGTGTGTGTCAGGTAAGCCAAATACCACCCGACAAGGATCACTGACCGAAACGTTTGAAAGCATAATTCCATATGAACGTAATTCAAAGCGGCACGGGGAAATTACTCAGGCAATAACAGAGTTCATAGAGAAAGGTATGATGCCTCTCAGCACGGTGACCAAGCCTGGGTTTATGGCTTTGATAAATACACTGGATAAGGGGTACAGCGTACCCTCCCGCACATATCATGGCCAGGTTGCCTTACCGGAGGTATATAAAAAATACAAGCTGAGACTCACAGCGGAGCTGAAAACAGCTGAGTGTTTCCCTATTACAACTGACATGTGGTCAAGCCGTACAGCGGAGAGTCTTATGGTGCATTTCATTAAAGACTTCAACCTCAAAGTTTGCTGCCTTCAAAAACTGCCTACTGATAATGTTGCTCCATAACTGCTGGATGAGTAAATGAGCGACCTTTTGCTAACAGGTTTGGCATATCGACTTAAAAGATGATGATGTGCCAGTGTTGTGTTCACAACTCGCAAATCACATCAGGAAGTGAAAACCAAATGACTAGAATGACTGAAGTGGTAGGACAGAGAACTAGCAGGGTTTTGATGTTCATGGTTCAGCTTTGCCCTGATGTAAAGTGTTAGCATGTAACCCAGCGGCAAATAAATGATTTCAGCATCTATGTCCTCTTCACTCAGTGGTTGACAGTGGACCAATCTTTCAGAAAAAGTTTCTCTGTCACTTTAAACAAACTCTCCTCATGGGTTCAGCTTGGACGAAAAGCACCTGACAGTGGGTCTGCCAGCCTCTCTGTCCTGTGTGGATAAAAGCCTCATTGTGCCCCCAAGTTCAGGGGAGAACAATGCTGTGAGTGGAGTACAGTGCGGCCATTGTGTCCGTCTGTGTGACACTAGATCCCAGCGCTGACACCAACGCCACGGCTGCAGGATTACACGGCTGGACGAAGGCGAGGGAGGAGAGGTAACGTCCTGCCTGGAGTTCCCAACATGTCTGTGATTAATTCTGTAATTCTTCTATTACACTTATTTTATCATATCACAAAATGAACTCCAATATAATGATACAAAAGCCAAAACTGTAAAATCTGCACTTGACAAAGACCTTCATGTCAGAATATTGAAGCTTTTCCTGCGCGGTGCAGCTGTACGGCAGGTAACGTGTTGATTGACAGCCCTAAAGGCTGCATTAAAAAACATAAACATACAATACAAGCATTATGAAACGTGTGAGACAAAGTACTGCTGGGTAATCTTTCACACTCAGCTCTCATGAAGCTGTGTCACTCATAATTGAGACCATGTTATGAAGTAGCTGCACACAGTTCCTCAAGGTTTGTTTTGCTTTGGTTTGTTAGTTTTAACCAAAGTCAGAAGTTTCTTTAAGATTTACATTTGGACATTTGTAGCACGGTTTTGTCACACAAGGGAAAAGGTCAGACAAGGAGCTTTGAGGCCACATTACAGTTTGAAGACATGAAGCAATTTACAAAAAGGTTTTCACCATCTCTCTCACAGTAGTCACAATAGGAAAAGCACAGGTGTTACTGACAACATTAACAATGGCTCTGCTGTATTCCTCTGGTGTAAGTGTCCCAGTAAAGGCTCCCTGTGGTGGTTTTGACCGAGCTGTTTTTCTCTGAGTGGAAACTTCACAGAGCACCTTTAAATCCTGAGAGTGTGACCGTGAGCAGGACACTGAAGAAACTAAATGGAGTTCAGCCATCACTGATTTTATTATTTGCACCTGTGTTCTTCCTACTGTGACACGTCTTTTTAAACTGAAACGTCTTCAGGTCTATAAGGCAGAGTAAAGGTTCCCTGGGGAGTTTTTGGTTCCATTTCCATGGAGCATGTGGGTCTTCAGTTTGTTTGCACATGCATGTGTACTCACTCAGAGGATATATTATACATTTCTCCCACCAGTTTCATGCTATTCCTCTGATTAACAGACAGTGGGGGTAATAGAGAATAAACTGTCACAATGAACCTAGAGCAAGCGAGCACACCTGTAAACACTGAGAGAGAGAGAGAGAGAGAGAGAGAGAGAGAGAGAGAGAGAGAGAGAGAGAGAGAGAGAGAGAGAGAGAGAGAGAGAGAGAGAGAGAGAGAGAGAGAGAGAGAGAGAGAGAGAGAGAGAGAGAGAGAGAGAGAGAGAGAGAGAGAGAGAGAGAGAGATGGACACTGAATGTAAACATAATTTATATGTACAACTAGTCATGTGATCACAAGTTCAACTAAATCTGTGGGTTAGGCTCCTGATTCAGATTGTGGATTGTGATTCAACCTAAAAAGATTGTGATATGATCCGTTGACCAGATCGCCCACCTGTAGCTAGAATACAGTAATAGATATCAGATCTGTTTCACACTGTTATCACCTGCTGCCACTCGAGGCATCAGTGTTACCGGGCACATCTTTAATGAAGCAGATCAACAACCAGAACGTCACAACACACAAACAGGCACAACATTGAGCAGCTTTCAGAAATGTGTGTGCAGCCGTTTGAACGGAGTCATACATGCTCAGAATACAGACCCACAGTAAACAAGAGAGTATGCAAAGAAACAAATATGCTCTGGAATTCCTGTCACAATAAACGTGATCCCAGTCAGAAAATCAATTAACTTCCATGTCAAATTTGCCGTATTTAACCAATTATGTTTCCTCAGCCTCTAAGAACGTTCTAGAAATCTAATCCTTTCCAGTAACCACAGGAGGGGGGTCTTTGTTTCAGACGATTTAACTCCCTAATTGAGTGTGTAATCCTGTCTGTTTCAACACTCTCCCACAGCACTGACACACCCGGGAAACTCTCCCAAATTTACTCCCTTTTTCATCTGCGTATATACACCGAGACTTGCTGCTGCACCTTCAGGATTTGTTTCTCATTAATGCAAACATTGATTTTCAGACAGTTTAGTTTGAGTAGAATTAGGATTTAACTGTTCTGGGGGAAATTGAAGGAAGTTCTATTAAAAACAGGTTTAACCTCTTTAGCCCTAGGGATGCTGGGGGGTATGCCTCGCCTAGACAGTCACACCCAAAATAGATCAAGAATAGCTATTCCATGTGTCAGTAACATTGTGACTGTTACTAAAGCAAAGTAAATTGTGATAAACCAAAGGAAACATTACATTTTTTTCCTCACCTAGAATTTATTTTAAATTAGACAGTGGATAACACCATGATAAAAATGATCCCATGCAATGGAATGCAACTGATTTCATTCAGCAACTTCATGACAATGTAGATAGAAGTACCACAAAGCACACAAATTCTACAAAGGTTTTAGTGGGGATGGGGCCAGGCGGACTCTCCATTTGGACACTTGGAAAGCCAAGGTACCCAAAGTGTGCCAAAGGGGTTTTTTTAATTCTTGAAAGGAAATCTGGCGACAAAATACTAATGATTTCCACTACAGGAGGCTTTGTGCACACAACACAACGCTTAGCCACTTCCTTTACCCTGTGCATTATCAGATTGTGCACAATCCTTGTGTGTAAAAAACAACTTAATTTTATAATGTCTCCAATTTCTTCCAAGTCATCTAAATTGCTATATTATGTTGATTTCGTAAACATTGTAAAAGTTAATTTACATAAAACATACTATATACAAAGTTCAAAATACAATAATTAAAAATGAATAAAGTGAGTTGTTGAAGGTTTTCTTTTCAGCAATTCTTTTAAATAAATGTTTCTATACAAAGCTCCAAGGCCAGCTCATTCATTTCTAAGGTAAAACATAATTCCATTAAAACATAATTAATTAATAACATGTACAGAAGTGAAATGCAAGGCAAAAACTGAGCTTTGATAAGAAATTATGATAAATTGTGATTAAAAAAAAATTGTTTTCATCAGCCAGAAATTCAGTAAGAAATTCAGATCAATAGTTCTCATTGATTGTCATCAATAAAAATAGAAGCCAAACTGATCGTATATGTAAAAATGTAAACTGAGCCTCAGTGTATCAATACAGGGGCCATAAAAAACAGCTGCGGTGTCTCGTCTATTTCTTTTTCTTTTGCGCTGGATTTTGTACATTTACAGGAAGAGCTGAGGTCAGAGGTGAAATGAGGGTCAGGGTCAAAGGTCAGCATGTCTCTGCAGCAGAGACATGTAGTCTGGCTAACATCAACCAGAAACTAAGTCAGATACAAACAGAGCAAATGAAACACAACCAGGTCTGTGCATTGAACTGACTCAACATGATGACAGCTTTTCTGGTTAATGACACGCTTAATTGTTTAGTCGACTGACAGAAAATTATAAGCCTATAACTATAGGCTATAATGATAATCAATCAAATCAAATTTTTCAATCAAAAATGCCGTTCTCCTTTCAGCATCTCAAATATGTAGATGAAATATCTTTGGTTTTGGAGTGATGCTCAGAAAAAACATGACATTTGAAGATAAAAACTCTAAAAAATTTTTTTTGCAGTTTAATGACATTTTATTTACTAAATAATCAAGCAGTTAATTGATAGTGAAAGTAATTGTTAGTTGCAGCTAGGGCTGGATAAAAAATAGTTATTTGCTATAAATCATGATTTTTAATTGGTAGGTCCAATATCAATTCATGAAATCAAACTTTGCAAATGCCTTATCTCAGTGAACACGTACATCTGTGCTAAATGTTGTGTGTGCGATTACTGCCTTAGTTAGTTGTGTAAAATATCTACTTTGTGGACAAAACGTTTGTGCATAAAAAGGAGATTTTAAGTGAAAAACGTAGATGATTGTTGGCTATATGAGTCATGACATTCCTGTAAACTGTGACTGATTACAGTCTTTGTGGACCCACCACAGTTCACCACACTGCACACTGATCTGAGATCTGTCTAGGAGATATAATCTCTGGCTATAAGATATGAAGCCAGTAACAGTAACAGTAGCTAACCAGCTGTCTGCGGACATCAGACTGATGTCTTGTCGACACAGATAGTGCAGATGAGTTAGTGAGCAGACTTTCAGTTTGTCCCGTCTGTGCTCAAATTGACCAGCGAATATCTGAGATGATGAGCCGATCACTGATAACACTGAAAACCAGCCTTTCCTGATCACCAGCCGATCAACTGGTGCATCTCTAATCACTTCTGGACTTTGTGAATCAAAATCGAATCAGGAGATTATTTATACATTGATGTATAAAGTAAAAATGGTATGCCATAGTGTCCAATTCAAATGTTACATAGATTTTTGAAAATGTATTTTTAATTCTATTTTTTAATGTCGCTTAATTTCTGATTCTTTATTATTTTAATTTCCTTTCCTTTCAAGTATAGTTTGAAAAAACTTTACATTCTCAGCTTGTTTCAGAGCTGCTGGTATTCAGCTGTGAACACACTCAAACCTGCCACCATGACGCCCAATCCCTCCAACCCCCAGCTCCTCACTGCAGTCACTAAATCATTAAGAGTGCTGCACTTCACTAAAAGGGAAGGGTGAAGGATGCAGAGGTGTCTGAGGCTGTGCCTGTCTGATACTGAAGCATATTAACTTTCACTCTCATCTAAGTATATAAGTATTTACTGACTAAGTATTTAAATGTTGGGGAAAAAGATATCTAAAGGTGTTGTAGTAGATGATTTCCATCTGGGGACAAGATAAAGAAAATCAGCTGGAACAGGAAACATTATGACATCTGTCATTGACTTCACCGACTAATACTTCAATTTTTTCTGGAAGTAGTGTCAATGTGTGCAATCAAAGATACACTTAGCCTATTATTTTCTTGATTTAATTGATTAATTGTTTGGTAAATCAAACATCAGAAAATATTGAAAAATGTTTGTTGTAATTTCCTAACGTCTTTAGATGTCTTGTTTTGTCCAAAACAAAGATATTTTGTTTACTATCATGTAAACATGTTCACTATTTCATTACATGCACCAAATCCTCACATTTGAGAAACTGGAAGCAGCAAATCTTCAGCATTTTTGCTTAAAAAAAAAAAAAAAACTAAAACAATTATTCATTTATCAAAATAGTATTTTTTTTGTTGCAGTTTTGTTTCAATTCATCCATTATATATGAAATCTATCTGACTAAATGTATGAATCCAGAAATGTTTGTGCTCTACTTCTTTTGTGTTTGCAGACAGAGAGAGGCAGAGCTACAGCAGTGAACCTGGCTGCTGCTGAGAAAGAGAGGAGGGAAAAAAGATTCAGAGGAACCTTTGTTCATGCGCACACAGCCCAAAATCAAAGCGCACACAAGCCTGCACACACACACACACACACACACACACACACACACACACACACACACACACACACACACACACACACACACACACACACACACACACACACACACACACACACACACACAGCTCCACTCCCAGAGGTCTCTGCAGACTGGAGAGTAAACAGACCACATCTTCATGTGGAGATTTGCTGAGAGCAGCAGTGCGGCTGCTGTGGATGATGTCACCTGCCACTGGGCTGTCCGCTCGACTTTAAGTGTAACAGCTCACTGTCCTTCACAGAGGAGACAATTACGTCTGTGTGAAGGACAATGAGAAGGAGAGTGTGCAAAAGAGAGGAGGTAATAAGAGAGAAAGTGTGTGCGTGTCTTTGTCACACACTTGGCTCGTTGCCAGACACTGCAGGCCGGTGGCTACATGCCTCCTTGCGGCTGTGTTCACAGTGAGGCGGCACTAGAAGGACAGGTGATTGCTTTGAGGCCATCAGGCTTCATCTGCTTCCTGTCTCACCTTTCACTCACTGTAAGACGCATCAGAAAATCGTCCTTAGCAGGGGGGGGCTGATCGTTCAACACATCCGGGCGGTTCTGAGCTGGTGAGGTACGTTGAAATTTACAGGGACAGGCACTTAACTGCCTTTTGTAGCTATTAGCTGTCATTTTTGTTAATCTTCCTGTCAATCACTGCCCTGAAATAGCAAACCCCATGACACCATTTAAGTCTGAAAATACAACTTAACTCAGGGCAGCAGCCTTAGAAACACAAGCGAGACAGCACGAATCCAAAAACAGACACCGAGAAATCACACCATCAGGCACTGACACCAGCAAACATCTATGACTACTGCATCATTATGTGGCGGGCAGCATTAAACGGAGAAGTGCCTATAACCTGCAGTTGGAGGTGGAGCTTTCTTGAATGGATTTTGGGTAAAAGGTTTGAGTGTTGTTCTCCTTTTCAAACCTGCTTCCCCACCCAGTCAGCTTCCTCGGTCTGAGAGAGAGAGACACACTGACTCCTCTGTGAGCTTCTGCAACTGAAGATTAACCATCGTCGTTGTGCGTCTAAGCAAAGATGAGCATCTTCAAAAAAACCATAATTCTAGCCTTAAAATCAGCAGTTCTCCTGCTGAGGTTTTGATCACAACTGTTCTTCCTCAGGCAAAGTGTCACAACTGAAGTCTATCTTAAAGAGCTTCTATTACTGTACATACAGGATCATACTTTTACATTTTCTTTTATAGTATACGTCTAATCCTATCATGCTGACAGGGGAGGGGCTGTGGTTGGTTTGGTTCAAAGAGAAGGGAGCTGGAATGATATCTGCGATTAACAGAACGGCTTAAAACCGTGTGTTTTAAGGCAAACGATGCATCTCACTGTGCAGAAGCAAGACATTAATATACACTCCTGTTTGCTGACTTATACTTTGGCTACAGTGTCAAACATAACAGCGTGGCAAAAATAAATCAATAAATACAAAAATAAAGAGGGACAGGCATCTTTAATCCATCGATATAGAATTTAACAGGAAACTGTCTGCAGGATAAATACATGACAAAGATCCTCTGCAGCTTCTATTTCAGGGAATGTTTTCTGAGTGCCCTGCAGTACAATAAGAATGTTCATTTTTAGTATCAAAAACCTTTCTAGAAGTGGTTTCATGCTCTGCCCATTGAGCCAGACAGGACCACCTACAGCACCAGACAAAGAGCTCAGAGCAGCGTTGGCTTTGACTGAACACCAGGCCACAGGCAACCACATGCGATCTGTGCCACAGTCCAGCACACATCATTCATTTATAACAGCTTTAACTTCATATCTGTGGTGATTCAATGTGTCTTTATGCCTGTGCCGCTCTGAAACACTCTGCTCTCTGCGTGACATAAAGGATGGGGTTGCCATGGCGACTGGTAATAGAAGCAGAGAATTAAAGTCATAATCTGATCCCAGCAGGATATAATGCTGGTCTGGCCGACTAAAGGGTGCCAGGAGGAGGAGGAGGGGCATCATGGGAGAGGCTCTGTGCCCTGCCGCCCATCACAGACTTCAGGATGAGGTTAACTCAGCGCTGACCCAACTTCTGAACAAGTCAACATTTCCTCAACGCCTCCGTCCTCGTGACTAAAGCCCGAGCATCAGAAAAGGTTCATCATATAATTCTTCTTAACCCACAGGGATAATTTTACCTCCTCTCAAGTGCAACCACTCAGACAGGCCTTAGTTATACGCTCTGTTAATTCCACAAAGCAGCCGTACATACACTTAGAGGATGTGACATATTCATTACCCCATAGCTGAGTTAAAAGACAGAGTTAGCCTTGGTTTAAATGTGAAGGCCTCCTCAGCCTGTATCATGTTGTTATGCAGCTTAAATTAAACCATGGTTTGTAGGATGACATTAATGAGTGAGTACTTTTAACTCAACAATTTCTCTTTAAAAAACACTCACCATGTTTAAAATGCTAAAAATAAGACATTTTTCTGGAAGCTGACAAAATGTAGATTTTAACCTCTGTGTGATATACAAGTGTTTGTTGAAAAAGTCAAGTAGGTTTAGTCCAGAATTAGTTTTCAAGGTTTGTCTTATTAGGTTTTACTCTTTACTCTACCTTCATCCAGATAAATATGACTCTGTAACTGTCAAACACTTAAATGTCAGAGCCCTAAAGGGAGCGGGAGGGTTCTGTGTAACACAAACTTTGAAGTCCTTATTTTTTCACTTTGACTTTACCACAACATAAAACAAATCTCAGAGCACAGTCTAATCCTTAAACAGGTAAAAGCTCATCCTCGTCTACGGAGACAGAGAGCGGGAGGAAATCAAACCCCGGCTCCTAAATCTTTCCTGCAAAGTTAAAAACGGTAGTAAGCACTGAAACCACATCAAGTCGGCACTGAAGTATGATATTACTGAGAAAAAGGGGCCTGACAGTGATGCTTTTATTACAACTGCCTGATGACAGCTCGACAGCAGATTCATAATTTATGTCTTCATATGACAAATCTTTTCCTCAAACAGAAGTGGAGACTTCAGACTGACTTGTGTTAAGACTGACTAGGACTTAACATACAAGAGATTTTACTCCCCAGACAGCAACTGTATACTCACCTTACATATTCACTACTCTGTCATTTAATGTTTCACATTGAGAGAGGCCTGTCTTGACTTTCAGTGTGTTCATTAATCTGATCCAGTGAAATAAATACCTGAAAATCTGTAAATCTTATACTATATGTTCATAAAGACAATTCTACCACAATGGCCAAATACTAACTACTAAACAAAAACATGTAACTGAACTGAACATGGAATTAAGTCAGATTTAAAACCCATTTATTGACAGACTTGTTTCTGTGTGTTACAGAGGCCAGAGCTTGCAAAACAAGCCCCACACTGGGGCCTCTGCTGGGGAACACTACTTGTGTTTTCTAACCTGTGCACCAGGTTAGTGGAGGCTGAGACTGGCCTGCTGGTAACCTGAGTTTATTGGTTCATCTTCCTCTAATATAAAGCTTTGGAAGTGCGTGGTCATCCCACTGATCTTGGAAACTATGCTTCCAAAAACAAACGAGGCTGCACAGAGTCCCTGTGGCACGCCAATAACGGCTTTACTGCTTCCTGTGGGTCAGGGGTCAGAGAGCAGACCATCCCATCATTATCAGGGGTGGGGAGGGGAGGGGGAGATTAGGCAACAGGAGGTGTCAGCAGGGGGATCATCTGTAGCTGTCAACATGGAGAGGAAACACCACCAGGCAGGCCAGGGTCAGTGTTCGAGGGAACAGAGACCCTGTTTTTCCTCCTCTCTCTGGCACGTTGTATACAGACAGACATACACAACTGTGAGTCCAGGGCTTTCAGGTGGTGAAACGCAGCTTTACGTGGCTTGATCAGTGGTTCTCAGTTTCAGTTTACTGCGTCTCTAAATACAAAACTGTCATCTGAAGCTGATTACTGTCACTCATATCTAATTCTGTAGAAAAAAACATGTTATCATTAGCACTGGTTGCTGTTAAATTAGCCTGCAGCTTAGATAGCTATGTACGTAAACTTAGAAGTTTACACTGAAGCTGCAGTAAGACCAGTACTAAAGATAACATCAGGTATTTTAAAAGATAAGTGTAACCTGAGGCTTGTGTTTGATTATAATCATTGAGTATTTTCTGGCCACAGTCATAATTAAAAGATTTAGCAGAACTGCCCCTTCTTTCATCGTATTTGTTTTATTCAATTCAAAGCAACTAAAAACATGGATTTGTCACTTGAAGGTTACAGACGTATGTGCTAAACACTCATATCATTTGGTTTCTCTGCAGTCTGTTTGAAACAGGACAGTGACCAAGAAACCTTCAGTCACCTCAGAGCTGTTACATTTAAAATCGCTCTGTTCACACCTGCCACACCAAATCTGACTGAGAATGTCCAACAGTTCCTGGTGTGACTGTGGCCACAGAAACTATGGTAGATCAGATCATCTTTTCACTTTTAATTATCACCTTACTGAAAACTCGTGGTCCCGCCATGTTTTAAAGCCTCTCCAACTGGTTGATGCACTATATGTGGATTCATCAGTGTGCTATGAATGATGTGTCCTTTTCAGGAGTGGAAACGCTCACCTAAACATACACACACGCACTGATATAAGAGGTGTTTCATTTCATTTGGATCATCTAACACAACAAATAAACTAATAGTGTACACAGTTATCTGGCATTAGCAATTAAACCATCCAACATCAGTAAACCTAATTATGGCTGATTCATACTTGCTGCTTAAATGTGATGTTGATGCTGCCATAGACTTAAATCAGCCATGCGAGTTATTACCAGACTCAGTTCTTCTGGCTTTTTGGTTTTGCATATAGATATTTAACTGCATATGTATATAGATACAACGAGTGCACAAATACCAGCTGGCAGAGAAGACACATTTACCTGAAGGCATCGTGAACTCACATTAGTTTCTCAGTTTTTGTAAATAGTTTGAGTCATTCTTAGTTACAGGAAGTCCAATTTTCTAAAAACTTCATAAAAGGCATCATTTAAAAAGATTTATAGCCGGCAGTCCTGTTAAGAGCTTCTTTTCTTGCTATTGCAAGAGGTGAAATTAAGGCTCGGACAATTTCCAAAAGTTAATATCTCGAGAGTTCAGCACAAGTATTGGAGTATGTGTTTTATTTTTAATAATGCGTAATTATATTATTGTATTTTATGTTTCAAGCAACAACTCAATTCAAAATAACTTTATTTATCCATTAGGAACTTCATTTGTGTAAAAGCGTCAGTGCAAACTGACACATAGGAGATGATGCCACTAAACAGGAGTCCAAGGTAAGTGAGCAAAGCAGTGAGGGTCGGACTCGGCCTCAGGGCAGACGGTACAAACTGGAAATAAAACAAAAACTTTCGATACTATGAAAAATATCACATATGCCTGGAAATGTTGTGATATTTGATATTATCGGGCAAAGCCTATTGAAAATGCTTCTCTGGTAGAAGTAACACGTCCATGTCAGGGTTTTTCCTGTAAAGAGAATTGCGAGGTGGCCGTCTCTGTCAAATTTCATGCCACCACCGCCTCCCGACAAAATTCTAGTACTTGTTTTCTCGGTACTAAGTGGATTTGACGTTTGTAACTGCAATTGCGGCTGTACGCCACTACAGCAAAAAACATGCCACTACGGCAACGTAGTAGCTTCTTGGAAAGTTTCCCCAAATTAACGTTTCATCCCGTCATGTATGTTTTTTTTGCAGAAATTTCTCAAATCACAGATTAATTGGATCGTGAGGACAGGTGAAACAGTGCAGAGTGCAACCAAATTTACTGAACTAAATTTCCACAGAAATTTCCCCCACTCCAGCTCCCAGATCAGAGTCTGGACTGCAGTGTCATTCAACCATGTGGTGTTGACACAGGAGTCCCATCTCTGTGTCAGCGACACAAAAGCTACCCCTGAAAATGTGTGTGTGCACATGCGTGTGTGTGTGTGGGCGGGTGAGGGATACATCAGCCAGCCGCCATCTGCAGCTTTCAAGGCAGCCAGATAGCAGATAATAGGTTAGGTAAACACAGTAGTCGAGGTCGAGTGGAAGTCAGGCTCAGCTCCACAGTTAACCATTTGCATCTCTGTCAGCGATATGATTTTATTTTTTCACCATTACTTGCCGGCAGGCGGCCAATCATCACCGAGACGCTTAACAAAGACACCACCCACGTCGAGTGTTCACACCTGCAGCAAAACTCAAATGACTAATGTCTCATGAATATGCAGAATCAGACAGCTGCTACATGATGCCAGCAGGTGTTGAGGGCTCATTTGCATGTGCTGCCTCCAGAGGCGTTTAATCCACGGCTGTATTTTAGGTGCAAGACCGTCTGACGCAGGAAGGTGTCCGACAGTCGCACTGTACGGAACGTGTGAAAAAGCTGTTCATCATGAGCTCACAATTGTTGTCCTCCACAAATCATGCAGAAAGATGATGGTGAGCTTTAGTATTGATCACCCCTCCTGGTTTAAATTGATTTACCTTCTTGTGTAAATTACGTCAGAATACACTGAAAAAAAATGTTTTTCAGGGTCCTCGGCAACCTCTTCAGATGCCTTCTTTTGTCTCAAAGATTTTCATTTATGTAACTACACACACACACCAAGAAGGTTCTGGGTTCTGTGTGGAGTTTGCATGTTGGCTTCGTGCCTGCGTGTGTTTCCTCTGGGTGCTCCAGCTTCCTCCCACCATCCAAAGACATGCAGGTTAATTGGTAACTCTAAATTGCCCATAGGTGTGAATGTGAGTGTGAATGGTTGTTTGTCTCTATATGTCAGGCCTGTGATTGGTGACCGGAGACCTGTCCATGGTGCACCCCGCCCTCGCCCAATGTCAGCTGGGATTGGCTACAGCCCCCTGCGGTATGGTATCGACTTAATTTTTTTTTTTTCTCTTTTAAAAAGGTTATATAATATTAAGATTTACCTTCACTGGTCCAACCAATTTCATCAAAAAGTGAGCCTGTACATGTGTTTGAGCTTATTGCTAAAAAATTGGTTCATCAACAGAAAATGAATGGGTAAAGATTTGACAGGCTAAGCTATTAAAGCTATAAAAAGTAATGAGCAATGTAATCAATAATGATCGTCGGTCGCTGCCCTATCTGAGACTGAGGTCCTAAGTTTTGACTACACCAGCTCCAGTCAGCCAACATTTTTATTAAACTTGAACACTATTTAAACATGCATCGTCCAAATCACTCCACTGACGTCCGACCTATTACAGATATAACCTCACACATCATGTGTAATGGACGTACAGATACAGCCTGATTCACTTGATAGAGAAAACGCATCCGCTCCCATTAACTGCAGAGACAGCCTCGACATAAATAACAAGGTGGCAGCTCACTACGCAAACAGAGCTATTTGTGACTGTCTGAGGCCTATTTGTGACGTTCTACTGGCAGTTTGATGATAGAAGTTAAGTTACATCAACATCCTATTCGTGGTACCACTTCTACATTTAGACCTCATTCATTTTAGCCGAGCCCTTAACCGGACAGGTCTGTGCAGAGAGAGAAAGGCCAACATCAGGCAGAGCTGTGCTGGAGTCTGGAGGAGGAAGACAATGACAAAAAATGAGTAAAGTGTGAATGCCAGCCGCAGAGGGAACAACATATTTGCAATGGGTGTGGTGCACATGTAAGCTACTCTATAATTACATCCAATCTATTTTGCATGACCAGCTTGTTTCCTAAGTGCTACATAATGGGTGGGGGGGTGTCCAACCCTGTCATAAACGTGTCCACATGTGGTGCGTGCGGCTCCACAGGCGCAGGCTCTCTGCACTGGTGCAGATGCGTCTGGCTGAAATGCGCTGACTCCTTAGGGCTGCCGATATAGATAACTGAGGTCTTCCAGCAATGCTGCGGCCAGTCAGGAATCTATTTTGGGGGAAGTTGACTTTAAGTGTAGGCTATGCTTAGCGCCGTCTTGGAATGGTGGAGACTTCTGTCTAGAAGGAGGTCATGAAGGCTAAACACTGGAAATGTATCTGGGTTCCACTCAAATTACTGAATCACAGAGCAGCCTGTCACCATGGCAAAGTCAGTTACTAAAGATAATGTGAAGATCTGATAATTAAAGTCCTGCTGCACAACTTTCCTTCACTTTCTTTGAATTATTCTAGAGCTGCAACCAACAGTTATTTTCATTATGAAATTGCCTGTTCATTACTATTTTGATTCTCCTTTAGGCTACAAAGTTTCCCATGAAACCAGAGAAAATATGGCATCTGACTTAAACAACTCATCTATTATCAAAATTCTAGCAGACTCATGTGTTGTCTGACCACCAACTGACAAATTGTTTCACTTATTGGTGTTCATAAGTTTGGAAATGCAGGAATTGTGGCTGAAACAAGTCTCTCTAATTTTTTCATATTACATTCACATTAAATTTACTTTTTTTTTTTTTTTTTTACCCAAAGCAACTTACAAGTGAGGCCAGTCTGGTATGTGACTGTCTTGTGTGCAGGGATGACAATGCCAGACTATGTTCCTTGTTGAAGGAACAGAGTGGATGAGAAGGAGCGTAAGCCTGAATGATTGAGTTCAAGTGGATAGTGCAGACCCAGAAGTCACTCTGAAGGCAGCATTAATGACTTGTACTTGATTTGGGCGGCCATGGGTAGCCAATGTAGGTCAATGAGTTAACAGAAAGTTAACTAACAAAGTTGATAATCAGTGAACCAGTCATTTATCAAGCAAAAATTCAAAACATTATCTTGTCCTTTGTGCAGCTTTTTGCCAATTACCAATCAAATATATTTTGGACCAAATACGTCCCTTCAAGCTCTGGATACTTGTAAAAGGATATTTGTCACTATTTTATAGACTAAACAAAGACTGTAAGCTTGTTAACCGTTGCAAACAAATCTATCACAATGAGCAACCTTAACACTATAAAGTGACACCGGTTGGCAGCCTGAGTGCAATGCCTGTAGCACCACAAATACAAGTGATGTAAGGTCAGCTATGTTACTTTGTAATGAGCTCAGTCTATTCAGAGCTGGCCTGTGTTGAGCTCCAGCTCCCTCTCTGGAAACACACACTCCCCCGTCAGCTAGTTCTGCAGGCAAAGTAGGTGTTATTCATAGCTTCCGTGTGTGTAACTTGGCTAGCACTTTAACACTTTGGCTAACACTTAAAAAGACGAGCAGCGTATGCAGGGAAGTAATACAGCGTGATGTGCGCTCCCCTCAGGCCATTTCTCCAACAAAAGAATGAGGATGATAGAAGGAGGATGCAGAGCTGGATGGAAACACAGGTCACGGCCAATACTCATCACTCCAGACAAAGAAACAAAGAATAACCCAGCCTCCCTTCTGGCACAGCAGGAGATTTTAGCCGAAAAACTGAAATTTTGAAAGCTTTGACTGAGGTTTTCAAATATTCAGGGTTGCTAAGATCATCAGTCCACATAAAACAACCATGAGTACTGGTTCCTGCTGGTTTTTTTAACTATTGCACCTGATCCCCATCCATCACTGTACTGTACCGAGAAAGACTGTTATTCATGGGCTCAACATGGCTGCCTCTGCTGTTAATCACGTTGTTCTGAGAGCTGTTCCCTGATGCAACTAAAGCAGAGGGGGTTATATAATTAGATTGTTGTATTCTATGTTTCAGGTTTTTATTTTATAATATTTAATTACAGTATTGTATTTTGTGTTTATATTTCAGGGGTAAGCAATGCTGCCACGAAACTGCAGTTCAGTTTTATTTGTCACATGACAAGGTTCAATAAGCCAAACCATGAAATGAGGGTCGGACTCAGCAGCAGGGCAGACTGGACAAAACAGCAAAAAAAAAAAGAAGTATTAATAGTATTTTTAAAAGTTTTTTCCCCCAATATTATGAAAAATATGACGAGAAATATCATGATATACGACATTATCAAATATCGGCCGTGGCCTATAATGCAGTAAATATATACCACTGTCATATATATGTCCAGCAGCTCTGGGAAGAACCTTCAGTTACATGCAGTGATATGGGGATTCACATTTCCTCTGTTCTGACTGAGTTTTTGTGTCTACATGAAACAGACATTATGTGTATAGTGTTTCATATGGACTGGCAGAACACACATTCCGGCCTCATACCACCAGCAGGTGTTTAACACAGTAATCATCCTAAAGAAGCCCCCAGTGTGTGAAAGTGTGAAGCTGTAACAGCACAGCTGGGTATAAATATTACACTGGACTCACAGTCAGAACAATGGGAGGAAACAGAGAACAGCTACAGACAAACACACACTTATATACACACACGGATTCACAGGACCATGGGTCAGCAGCTAACTCCTGACAGACTGACTTGGCTCAGTGGATGTGAACAAAGCACGAGGTCTGGAGAGGCTTTAGACCCCGTCGGGGCTTTTGTGTTTGCACGGTGCTGCCATGGGTGATGAACACGCATCTAAATGTCCCATATCTGAGCTCCCACTGGTCCTCTGCCAGGGCTCTACTGGCCATGCCCATGTTACTAGAACTGTCTGTCCAAATAAGTTTTTCACTGTTAAACTTTCCATGTCTCTGCATCCAAAACGTCATGTTTTGTACTCAAAATGATTTTATATAGATTAGATTTATAGATATAGATTTTATATATAAACTTTACTTTTTACTCAACATTCAAAATAAGCCTGTTATGTCTATATGCAGGCTGTTAAGCTAAAACCTTCTCACTGTCACAGTTCACTGTTTTGGGGGGTTTTAGCAGTTTTCCAATCTGCACCTTACTTTTCCTCTCAGTTGAGAGGCCCCCAGCCTCTGTTTGTACTTTAAACCCCCCACAGCTATTGTCAGCTGTTGTCTCTTGTCAACTGAGTTAAGGCCTGTGCTGGTTCTTTAAGTAATAGTAGATATCTGCTCTAATCGTGCGGCTCATTTTAACAAGCTTTTTCTACCACAGTTAACCCTGTCTCTACAGTTGGCTCATGAGCTGCAACCTGGGGCTTAGACTTAGCGAATTATACCAGTTGCTGCATGCCTCCAAGTCATTACATTAAAGTATGCCTGTAACTTAAGCCTTAAGAGGTTTAGGGACCTATTTAATTTCATTATCATCATTGTTTTGTCCTTCAGCTGAGCATCAAAATGAACAAGTCCTTGCAGCGGAAAAAAGGAAAAGAAGCTGGATTTCCTTATTGAGATATGTCTTTTGATTTCACAGTCTGCTTCATGTTATTCAGCTCTTAATGAGTTTGGCAACAGCAGTGAAACCGTTGCACAGTAAGTTGTTAGAGCAGATATAAACATAGATCAAATCACTCCCTCTCTCTTCGATCCTCACTACTCATCTGTCACCACCTTCAGAATAAATGATAGCTGCCCTTGGTTTGTAGTGTAACAATAATCGCTCCAGCAGGCAGGTTCAGCAAGTCTTCAGTTCCACCTAAGCCCTTTCCCTCAATGTACACCTACCATTCAAGACAAGCCATTGTGACGTCTTACACTGTGCAAATAAGCAGCCTAAGTACAATCTATGTACTGTAGCCAGAGAGGTGTGCTGTGTAACAATTCACCAACAATACCCACCATTTTGGTGCATGGGTAATCACGTTATGGAAGCAAATGCACGTTTAAAGCAAATGTCTTGAGCGCTGTGCTCCTTTGAGGAGGTTTGAAAGAACAGGGCCGCCTGTGTTGAGATAAGCTTAAACCCATTGAACAACCTCCACCAGGCCCCTCAGTCCTTAAAGCGACCCTGCTTAAAAGGTAGGAAACAATCTAGGCTCAGGTATTATGGCTCAAACTGCACCTTGGAATTGCTGGTCTCTCAGATAAGCTCAGCACTTTTTCCACTGCATTACATTTTAGGCATTTTCTTGACACAGAGCAGCTCACGTGCAGTGAGGAGTGAGCAAACACATGCATCTGGGAACTAGTTTATTTGGAATTGAAGCAGCTGAAAGAATGAGCTGTCACACCCGAATTGACCTGGTTGTACACATGCACGGTGAGACTTGTCGACAGTCTTGACAAACTATTTTGCCAGTTGGTAGCAGTTAAAACATGCCACTGCAGACCCATCTCTGGGACTGGGTGTCACAGAGGAGAAAACACTGGTTTATATCCTGAATGCTTCAAATCTGTAGATTATCAGCAGAGGTCTAAAGCCTGAAATTACCCCACGCACTTTGCTGAGAAAGATTAACTGTGCTTTTCTGCGTAGGTTTTGAGAAACAACTGGTTTTGACAAATTGAAATGTAGTGTGCTAAAATCAGAGCTGTAATTTTACTTCTTGGAACCAGAGCACAAAATATCCACCTCTCACTGGATGAATGCTGTCCACACTTTTCCTGCAATTTACAGTAAGGCTGTAATTGAGGCTGTAATTTGTGGTCTTATTTTGATGCATTGCAACATCAACTCTGTTGCCAGTTTATCAGGTTTATCAGGCTGAAACAGAAGCAGCAGTCTAACACAGCACTCCTGCCAAAAGATAATCCAACCTTTGTGAAGGTTATAATGTTCCATTATTGTTGAATCTGCTCGACAGGTGACAGGTGTTTCTATTTTATGTGTAACAGGTGTTTGTATCTATGTTGCCCTTCCCATTTCATTGAGGGTAGGCTTAATAACAGAAGCTCCTCTCTGTACAACTCAACACATCTTCCACAATGATCATACAACTGAATCAACACCTCTCTAAAACAGTCTCAGTCAAAACTGATCATTATAACCTTCATGAATGTGGATTAATGCAGGACTATTGTATTAGACTGCATTAGATTTAGCTAGGTGTACCTAATAAACCGGCAAGTAGATCTGCAACAATTCACCCATTGGTTGATCGACAGAAAATTAATCAGCAACTCTTTTGAGGACTCATTAATCACTTTTTTAAGAAAAATAATTTAAAATAAAGATTATTCTGGTCTCAGCTTCTGAAATGTGAATATTTTCTGGCTGCATTTGAATTTGAGGATGTCACCTTGGGCTTTAGGAAAAATGATGGACATTTCTAACCATTTTCTCACATTTTATAAACCAAATGACTAACTGATTATTTCAGACCATATCAGCAGATTAACTGATAATGAAAGTAAGTGTTGCAGTTACAGCCCATCTGGCAAGAGATTTTATTCTAAAGGTGTGGTCTAAAGTCCAGTTAATTGTACAATTGTATTGTGTAGCATTACATCAGTACAGGACGTGGCACTCTTTAAATCCACACTCAGATACTCTGTCACACTCGTTACACAGGTAATAGAGATCATTGATTTGTGGTGTGCACTGTGCAGGTTGCTCCAGGCACTGTTTTGTAATTAACTGCTGTACATTCACCCTCGTCTTCTGTATATGATCTGCTGTGTTTCAATTAGACCTGGTGATTTTGTACATCCTATGATGACTCTTGCCCTCTTTCAAAACAAACTGACATCTATTATCAGTGTCAACATTGATGTCTCAGCCTCTTTTATGACAGATTACTCCCTCAGTAACTGTTGAATCTATAAAAATGAACAATATTTATCCTCACTTCCTTATTTTCTACAATAAAAGCTTCACTGTAAATGTCTCCATATCAACTATCAACTGTTTGGCTATCTTTCGAACAGCAACAAATCCACTACTACCGAACAACAAAAGCAGCCCACGCATGTCAGCTGCATCACCAGCAGCATCAAAACGTTGAGTTCCCCCCCCCTTCAAAATGGGAACTGGAATCAGGAAGCTCTGGACAAACATGCTCATCACACACAATGATGATGCACTTTTGTGAACAAGTGCACATGAGGGTGAGTACTGGGCACAAATTAGCACATGCATGGAAAAGTTGGAAAACACACAAATATAGAGGAAAGAGAGGAGATGTGTGCAACAATTTAGCCATTATCATTTCTATAATGATCTCTGAATGGGCTTGAATGAGAGACACAGAGAGACTGGTTTCCCATTATGTCACTGTGCCACCTCACCAGTTGGGTGGGAGCGGCCTACTTCAGAACAACAGCACACATTAAGTGCATGAACTTGGAGGAAAGAAAGCCTGATTCTGTCTCTGTGCTGAAAAAAGAGGCTTTAATCACTGAGAGCCATGACTGGGCTGTGGACTAAATGTCTGCAAACAAAGAGCAGACTTGACAGCGTTACAGGAGCTGCACTGAACCGGTCCACTGTCCTTTCCTTGAAACCTGGCTGTCAGTGAAGCTGTTCTTTCATCGATTAACTGTCTCTCTGCAGGAGGCTTTGAGGAGAGGCCAGGCTTCTGGAGAAAAACAGGCCGATTGTCTCTCTCCTACCCTCTCTTTTGTTTCTTCCTTTCTTTGATAGCCAAGCCTTTACAATAGGCATCATCCTTCCCAATGCATTCAGGTGTGTGGAGAACACGGCCCATGCGTGTACACCTGTGCAATGAGTGTGATGCTTTGTATTTCTGCTATGTCCACACACAGAAAACCGGCTGTGCATCACACTTTGAGAAACTGCAAATCCTAGCCAAAGGGAAGCGCCGACACACCGAGAATGTGTCCTTATAAGCCGGTGGCAGCATCAGGAGGTGCCTGGCTGGAACTGGGTCACCGTGCTAAAATGAAATGAGGCTGATAATTTATAGATACAGTGTGTGTGTATTAGCAGATGCTGCTGTTGACCTGTGAGTGTTTGCTACGCCCGCGGCACTGACTGACAGGTGGCACTGGGTAATTAAGACACAGATACGCATTTACCAGTTGATGGAGAATTAAAAGACATTTTCGTGACTTACCTCAGTGCCACGCGGACTGAGCTTTCATCCTGCCCCGTCGTCATGGTTCCTCATGCAATAATAGGTGGAAAAGGAACAAAAACCGGATTTATTTGTCTTGGCTGCTTGCCCCTGGCAAAACAGCGAGAAAAAAGTGCGCACTCCCCGAGCAACGCAGCTGCTCACCTCGACTTGAGCGCCGCCATTTCAAAACAAACAAAAAAAAATGATCTCAGCGGTGTTTTAACCATGATATCAGCGAGGAGGTGAGCGGAAAGGTAAGGCGGTGTGTCCGCATGTCGCGTTTACGTGCGCTGCATCTCTGCGCAGTTCGGCCCAGATGCTTCAGCTCCAGCCCACATGCACACTACTGCCGCCACCGTCGCCGCTCATGCCGCTCAGTGAGCCATTGCCGCGCGTGCGCGCGCACAGACACATACACACATTATAAACACACGTATGCGCGCGACGCCGTGCCTCTCTCGGCTCCGTTTACGCACCGGGGAGGAAACCGCAATGCGTCAGCAAGCCACGCCCTCTCCGGAGCACCGGCTGCGAGATGACGTCATAACAAGGGTCTCATGCACATTTTATCAGAGTAGTGATGACAGCTACACTTATATTTTGTAACGAATAATTACATGATGTAGGTTAAACCATGCTCTTATATGGGTGTAGTCTTCACACCTTGAATATGTGATTAATTAAACTATCAGGAAAATTACACAAACATAAATCCAGTGGTGGAAGAGATATACAGGTCCTTTACATATAAGTAAAAATACTTATACCACTAGAGCTGCAACAATCAGCTGATTATTCCATCAAGACAAAATTAATTAGCAGCTATTTTAATAATTAAGAGTTTTATTTATTTTTGAATCATAAATGTCACAGACTTGCTGTTTCTAACTTTTCAATTATGATGATTTGATGCTTTTCTTGGTCACACACAGCAAACTGAATATCTTTTGATTTTGGACTGCTGGTCAGATAAGACATCAGATGTCACCTTGGTCTGTGGGAAATTACGACTACTGAGTAAACTAATAAATGGCAGATTAGGCTAATTGAAGTGTTGGTTAATATTAGTGTTTTCCTTATCTGAATCTATTTGATGTGTTTACTTAAATGTTAGGAGTCATACAGTAATGTTGAGGTAAACAGGTGGTAAACAAGGTAAATCAATTGCGACTGTAAGGGGGAACAACCAGTATTAAAACTGAATTAAGTAAGATTTACATGCAAAATAAATATATCATGAAACAGAAATATGTCCAGCCCCCTCTGATTGTAATATTATCCTTCTCCACCCTCCCACTCTCCATTGTACCTTTATGTTTGATGGTGTAGAAGCCAACCCCCTGACTGTCTCTCCACAGCAGTTTGCAACTCTCCGTGCAGGGGAGCAGAGAGAACAGCGCCTCCTGCTGTCAAGACCTCTCCACTACCTGACTGAGCAGGAGCACAATCACCCGCTCCTTCATCGACTGCACCTGGGGACAATATGCTGATTTAGGAGGCTCATCAACACCGATGAAAACAAACAGCAGGCTACGTGTGACCATGCAGGTGACTGTGGTAGAAATAAATACAGTGAATGAATAAAAATGTTAACTTCATCAATGATTGTTCTGAGGTAGTTTTGATTTTTTTAAATTCAATCATTCTATCAAGGTCAGGGTCCTTGTTTCTATCATTTTCCTGTGACTCCAACAGGACATTCCAATCTGTGCACTCAAAACAGTCTTTTAGAGACTCACTGGCCTCTGGGGTCCAGTTCCTGAATGACTGGTGGTTGCAGCTTGCCTCAGTACACAAGGCTTGTAGGAAGGCTGAAGAAAAACCAGATTATGATCTGCTCTGCCAAGTGGTGGTAGAGCTGAAGCAGTGTAGGCCTCCTTGACATTTGAATACAACAGATCCAGTGTCTTATTTTCCCTTGTGGGACAGTCAACATACTGAGTGAAGCCAGTCAGGTGAGAGGTGAGAGTGACATGGTTAAAATCCCCTGATATTGCAATGAATGCATCAGGGTGCTGGGTCTGTACTCTTAAAATGGTCTCATAAATTACGTCACATGCGACTGCAGGCTCTGCTTGTGGTTGAATGTAAACAACAATGGTGACGATGTGTGAGAACTCCCTCGGTACATACACACAGTCTAAGACCAACTGCCAACAGTTCAATATCCCGACAGCAGATCTTCTTCTGGTTGCACCATCTATTGTTCACAAGCAGAACCAGTCCTCCACCTTTATTCTTCCCACTTGCTCTGGCGTCTCTGTCCGGTCGTACTGCAGTTAAGCCGGGTAAATCCACACAATGCCTACTACATACTCAGTAAGAATATAGTGCATACTGCCTACTAAATGAACAAATTAGTATGCCATTGCCAAGCTAACTGTTCACACTGAAGTATACAGCCAGTATCCCAGAATGCATCTCGCATGAACTGGCAGTGACTGGCGGGGATTTTGAGTCGGGTAAGGCTGCAGCCTGGAGCTTCCGGCCACCTCCTGCCTAATGCTCTCTCGCCTCATGCCCTCGTCTCATGCCTGGGCGTGTACAACGGTAAATGTACAGGGTTAACATGTCCCTAAATATGGAGGACTGTATGATGAAGTGGCTTCAGTGTAAACAGATGTTTGCAAACAAATTATAATATAATTCACATTGCAGGTAGAAGTGAATGATTGGATTGACAGTTTTTTTCAAATGTTAACATCTATAAGTGTTTTCATAAAAGTAGCAGTGTGAAGAGTTCAGTATCATAATCACTGTTTATTTAATTACTTTTAAATTCAATGGGAAAAATGTGTGTGTGTGTGTCTGTGTGTGTGTGTGTGATGTCACAGAATTCTGTGTTTGAATTCTGTGACATCATAATGATGTAGAACTTTGGTATCAAAGCCACATTAGAATGTGTCCTTCCATAGACTGTACATACAGCTGGCAGACACACTGTGGACCTGGTTGGATTGATGAGAGCTGCACTTCTGAGTTTTACCTCCTTAGTGAAGTTTTTCTTCATGATACATGGAAAAATACCATGAGGAGGAATACGTGTATTTATTTTTGTTGTGACAGTTATTTAATCACTGTCATGATAAAGTCTTTGATAAAAAAAAACACCAGAAACCAGGAGAGAAGAAAACACATGATGCTGCTTGACTTTGACCTGCTCTTGAAATTGGACTTAGCAAACTTTACTACAAACCCCTGGATGTAAGTGCTAAAAGGTAAGGACCAACGTGCTGGAAAAGATTTGATTTGGATCATTACTGTGCTACAGGGCTATACCGGTAACAGTAATGTGAATGGACAGTAGACTATGTGTGTGGGTTTTGTGTAATTAGCTCACATTTAAGAAATGTACATTTAATCTGTTATTGTAAATGGCTTTCTATTGTTTGTGATACATGCGGGTCTTGTGTGTGTAGTGAGTTGACAAAGTTGTGCTGTCTGATGGTTGTAGTGAAACTATTGTTTCTGAACAACTGTGGTGTCTCTATAACATAGAGTAATTTATATCTTAAGGAACTACATGCTGAGATCCTGTGTGACTTTATGATACCATCTGGACTAATGTCAGTAGTACAAGTATAGACAATCTACGGTGAACCAGGCTGGGATGCATTTATTGTCCAAAGTAACAAAACATTGAACAACAGCCTCATCCATATGCTTTGTGCCCCTTGGAAATACTTCTGTTGTCGTCTGTGCTACTTACCACTTACCAAAGAAAACGTACCAGATGTGGTGTCCATGTAGTACCAGATGTCACCACCTACATTCAACCAAATAATAACATCTAATGACGTTGGTGGCTGCATGCCTGTAGGGAACCATCCACAATGCAGGTGTGCACAAAAGGTTCAACAAGGAATGCACCTCTTTTAAGTGCTCAGGCTATTGTTTTTTCAGTGACTGCCTAGTAGAAGTGAATGTCACTGTGCACAGTGGTGTGCAAGCAGAGATGTCCTTCAGAGGGCAACATGATAGAGCTACAAAGGCGACCTGTCAGAGTAGATTAGATAAAAAAATACACATGCAACTTCAAACCACACATCCAAGGGCACGCTATCTTCAAAGCAGGAGAAAAACTTCAGGAATAAATAGTTGAGTCTGGCTTCAGAGATCAAACCATGTGCTCTTAAACTCATTTCCTGGAGACAAAAAAGAAGGAGAGCAAACATAAAAATGAAACACTAAATAACGGTTGAGGAAAAAACAGATGAACCTGATGAATTTCTTCATTAAGTGTTGTGTCATGCTTTGGTTCAACAGAAGCATCAACATACTCCAAGTGTTCTAAACAGGAAATAGTGTACCTAGATGCAACAGGAAGTATTCTCAAATAATATAAGCACTGCATAGGTCCTTACTGCTCATAAGCTGATGGTCAGAAACCATACTAATGGTTCCTCTCCTTTTTCACTGACCTGTGACCACACAACTGACTCCATTCTTTATTTCCTCAGTGCCTTTCAGACTGATCATGCAACATAATATCGACACAAACATCAGTCCACCCATGGTAAAGTGATGGCTCAATGGTCCTCATGCGGGCCGTATCACTGGTTTTCTGCTGAACAAACTTCAATGCCTTGTACATAAGTTGTTATCACATGTTAACGGGGAAGGGCACCACTGATGACTTCATCCTATCCCCCACCGCTGTGTCACATGATGAAATATGCAAAAACTTTGTGGGAAAAAAACAGTACGTGAAACTCTTTTTTGTGTAGATATCCATATTACTGGCATGAAGTCTTCATGTTGGGGATGCTTGGATTTGTCCCTAGTGTGGTCAGGAACTAAAAGCTTGCCATGCACATGTCTGGACTATTGACACCAGCAAGTTTCATCAGTGAGTTGGATGAAATGCTCTCCAGCTGCACTGTCATCTTTTCAAGCCATGCCAGCTCTGAAAATGTTAAGAAGCACTTTCACACCTTTAAAGCTGTGCTGACAACCACTGGGGATTCAACTGTTGATGACAACAGCATCGTTCCTGAGGACCTTGAGGTACAGACAAAACACACAATGACTGAGTCTGAAACTCACAGATGTAGTCTAAAATTTTTTTTTTTTTTTTAGGACACCTTAAGTGTAACAAATTTTTAAAAGCACTTGATGGATGTCATAAGCACCAAGAAAGGGACCCTAATGTCTACCACTGTGAGACAGTCATACAATCATCTCCTCGCTGGCTGCTCACCTCTTGCCTCAGGCACCTTGTTGGACAAGGATGATGCTGGGTCAGTTACAGATACCAGGTAACACTATTAGTGTATTTCCATGGTGTTGTTATTCCTTCACCCTAACCATCCCATCACATTTCCTCTGCCACCAAACTTAGGCCAAAATCTTCAAAATAAATGAGATGTTTTGTTGTGACATTTGGGAAGCATATTCATAATCCCCCCCGACAATTAACCCAGTCAACTTTGATTATGTCATTATGTCATCAACCACCATTTTCCCGATACTTGCCGTCACCCTTAAATGCCCCAGGCAAGTGCCCATTATATTATATATACAGTTATATACTGTGCAGATATGATGCAGAGTATGAAGTATGTAGAGATCTGTCTTCTATCTCCACACAAGATCTAAAAGTAATGTAGTACATCTTCAGGTGAACTGGGCAGGCATGGTGAAGGACTCTCTTACCAGCAATTCTCAAAGCAATTTTCCAGACATCAGAGAAAAAGAGTGAAGCCAGGAGAGTTCAAACCTATTACTTTTCTCCTAAAATCGAACAAAATCCATAATAAGATACTTTAACCCTCATTATTTTCTTATCAGAATTTCACACCGGACAACAAGACATAAGGAATAATGGAAAAGAGTCATTTGGACTGGAAACAAATCGGCTTTAAATTAAGATGACTGACCAGACTTGAAGACTTCATTAAGACCTACGAACCATGTGACAAAGTTGGTGAGAACACACCATTTGTCCCCATTTTTGTCAGAACTGCCATATTGTGGACTAATTTAATGTTAATTGTCTTAACCATAGTTCCATCATTGACCAAAAGCTTGTAGAAACGCAACTGGTTTGTTTGTGTTTTGCGTTTCGTTTGATTATGCCCAAATATTTCCTGTATCTATACAGTGGGTTAAATCAACGGTGATATCACTGGGGTAGAACAAGTATGAGGGGAGGTTAAATAGGGAAAGGCTCTGTCGCAGCCCTAGTTTTTCTCCCTTGTTTGTTGTTTCCTTGTCCCCTCTTGTGTCTCCTCCTCCCCTTCTGTGTGTGTGCATGTGTGTGTTTAATGTATAAAGGCAAATAGGAAGCTGGATACTGCAACCACACTAAAGGAGTGAAACTGCAGGTCAATGCCTATACACACGCAGCTGAATACATTGCATATGCATTCAAGGCACTAAATTACAGAGAAGAACACTACGCTCGGATTGAAAAGGAGCTGTATGCAGTACTCTTTGGATGCAAGCAGTTTCACCATTACCTGTACAGACAACAGGTGATTGTCGAGTTGAACCATAAACCACTAGACTCAATCATGCGTGAACACACTGCCTGCTTTGTGTGTGTGTGTATGTGTGGCAGCTGCTGTTGTTAAACTGCTGTGGAGAAGCATGTGTGTGTTCATACCAGCTGCGTGTGAGTTTGCAGGCTACTGGAATGTTGGATTCCTTTTTGTTCTAAATTAATTTCTGATTATTTCTCCACATGCAGCTGCTAAAATGGTTGAAGAATATATTTATATTTTGTCTCTGTCATATTCAGATTCAGCCTAAACATAGACAACTATAGTGGAAGGTGTCAGTTTTACGTAATGTTGCTGGTATGATGTCAATATCACATCAAAAGGTCTTTTCTCTGTCTATTTCTGCTGGGAGATGCATCACATGCCGAATCCCTATATCGCCTGATGCAGTGTGTCCACTCTAACCTGTTAACATGTGCGCCAAAATGAAAACCAAGACATTCCATGCATCCAGTGTGTTCTTGGCCTAAGCCCCTGACAGCTGCAGCGCATCATACAGCAGTTAGTGCTGTGACCATACTCTGAGTAAAGGTATGGCCTCTCAAATACACACTGTGATTAGCTACAGGTGTCACCCCCTACAAACTTATGGGGTAATAGAGATCAGGAAGTTCCCTCAAATGGCCACACGCTGGAGCATGAGGACACTGAACCTAAGACTTTGCAACAGAACAGATCAGACAGGCCCCATAGAGTCAAGACACTGTGCTACCACAGGGTCAGCCCAGAACTACATGAGACCTTTGAGGTATGAAATGAAATGAAAAAGACACTTAAAAAATGCTGATGTGAAAAACCGAGAAATGTGGATAAAATGCAACACGAACTGTGTACTCTGTCGAACCTGAATGTTAAAACTGAATGTTGTTTACACGATGACATGTTGTTCTGTTTCATAAGGAGCAAGAAATGCTCTAGCTGAGTTCCATCAGGGCAATCTAGATGTTACATTTCTTACTGCTAAGGTTCTACTGCAGAGGTGTTAATGTGATATTGACACAACAGCCATTATATTTCCCTCATTGATACAGTGCCTGTGCACATTTGGTAGATACAGTTGCCTTGCAGATTGAATTTATTTTGTAACGTCTGAAATTTTGTAATTTGAGTAAGCAGCTCTACCCATAGTTTTGTTTTCAAAAGAGGGGGGATGTAATATCCTGAATACGCTTTGATTCAGCCAACTGTTAATGATGTTGTTGACGATGTACTGACGCGTGCCACATGGCAAAACTGTTCCCATCAAGAGCATGGGCGCCCGCAGTGAGAATGATGTGCATTGTCTATTTATTTAGACAAATGACTGTCAATAGAACAACATTTTACAGAGCTGACATGACCGCTGCTTTACTTGATAAAGATACCTAAAAACAGATCTGCTCTTCGTCTTCGTCTTGATCTTGGGTCCAAATCTCCATTATTACAATAGCAGAGACACAAGACCAGGACACACAAGGCACAGGCCTGCCACTGTCCATGGTGCTGAAGCTCTGCAGCTTCACATCATTACAAGTCAAATCAATAATCAGGTCAGTTTAGTTCAGTCTCTTCCCCATTTGGTTGTAGTGTTTATTATTTTTTCCGTATGTTTGTGCAACCAAGTTAAAGTCTGATACAGAGACTAAAAACAAGATCTGCTCTCCATCCTTTAATTCTTATTTTGGGTCAAAGACAGTTTGGGTACAGACTAAACAGTCCAGATCAAAATCAGAGAGTTTTACAAAACAACAACAAGCAGGCGGACGTGAGAAACAGGTAAAGAAAAGGTACATAATTGGTCTACATTATTAATGCATCCACCAAGTTAGGAAGGAACCTTTCATGCCTTAATTAGGATTCTGTTTATGGAAAATACAAGTGAAAACAGGAAAACTATTATATGAACACTTCCTTCTCTAAGTTTAAACAGTTAGCCTTACTTCCAGGTTCCAATTGTTTGTATAATAATAATTACACAAACAATACATGTTACAATAATAAGTATTTTTGAGTAACTATCTGTGGCTTTGCTTTAATTCTTCGATGGTTTTATTTTATTCTGAAAATAACGTACCGGAAGTCGTATAGTTGTCACGCTCAAAACTTTGCTAGTGTCTCCGCGTCACTGATCTTTACACAGTGAACCATGGTGATTAGCTTGACATTGAGCCGACGGCTGCCGTCTCGTTGGCCCGGCTTCCTGCAGTGCTACAGTACTAACACAGAAAGCTCCGCAAGAGTAAGTTGTTTCAAAAACAGTTTTACATTTGCTCGTTTCATTAGTGGTCACATGTTGAACCAACGTAATATCTAAATGCAGCAGCACCACGTCGAGGGTTTCATGTCTTTAGTGCAGAGACAATCTTTGTTTCCTACTGTTGCTTTAATAACGCAAATAACAGATTAATAACTCTGTGACATAGCTAAGCTACTAAAGCACGTTATGCAACAGCTTCCTGTTAACCAAGCTGTTATCGTAGCAACCCCTTTTCAACTAGATTAGCGATATTTGAAACAATAAAACTAACCAGTAACGGTAATGTAACCTACTTGAAAGACTGACGTTAGCTTAATTTTTAGCTGCACCTTTTGAGGACTTGTTTACCTGTGAGGTTGCTAGCAAAGTTGTTGTAGCACAGGTCGTGTGGCAGCAGGGTTGAGCGATATGGGCAAAAATGCAATCACGTATTTTCATATTGATCCATATTTAATTCCATTAATGAGGAAGGAAACACAGTCAACATATTTGTTATACACCAAGGATACAACACAATGTGTTTAGGGGAGCAACACTGAATATATATATATATATATATACTCTAAAGGATCCCTTTTAATTTGAAATTTAAGTACATCCTAAATAAAATAACAAAACAGTTTTATCAAAAAGCGTAAGTTAAATAGTTTCACAAACATAACATTACATTCTAAACACAGCAACATTGTTGGGTCCAACTGTCACCTTTGTGCAACAATATTTAAGAAAAGTCTAAATTAGTTTGTATTATTACTCAAAACGCTTGTTGCTGCTGGACTCAAAAGTTTCAGCATTCAAATTTTGTTGGGCTTAGAGATACCATGTCACATTCAAAATGGTACAAACCTTGATTAAATAACTGATTAAATGTGTTTTAATACCTAAATCTCTATAGACATTTTTGTTTTTATGCACTCCCATAAGAGTTGTGGCAGGATGTGTGATTTGAGTCGTTATCTATCTTAGATTGTAACAAATTTAGCACCACAAAGATGCATACATTTCCAGAAATAACATTTGAATTAAATGATGTATGGTTGTCAGAAGAGGATGAAGGGAAGAAGCCTTGATACTTCAGCGCACACCTGAGGTAGTGTGTAGACAGTAGCAAGGTAGGGTGCACTGTGCAGGTCAGGAAAATGTTTATGTGTTAGCAACAGTCCAGTACCAGGAGTGTGGCCTCATACCTATGACCAAATCACAGCCGTGCTGATATTCAGTACATCACTCCCTCTTGTATGATATTGCTTAAATAACACATTTACAATTGAGAGTTAGTTTTTTTTTTTTTTTTTTTTATTAAAGGCGAGGTTTGTTTTGATACTGCCACCTTGTTGAAGCCACAGTCAGTGGTTGGATATAACAGACAACACAACCTCGTAGTTGTGTCATAGTCATTAAATGCCAGCGGATCCACAAGCCTTCTCTGAATTCTGCAATATGATATTTGTCTGATGGAAGTTCTATATGTACTGTATGTACATGTAGGTACTAACAGGAAATCACAGGTGGCACACATCACAGGACAAACCAGCCTTATCTTCACACTTGATGTGGCCTTGGACAGACCCTCCACAACAAAACCTGTGGAGTAAAACATCAAGCTTCACAAGGGCTGTAGAACAAAGACTCTAATAAATAGCCAGTCAACATCATCGCATCCAATTGATAAGCTTACAATAGCTTTTAGAAAGAGATATGTGTGTCAAGTTTGTCATCACCCAGAGTTCTGACGCACTAAATCAGCAGATTTATGGAAGACCATGTTTCCCTCCAGCCCTAGAAATCAAGCTCTTACTCTCTGCTGTCTATACACATCTTCATCTCAACTGAACTAAATAGAATAAAGCAAACTCAGGAAAAGACTGGTTCAACTCTAATGCACTGTACTGTATTTCCTCTACAATTTTCAGGTGTGGTAAATGGGATAGAGGTGGTGGTGGTGGTGGTGATGATATAGATTTAAAAAAAACAACAACTATTTAACAATAACGAATTGTGATGCAGGTACTGGATTCCTTGGTATGGTATGGTGATACTTTTTTTAGTAATATACTGTGTGTCATATTATGACATGTCGTTAAAAACACTTGTACATCAGACTTGTATAAAAGACAGAGATCCATTCCTATCTTGATTGAATTAACCTGTAGGAAACAGTATGGTGAAGTTATGCTCGAACTCCATGGTGTGAACATTTTTGCTGAAATACTTTTGCAGTACCGCAGAATAACTGCAAAATTTACTGCACAGCTGAAGCTGTGGTTGAATATATAATGCTATGGATATGGCTATGGTAGCTGTACTGAAATTATGTTTTACTGCTCCTATTAACATCAGCTGAGGATGCACCAACTCACAGCTGTGGCTGTGGTCACAACCAGCGGCGCTCTACTGCATAATACTACATGATACTATACCATAATACAGATTAGCCTCCATTGTTCATGAGGAATGCAAAACTTAATGTGAGGCAAAACAAATATTATTGGGAGTCACCACAAAGTTAGTTCAGAAAAAAAGTCCAGTTATTTGCAATTATTTTGCAATCATAACCTGTAGTGATGACCTTTCTGCTGGGCTGTTTATCCAGCTTTAGAAAAATGAACCATTTCCAAATCACCAATGTCTTGTAACCTCTCCTCGCCACAGTTTTCTTTATCTTGTGTGGCCATGTGACTCCTCGTGGCTGTTCATGTGTATCAGCTACATAACTGTATTAATAGAGTGATGGTTATCCCTGTGTGGGACTGTCTCATCCACTGTGTGGTGTATAGTCCTGGAAGCTCCCAGAGAAAACTGCTGGGAAGTTGAGCTAGGGCAATTAACCAGATGTACACAGGGCAATTAACCAGAAGTACACAGGTAGTCCTCAACCTGAAAGTCTTTTTCTTCTATAAGAGAAAACTATCGTTTGAAGCACTTTCAGTTAAACTAGCGATGGGTGAATGAAGCCTAATTCTTTGGGACTTACTTTCTATTTGTGCAGGAGAAAGATTTATAGCTTTGAGGCTTCAAATAAAGGAAGTATAGCAACATCTGGTGGTTTACAAAGTATACAGCAGCCCCTCAAGACTAGTGGAAGCACAACGAGACCTCACTGATTTTCATAGTTTTAGTCTCGTGTGTCAATAAAAGTCTGTTAATACTTTATGTGCTGCATTAAATTTAGATGTTACTGTGCAATACGTCACAGTAAAATAAGTAATGAATACATTGTCCAGAAAGCCTGGATACCAAATATTTTTGATGACACAAACTATTACTACATATTATTGGTATAGTTTAGGCCCAGTATCATTTTGTTTCAACTTCATGGTTGATATTATGTAACATCTCATGAGTTGCACTGTGATGTGATTGGAGAAAGATATTCATTATATTTAATTTAATATTTACCACTAATGTCCTTCATATTAGATACATGTTAAACTGACTGGTTTGAATAGAGTTTGACGTGTTGTTCTCTCTAAATAAAAAAGCTGAGCTTTTCAGGGCCAGTGTTCCAGTCAAGTGTATTATTTCATATTTCATCTTTACCTCCCACTCTCTTGCGATGACTCACTGCCCTTCACTGTGTGTATCTGTATGTATGTATGTGTCTGTGTCTGCGCAGAGTGCTGTTCTGGACAGTGTGCTCTCTACGTTCAGGTCTATATGTGGTGAGGACAATGTCTCATTGGGTGAAGCTGTCAGAGAGCAACATGGCAAAGATGAGTCTGTACACAGGTTAGTCTCTTTCACTCTGTGACACAGACACACACTTATGGTACAACAAATTGTGTGACATTACACAAAAAGGAAATGGTGCCTCAACAGACATGCTAAAAGCTAAAAATATATGGTCAAGGAGGTGAAAGAAATGTTACAAAGCAGCATCAGGACATTCACACTGTGTCATTGAAGCCTTGTAGACAGCTGGAGCAAAACACATGTTAACACACACAGATAAAGACGCATTTAAATAAGATCAGTGTGCCACTTGGCACCTGAGCTTCAGGGTGTATATGCACTATGCATCCCGTGTTGGTCATATTCAATGAACCTGATTAAATATGAGGAGAGCTGTTTGTTCTTCTCCCTGTTAGTGTTATAAAACTCCATCAGTAGATTTCCGCCCACTATTAAGTTGTCAAACCAGATTAGTTGGCAAACAGTTGTGTATTTACACATCCAGCAGATACAGGGGAATATTAGTATTCATGTGGTGTGACAACCTTACCCACTGTTGTTTCATTCATTGTTTATATAAAACTATATTGCTGCTGTCCAGGTGTTGTCCCCCAGATGTGGTGGTGTTTCCTCGTTGCGTGGAGGAGGTCAGTGCCCTGGCCAAGGTTTGCCACCACCACCGCTTTCCCATCATCCCTTTTGGCACCGGGACTGGCCTGGAGGGAGGGGTCGGCGCAGTGAAGGTGAGAGAACGGAGGCATTTGTGTGTGTGTGTGTGTGTGTGTGTGGATGTGTGTGAAGTGATACTTTGGTATAGTAAGGGCAGTAATAAAATCAGTGGAGCCATATCATTTACTGAGGAAGCAAATAGAGAGCAAGATTTTAACTGAACTTAAAATTTCATCCTGTGAAATTACTAGTTACAGTGTGTATGATAATTTCAAAGTAACAGAAGTAGAACCTTAGAACAGTAATTTACAACGGACAATCTAAAAACACAGTATAAGTATTCATGTACTGTATACATGTGTCTTCCTTCTGCTCCCAGGGCGGTGTGTGCTTCAGTCTGAGGAACATGGACCGGGTTCTGGATCTCCACCAGGAGGACTTTGACGTGACAGTGGAGCCCGGTGTGACTCGGAAGGCCCTCAATGCCTACCTCCGAGACACCGGCCTGTGGTTTCCTGTTGGTCAGTCACACTGTCTCCCAGCTTTCATTGTATTTTTTAGTAGCTTAGTGCGAAACCTGAGAATTTTAAATTAATTATTTTTAATAAACGCTCACAGAAGAAATTTCTTATAAAACTTTTGAATCTGAATAGTAAAATAAACTACAAGGAGGCCATGAGGTTCTGTCAAAACTACTTACTACAAGTCCTCCTCCTAGTCCCTCCTACATCACTGTGATTCATTATGTCCATCAGTAGAACAACAGTCCTCCTCCTTCTTGTCCTGCCAAGGTTTACAATGTAATTCACTAAATCAAACCACGAAAACGAAACAAAAAACGCAGCTAAATACTAGACTTGCTGTTGCTCTCCTCCGCTGTGTGCTGCCATGCGCTCTGCAGACACACATGCCAACAAATTGACAATGTTTGGTGCTACAGGGTCATATGACCACTCATTGGAAATGTATTGCTGTGAGCTATAACAAGGCTTTCAGTTCTCCATTATGACCAGCAGATGGCACAAAACTCAGTGTGTTCTTCAGTGAGGCTTTCACTCAACTCATAAATCAGTCTCCTCAGTAGAGGGTGAATGTGAAAGTGTATTTACAGGCTGGAAGGTAAGATTCTGATTTCAATCCCTTTTGATCTGTGTTTCATGAAAAAGCATAACTGAAACGTAGAGTTTTGTCTTTGTGGCTGTAAAATATTAAGTATAAATTTGAATCTCCCTCTGGGCTTTAATGTTGTGTTCATCTTCTGATTTGTTTGGCATGGTTAGAAAGGTGAGTCAGTCTATTTTTGTATGATAGAAAACATGTTGTGGCATGAGGAAAAAGTCATCAGTAATTTTTCAAACATGACAGGACCTTACATTTATAATTAGATATATTATGACACACATTTTAACCCTTTTTATGTGAAATATGACATTAGTGGAGAACAGAACTTATGGATATCAAAGTAAAACAGTGTAACTGGTAAACTGATGGATCTGGCAAAGTGATAGGGTGATATGAAGATGATAGAGTAGTGGGGTAGGTGTGGGGGTGTGTATGGGTGAGTGGAGATGTGTTGATGGATTATATGGAGACTATGAGGACAGAGGGGAGCGAAGATAGATGAGGTAAGGAAGAAAGAGTTTGGTTTATGGGGGGCTGAAAGGTCAAAGTGCGATGGTGTAGGGAGTGACTGCCGATTGCCAACGGGTTGGCACACTAAAGCTGCAGTGGGAAGAGCCACATTCTCAGTCCTTTACCGTATCAGCGGGGAGTGCAGAAACTCTGGGACCTCAGAGGGAAAAGTGCAGCGGAGCGGCTGTGAGCTGCTCTGTAATAGAAATACCTGTTAAAAAAATACTTACAATAAACCCTAAATCGCTCCTTTGTGTGGCTTGTTTTCGAGAGTCTTCTTTGCTTTGTTGCGGTGTGCAGAGCAGAGGTGGGCTCATTATTCTCTCCTGATTGGTTTGGGCTTGCAAGAGAAGAGACAGAGTGGAAACCTCGTCTGGTACCTTGTTTTAGCTGAACAGGGGGTGAAATGTGAGACGGTGATCTATCGTCATCTACTACTCTGTTGTTAGGTTGTGTAGGGAGATGCTCTTCAGAGGACATCCAATGGCTTTTGTGTTATAATGTGTATAGTTTAGAGGGTAAGGAACTGAGAAGTTGGTTTATTTCTAGTGGATCATAAGTTGTGGTTCCGGCTGGGTGTTCAGTTTTAGTTCTTTATAGCATTAGGTTGACTGGTTAGCAGAGATCCTGTTCAAAACGTTGCTGTCTCAGATTGTTTGTCAAAGTTAATTGTGTCTTCTGGCTTAATAAACTGTTTGGTTTGAATCTGGTGCTGATTCATTTTTTATGGAATAATCCTGATGGATTCTGTAAAATGTAATGATATAAAGTTTTGATTTCTTTCTTAATGTCTCTATCGCATCAATTTGTTTTTCTCTTTTTGCAGCCTGAGAAAAGGAATTCTTTTTTCCCTCATTACTGTTTTTGCTGTTTCCCCAAAGGTTGCATGCTGACATGTCTGGTCAGTCATTGTCTACTAGAAAGGATTTCCACACTCGTTCAAAGTAGTCAATAGTAGAAGTTCTTTATCTCTGAGTAGTGTGTTGTTCAAGTGCCTTTTATAAAAGAGATAGAGAGTGATAGTACCTAGAGTTACCAGTTACTAGGTAATGTTATGCTTACTCGTGCATGGTGAATAATAATTAGTATAGATCTCAAATAAACCGACAGGGTGGATTTGTCAGGTTGTGGATTAAGGGCTAGGTTAAAATCACCTCTTGTGAAACGTTTTAATTTTAAGAAACTATTCCACATTAGTTTTGAGAATTGGGAGGAATTGCTGTGAATAAGCGAATGAAATGAAAGAGTGGTTGCCTCTACATCAGATCTCACTTTTCTACCGTTAAGTTGAGTAAATGTAGCAGTGTCCCGCGTAACAAGAGGAGTATTTCATACCCAACAGTATGGAGGGTTGGCCTTTGATGTTAATAAACAGCAACATTAACATTCCACTGTTGAAAATAACCATAAAGAAGTCAGCCAACATGAACACGTCTGGCTGAATGAATGAAGCAATAAGAAAAGGCTGCTCAGTCCGATAATCAGGCTAACATGTTTTGTTCCACCTCCCTGATGTCCAGGGTGTGTGATTCTGTGTTTCAATCCAGCCTGGTCAGTCATGTATGCCAGCAGCATCAATCTAGCACGTGGATATCTTTCACTTTTCCATTTCCCTGTTGGTCAGTCACATAAAAACTGTTTCACAAGATAAATCTTTTCCATTCAGGCGTCCACCGAGGATGTTATGTGAAACAGTTGAAGTCCTCTAATAAGATTTTGTCATCTTGCAGAGCTGTCAGAGTCAGTAATGCCAGGTTTGTTTTCCAACGGCTGAGTTTGACTTGTATCAGTAAACTGACACTGAGGCAGATCATTTTACACATCTTTGTTCCTTCAGAGGTGACACAGAAAATGTTTCTCAAATATGTTGTTATGTAAAACAATGTTTTTAAAATCAAATTTTAGCTGCCATTAAATTCCTACTTCCAGCTGGTGACGATACTGGATAAGAAATCTCAACAACCCCAAAGTGAAGAACTTTAAAGTAATTTAGGAAACACTAGTGATGTGCTGTTTCCATCTCAGATCCTGGAGCTGATGCCTCTCTGTGTGGTATGGCTGCCACCAGTGCGTCTGGTACTAACGCAGTACGTTATGGAACTATGAGGGAGAATGTTATAAACCTGGAGGTGGTGCTGGCTGACGGGACCATCATACACACAGCTGGGAATGGCCGACGTCCCAGGTAACCTCACTACCTTTACTGTTTCAGGATTTCTCCAACTACACGTTAACAGACATTCACATTTTCATTCCCAAGCCAGAAATATTTAACATCACCTAATGCATCTTTAAGCCTCTTATTTATGTTTTCCTTCCCTGCCTTCCTTGTTGTCAACCTTCAGGAAGACTTCAGCAGGTTACAACCTGACAAACCTATTTGTGGGTTCAGAGGGCACCCTGGGGATCATCACCAAGACAACGCTGCGCCTGTACGGCATCCCAGAGGCCATGGTGTCAGCAGTCTGCTCTTTCCCCTCTATCCAGGATGCTGTAGACAGCACTGTGCAGATCCTCCAGGCCGGAGTACCCATCGCTCGCATCGGTGAGGAGATGATGCCTCACAGCCATACAACAGATAACTGCACCATTTCAACATGACAGTCAACGTAGCTCAGTATATTTTATTGATCAAGGTGGGAGCTGTTGGTTGCTGACCTTGGTGACAAATAACACTGCACCACTTGTAGCTGCTTCACAACAAAGCACTGTGTTTAACTAGTAATGTGAACAAAGGAGGGAGGAGCAGATCTTTTCCAGTTTCTACACTTCACTGCACTGGATCACACTAATTAACGAGTCCATTGTGTATAGGGATGGGAATCGGCTGAGAACCGGTTCCTAACTGGTTTGATCCATCGACATCATTTGCTTTTATGCTTAACGATTCCCTTATCGATGCCTTCCACTTAGTTCCACGTGCCTCGCAAAACAATGACGTCACGCTTTCGTGAGAGGCAGTCAGCGCGATGGGCAACGAAGGAGTTGAGGAAGTGTGGCTTAAATTCACACAAAATGACGCTAACAGCGCAACGTGCAATGTCTGTGGCACTAAGATTTCAAGCAAGGGCAGAAACACCAGCAACAAGCTGAAACATTTGTAGACACAGCACGGCATTAAATATCAGGAGTGGCATGTGTTTGAGAGAAAAATCCACAGGAATCAATAAGGGAATCGATAAAGAATCGGATTGATAAGAAGAATCGATATTGGTATCAATAAAATCTTATCAATTCCCATCCCTGATTGTGTAAATATACAGCTCAGTGAAGATACTTTGTTGGTTACATTTTATTTTCTGCCACAAGGTTGACAAGTTAGGATCAACCATTCAGTCTTACAGTAACAATCAGTTTATAATACGACATTCAGAGACTCGGGAGAACGGATGCTATTAATAGCAAACATGTAGCATGTAGGCCTGCTGTACATAAAATAATAATAATATGATCTGCTTAATGGTTTCTGTCTGGAAAAAAAAATTCAACGACATCAATGAAAGTATATGATATTTATATTGATGATAAATGTGTTTACATCAACCTGTTTGATTCACATTTTCAATTTTTGCATTAAAAAAAAAACACCTGAAATAAAAAAAAAAGTCCAAATATCACAGAAATGCTTTTTCACTTGGCTGAAGTGTTTGAATAATGTAGGGCTGGGACGATTATCCGACGTAATCGACGTTGTCGATTATAAAAATTATTCGACGTGGAATTTTAGTGTTGACGCGTCGTGTAAAACCACACATGGTAAATGTTCATAGAACAAAACCGGAACATTCTAATGGGACCGTTTATATCCATCGTCTTTGGTTTACCCGGATACAAGCGCAGCGCACGGACTGGGACAACGCGGTGACGTCATTGAAGTCGTTGACTACGTGAATGATTTGCGTCTGTGTAATCTATTTGAACAACACGGCGGCGTCTACCAGCAGTACGACGGAGCGTGTGGAGCAACACGCGGTAAAAAGGCTCGCACACGGTCCTCCAAAGTTTGGGAATACTTTAATCTTGACACCAACAGTGCAGTAGTCTGCAGACTCTGTGTGTGTTGGACGGGGCAAATTGTTATATTAAATGACTAACTGGAAAATAATTTTAATAAAATTACTGTTAGGTTAATAAAAAAATAATCGTTAGATTAGTCGAATAATCGAAAAAATAGCCATTTGGGACAGCCCTAGAATAATGTATGAAACACTTCAGCCAAGTATGTATGACTCTATTTGTCACCCAAGCTACCGCTGAAGAGACCCAACTTTGGCAGAAGAAAATATCAGACTCTGGTGGCTCACCTGGTAGAGAGCATGCATCATTAAGTCTTAGTCCTAACCGCAGCGCGCCCAGGTCCAAATCCAACCCGTGGTCCTTTGCTGCATATCATCTCCTCTGTCTCTCTCCCTGACTTTTCTGTCTCTCTCTCACTGTGGCTATCCGCATGAAGGCAAAAAAAATACCCCAAAAACTTCAGATACATGTACTGTATGTGTTGACCAGTGAGAGGAATGTTGCTCACAGTCTGCTTGGAGCAAAGCAGCAGCAGCTGCTGGCAGGAGGAAAGTGGTTATAGAGGAGATTCAGAGGCAGGAATATGCTGCTAGATGCACAAAGCAGGGGTTGTGCATGCGTTTGGAAAGTGTAGAACAGAAAGAAAGAAACTTAGCTGGAGGGGAGTGTGGGGCGTGGAAGCAGGTAGGAACTTGGGGATGTGGAAGTACATCTTTACCTTTATGTTCAGGTGTAGCTTCACCACGGCACATTCTGTCAGGGTGTAAAACAAGCCCAGGGTGATACACCTGCAGACATAACCAAGGGCTGACATGTCTGTCAGGAGCCGCTGAGGGTGAGCGCCTCGAGGTAAACTCACTGGATTGTTTAGGTATGGTGCAGGACAGCTGCAGACAGGGAGGGGCTGACAAGAAAGAGTATGTTTAGGAAAACATCTCATACAGTCCCTCAGGAGACAGCTACCACTAATCTAAGCCCAAATCTTGTGTTGTGGTTAGACTCGCAGTGTGTTGTGTGTTTTGTGGAGCTGGCAGGCTGTAGAAGTGGCCTATGAGAGGTAAAAGCTCAGAGCTACAGAGCTGGTAGTGGAGGCAGTGAGCAGCACTTCTACAGACAGAAACATCTTGTTGATGAGAGAGGTCAGAGGAGAACGACCTGACTGCTTCAAGCTGACAGAAAGGCTACAGTAACTCAGATAACCACTCATTGGCGTCACTGGATGCTCTTGACGGTCATTTGGCCCCCAGTGGCTCTTCAGGGGCCATCTGAATGCTGATGGTATGTCAAGATTCTCTCAAACTGCTCTGTTGATTATTGTTGCTGTGCAGTAAACGTTTTTGTTATAAAATTAAATTAAATGCGTTGTTCTGGATGAATAAAATATTTAATAAACAAAGAAAGAAATCTTACCTCTGTCCCTCACTAAAGAATGACCTTTAATGTGGTTGTTAATTAGGGCTGCACAATTAATCGAAATATGATCAAAATCGCAACATGACCAAATGCAATATCCAGATCACAGGAGCTGCAGTCTTTTTGGTAAAGGTAAATTGTGTCACATCATACCATAAATAAGTGTTGTGGTGCTACAAACCGCCCGGCCACTGTTTTTCAAATTAAAATGCAAAAATGATCATTTGCGATATCTGCCAAGATAATCACAAGATGATTTTTATCCCTATTGTTGACCACAGATTTCAGGTAGAGATGAAGTTGAGTGCTGCTGCATTTTTCTATTGTGGGACTCTCGCCCTCCAAAAACACACTAACATGTCTCTATACATCAAAGAAGATAGGTGCAGTTAGAAAAGGCATGATAATCAGACAGGCATAAAAAAGCAGTAGGGATTTGATTCATTATTCTACATACTATGTGTAGACCCTGTCTAGATAACTTAGATAATGGCAGTCGGCATCAAGGATAACTGTTCAGAGCCAGTTAAACACAACAAGGCGTACACTGAGGAAACAAGAGAATCGATGATCTCATCGATCACATAACTGTTCATAAAGACCAAAGTCTGCTACTCAAATAACATGAAATGGGTGCCATATCAGTGTGGTAATTGGTTATATAAAAATGCAGCACATCACTGGTCAAACATGAGTATTACAAAGTACATGAACTATTTCCTTTATGTTTTTAAACATGTAAGCCAAGTTTGAGTAAGATGCGCTTTTGTTGACATTTGAGCCACAGAGAGAGAGAGGGAGGAAAGAGGAACAGAGTTTAGGACAATTGGGTCAAAGAAAGGCAGAGATGAACCTTTATTGATCCCTCAGAGAAAACACTTTCCTGCAGCAGGAGGATAATAATATCCAGCTGAGAGAAATGGATAATAAAATTAACAGTGAAAATAGATCAATGTTAGTTATTGGCAGTTGGAAAATATGTTTACAACCATTAAGCAAAAGTTGACAAAAGTCAGAAGAATGACCTACTTAGATGCATCACACTAAAAATTTGTCTTCCCTCCCTCTGTGTGTGTGTGTGTGTGTGTGTGTGTGTGTGTGTGTGTGTGTGTGTGTGTGTGTGTGTGTGTGTGTGTGTGTGTGTGTGTGTGTGTGTGTGTGTGTGTGTGTGTGTGTGTGTGTGTGTGTGTGTGTGTGTGTGTGTGTGTGTGTTACCCAGAGTTTCTGGATGATGTGATGATTGATGCGTGCAACAGGTTCAGTGGTCTTTCCTATCCTGTGACCCCAACTCTGTTCCTGGAGTTCCACGGCTCTGAGCAAAGCCTCGAGGAACAAGTCAACACAACTGGTGTGTTAAAGTACAAATTACAAACACAAATAATCAAATCTCTAATAACTGACTAACTGTTGCTGTTCGATGAAAGCCTGATGTAGTGTGTGTAGCAGAAAATTTTCAGACGTCATAATTTTTTCTAATTTTATTGTGTCGTAAGTTTCATTTTAAATGGGTGAAATTGACATTTTTGAGCATAAGTTTACATCAATAACTCACGATGACAAACATTTTTGACATTTTTGCTAAGAAATTAAAAATGTAAAACTGTAAATCTCTCTACAGAGGACATCACCCACAGTAACAGAGGGTCAGATTTTCAGTGGGCTCGAGATGCAGAGACAAGGAACCAGCTGTGGAAAGCTCGTCATGATGCCTGGTACGCTGCTCTGGCTCTCAGACCTGGCTGCAAGGTAAGGAAAGACAACTGCCACTTTACCGGTACTCCTAATGTCTAATGAGTATTAATGCTTAACCCCCATCATAACCTTTCCTAAAGGATAAAACAGTGTTCAGCTGTAGTATCTTATTTTCATCGTTTACCACAATATCATTCTCCCCTGCGACTGCTGCTACTCGAGCTAAAGGTATGGGGTTGCTGGAGGTGTGATCAACAACAGGGCAGTTAATTACTCCTCTGGTTGAGAGGCTTTGTGTGAGAACTCCATGCTATCACCATCACCAGTGTGAGGCACTTTTACACCTCACTTTATTAACAGTTTAAATCCTAGTGGTTGCAAAAGACGACCACTTAATGCTGTTCCAATTCAGTGACCTGACGCGTGCGTGCGTCTGTGTGTGTGTGTGTGTGTGTGTGTGTTTGTGTTTGTAGGCCTACGCTACAGATGTGTGTGTCCCTCTGTCTCGACTGCCTCAAATCATTGTGGAGACAAAAGAGGACCTGATTGAAAACAGACTTACAGGTGAGCACCGTGCTGTTTACTAAATTAGACTCAGTGTTAATGATGTTAATAAGGCTTGATGTGATTCATTGTGAGTATAATGTCTCTGCCTGCATCATTGTTAACCCACAAATGTGTCATAATTATTACAATCAGAGCATTTACTGTAGAAAAAGAAAAGGACGTCTTGCAAGGCTGCTTTAAAAATCACTGCTTCTAATGATTACAAATTGATCTGATCAAATGTTCTGATTGCAGACTGATCGCACTAATTCAAAATGACCTTTAGATCAAGTTTTAATCAACTGCAACTTTCCTATGTCGATTATTATTTAGTCTGTAAAATTTCAGACAACAGTGAAAATACTCTATACATAATTTCTCAGAGCCTGAGGTGATGTCTTCATATCACTGAACAATAATATCGCATTTCATCACCATAGAATAAACAAAGTTTGGAGCTGTTACTATGTCTCTAGATTAATACTGGATTGATGTATGACTCATAGCCATAGTTAGTAGATGTCTGATCAAGATGAGAGATGAGTGTTTAGCTAGGAACTGGATCATGTAATAAAGGGATTAAGACAGAAATACTGGACTTGTCAGGTAGAAATATATAGATATCTGCTTTTTAATAAAAATTCAATAAATTAGTATATAAAAGAGCAAAAAGCTAAAGCTAATAAATATAGCATTTTAATTAATTAAAAGTCACAAGACAAGATTTACTTAAACTGATAAAAGAAGAGTTCTTTTCAGTACGTCAGTTAGACAGTGATGTTCACCAGAACCCTGCACTAGTCATGCCAGTAAAAGTAAAGCTATAGCTTTAATTAGATTTACAGCAAAACCCAAGAGTGAACTGAACTGACAGAGTGTTTTATTGCTTTCCTTTTTCTTTTTTTTTTTTTTTTTTTTTTTAAGAGGAAGAATCTATTAATTATTATTTCATAAATTACATACTTTTACTTTAAAGTGCATAGTCTCAACAAAAAGAAGAAAACAGCAGCACTGACAGATCACTAAGGAAGATAAAAACATAGAAGAAGAAAATAAAATAAAATTCATCCTGTATGTTTTCCGGTAAAATGAATGAGAATGTTATCTACCCTCAGGTCCCATAGCGGGTCACGTAGGAGACGGTAACTTCCATTGTCTGATGGTGGTGGACCCCAACAACGCAGAGGAGCTGCACAGGGTCCACCTGTTCACTGAGAGACTGGCCAGGTAACCCCCCCCCCCCCCCCCCCCTCTTCTCCTCTGACACCTATCAGTTTCCCACAATCCTCCACCACACAGGACCTTTGTGAACTACTTCAGGAATGATGAATGTTGTCATACGAATTTTACCCATTTACTGTACAGTCTTTGTTGCTGACATTAACATAGATTCGACTTTAAAAGACTTATTTGGTGGGAGTCAGATATTTACAGGAGCATCGGTGTTGACCTGAATTTCTTGTTTCGTCAAAAAAACTCTAATTGCAGTTTTTTTTCAGGTTGTTCAAGTACATTTTTTAAGCTGCAGTAAATGTTCAGCCCTGAGGCCGGTCAGGTAGACAGGCCTCACTGCTCCTGCAACTTCTCCTTCTTCTTCTCTTCTGTCAGTCACTCCTCACTCACACTTTGCCAAATCCTTTTCACTCCGCTCGGCTACCTTCAGAGAAATTCACCTGCCCTTTGACATCCCGCTCTCACCCATCTCTTTTAGTTGATATTGATTTCGGAGGACTAAACTGTAAGTGCTGGGTTTTGAAAATGTTCTTGGAAGCTGTGATAGCGTCCAAAATCTATTTTGTAAAGCTGTAAAAAACCACTGGCTGTACTGGGGTCAGTCATAGATCCCTAAGGGTAATGGCACAGAGGAAAATAGATTTGAATCCTCAGGTAGATAAAGAGAGAAAGATTTGTACAGTACTGGAAAAGGTGCAGGTATAAAGTACGAAATGGTTGTGGTTACAGGGTTATCAATATTTTATGTACATAGTTAGAAATAGTTATTTTTAGGATTTAAGTTAGAGATGGAAACAGCTGTATGCAAACATTTGTGCACCTTGGGCAGATTACATATATTACATTGCCTTACATAGTAAATAAAACCCCTGCAGGAAAGAGACATTAAAAATGAGCCTTTAAGCAGCTTTTAAAGCTCCCCTCCAGACATGTTGTAAACTGTGTAAAAATCCTCTTCTCTGACTAATATTTTGTTTAACATGGTTCTTACACATAAAAAGAAAAAAAATGTAAGTCTGAAGCTTCTCTACTTTTACTATCTCATTGAGAAATCTGGATCAGACCTTATGCCCCGCCCACCACCTGCTTGCTCCAGGTGGACAGGTGAAAGAGCAGAGAGTATCAAGATGGTTAGAGAAGGAAACATCAGAGAGACTCAGCCACATGTCTGTGTGAGACATGACTCAGATGAGGAGTCTGTTGAGTCCAGAACGGATCAGAACGGTTAGCGCAGTTAGCATCTTTTATTTGTTTATGTTGTAACTGGCAGTGGCTGACACAGTGTTAGCGGTTGTGCTAATGCTAACACTCTCTCTCTGTACTGACAGGTTTATTTAGCCCCGCCCCTTCATCCCCACAAGTTGACAGGATTGGTTCCTGAGGTTTGTGACATATGAAACCCTGGCTGTCTGAATCTGTTTTTATGAGGCTGTCATTGGTTCTCTGCAGTTCAAGGTGGAAACACTCAGTCATGGTGTTGACTGATTATTTACTCATGATATGTCTTGTATTATATAACAACACCATACGGACATATTAACTTTATTTTCATTGAAGAAGGGTCTTTACAAATTAAACAATAGTGGTGCTACGTGCAAAAGAATGGGCAGCGTACTAAGTCAGTACCTGGTGTGCCCTTTAACAGTTTGGAAACACAGTAGCAGATTTTGTACAGTCTGTTCTTGATTTAGGAATTTTCACCCTCTCTACCTGCAGATCACTTCAAGTTCTGAGATATTTTGGGCTGTCCTGCTCACACAGCATGTTTAAGAGAGAAAGTCACACAACTGATTGACTGCGCTCTCAAGGATCGTAGACAGGAAGGAGAGGTTAGATATATTTGGCTAACACACCTGGATCAAGAGTAGATTTTTTGAGAAGAGGTTTAGTTACAGCCGCTTTAAAGGACTGTGGCACAATAGTCTGTTTATATATCTAGTAAGGAAGTGGTAACTAGGGGTGAAACTTCCTCGAGCATTCTAGTTGGGATCGGGTCTAAGAGAGGTTGATTATTTATTAAGGAATCGCTGAAGTTGTTGGAGGTTGACTGTCTAAACATATATCAGGTTTCACAGTTTGAGGATAAATCTGTGCCGTTGAGGGCAGGAGATAGTGAATTTAGTGTTTAATAGTTTGAATTGCATCATGAAAGAATCTCATGAAGTTGCTATTACTAGCTATAGCTATAGGAATTCATGGGTAAATAGATCTATGACTGTGTCAATGGCCACAGTGCTGAAAAGAAACATGGCGTTGTTTTTATTTTTCTCTATTAATGAAGAGTAATACGTGCCTTTGGGATTACAGAGGGCCTTCCTATCTGTTTTAAGACTATCATGCCAGACTAAGCAGGATTCTTCCACTTTGGTGGAAGGCCTGTCCTTTGTTTGCTTTAATTTTCAGGTTGGAGAATGAAATCATTGAACTAACCTCCTTTTTTTTTTATTATCACCTTTTTTAGAGGAGCAATAGAGTCGAGAGTCAGGTGGAGTGCTGCACCTGCTTGCTCCTGCAGGTCCTTTACAGTCATGTGGAGGTTTTGCTTTGCCTTTTTGTCCAGCAGATGTGCAGAGGTTCACACAGATGTGTTGCACTCGCAGGTTGATTTCTTTTCACCTCTTCACCTTCAGTTCATCCCAAACCAGCTCCATGGGGTTTAAATCTGGAGACTGTGCTGGTCTTCATCATGTGAAGTCTCCATCTGGTGTATTCTTCTAATTATCTTACTGTAGGATGAACCCCTGACCAACCAGTCTGTCCTACTCTGTTAATGGTCTTTTTCACACACCATTACCTCCCTGCAGTAATGGTCCTACTAATATATCAGAGGGCGTAGTAACACGTTTGATCCAATGCTGCCTTTGTACAGGCAGAGGGTTTGTCAGTCATCAACCTGTAGGAATTGTTTGCATTAACTGGCTTCATTTACTTCCACTGCTGCAGGAGATCTGGAAGTTAACCATTTTCTTCATCCCTGAAAAAGGGATGAAGAAAATGGTGTGAGATTTTTCAGTTTTTAAGAAAAGTCGATTTATAATTATGTGGGCACTGAATTACAACAGAAGTTATCTCAAGGCACTTTTCAAATAGAGCAGGTCTGGGCCTTTTCTTTATAATATTGATTACAGAGATCCACTAATTCCCAACAAGAGCAAACACTTGGCGACAGTGGCAAAGAGAAACGTCCTTTAAAGAGGCAGAAACCTCGAGCAGAACTGGACTCAGGGTGGGCGGCCACCTGCCTTTTGTGACCTAAACTACTTTTTTATACCTTTATTTTGTATCATTTATGGTTTTTCACTGGACTCAAGCTGCTGACATCTCAATAAAAAACTGGAGAAACATTTAAGTGGTAATGTACTGTACTGTCATGGTGGATAAAAAGATCCTCAAGAGGCCTTTTAGTGCAAAGTATACTCCTCTTTTACATCTATTGTTTGGTGTGGTGTGTCAGACTAAAAAGGCTTCACTTCGTGCGAATCTGAAAGTTCCATTGAGACATTAAAATGGAGATGTTACAATATTCACCTTTAGATATTAGTTTAAAAATGGTTAAATTAAATTATAAGACCAAATTACAAATTGTTCTAGTTGATAGTAGCAGCTTCAGTTTTAGTTATTTTGTTTAGTTTTATGAAAAGTCATTAAAATCTTAATGTCAGGGGCTGCTACAGAACTGAATAGACAACTTTGTGCAGTGAATCAATGTGGTTTGTTCTCCCTGTAGGCGAGCTCTGGCCATGGACGGCACATGTACGGGGGAGCACGGAGTGGGTTTAGGGAAGAGAGCGCTGCTGTGTGAGGAGATGGGACCCATGGCGATCCAGGTCATGCAGGGTCTGAAGGACGCCCTTGACCCATATAACGTGATGAATCCTGGGAAAATCCTGCAGCCAAGAGAACTATAAACAGTATTTTAGTCACTAACCATGGGAAATCTGCTCACTGTTGATGGCTCGATCAGAGACTGTCACAATGAAGTTGTTTTTTTAGAGCGTGTTGCATGTAGAAATGCTCCTGTTAAAACAGGACATTTGGAAAACACTGAACAGAGATGGATCAGTCAAAAGTGAAAAGCAATAGGATGTGACTGGGAAGACGCTGTTATTCTAATGTGGGGGGTGTTAGATTTTACATAAATCTGTGATGATTTCACTGGTGTTGCTGTTTCTGCCGTCAGGTGCACTGTGTGCTTCTGCATTGTTTTACAGGGGGATCTAAAAATGTATGACTGGAATCAAGAAAGTCAAGAATGGTTTATTTTGAGTAGATTGTGACAGGTACATGGAATAATCAAGAATAATCAAGCAGTACAAAGACTCTAAATTATCTGTGGCTTTTCAACACTAAAAATAATCATTAGTTTGTGCACTGTTTACTGTGTTACACTGTGACACATGTAGCCGTCAGAGATGTGGAAGGCTGCCTTATTTCCCATAGAAAATGGACAGAGCAACAGCAGGTATCATACACTGTCATAAAACCACAACATACTGTATGTCTGGAAAATATCAGCATTGAAGTTGGTACATGGTGTCAAACAGTTTGAAGGAACAAATTTGTTGAGATAGCAGTTGTTCCCAACCTGTGGGCTGTGAGCCACTATAAGAAAATGTAAGTAATAAAAATGTTAAAAAACAAATTGTTGTTTTCTTCTTCTCATATCACTGTGACAAGCCAATGATGGGAACTGTCATGTTGTTGCCACCGGACCACATCTTATACTTATTTGCTATTTCAGAATGATTGCACGCTGAAAGATCACATCCATGGCAAAAACAGGATAGGTGTCTAGCAACAGGTAGAATTCTTCCTACATGTTTCCCCTGTTTTCAGTTCAGGCCTCAATGTTCGATCATTATCATCAAAATAAAAAGTGCTGTGAGAGCGTCATTTGGCCTCTGTATTGTTATAGAGTCAGATGTGGGCCTCCAATATTAGTGGGCCATGAGTTGGAAACCATTGCTCTAAGGGAATAGTTCAACATTTTGGGGAATTTGCTTATTTGCTTCATGCTGAGGGTTACAAGAGAACTGATACCAATATTTAGTTGGATCCAGCAGCCAGTTAGCTTAGCTTAGCTCAGCATAAAGACCTGAAACAGGGAAACGGTGTTTTCCAGGCTAGCATTTTCCCCTCTTGACAACAAAGCAAATAAGTGTATTTTCCAGAATAATAAACATTTTCTTTGCGCAGTTTGGTTAAATATTCACATTTTAACAATTTAATGTCAGTTAAAAAAGTATGAGTGAATTGAATTGAAGTCTGTAAAGCAAGCAATCATTACACTGGCAGTGATCCTGTTTAAAACGCAATGCCAATAATATATTCTGACTTCTGACCCAGAGAAGAAGCTAATTTTTATATTGTCACAGTTCATATTCTCAGAGAACTCCCAGCATCCTCAACAACTTTAAGAGTGTTTGTTCTTGGCATCGACTGCACCAGCGCTCAGGCGGCTGAAGGTGACACAGCAGTGTATTGTGACACTTGATTAATATGAAGAAGTGTATGTTGGCATCAGAGGGCAGCAGCACTACAGGATGAGGATTTTTACTGCTCTGTAGCAGTGAATGCCGCTGGATGGTTGTGAGGCTTTTTTTGTGAATCACATTAGAAGACAAAATAAAATGCTATTCATTTGTTCCTGCCTCACTAGGCCCATAAATATTATTGTCACAGCTCACAGCCTTTAACTGAACATTAAGAATGAATAAACAAATCTATGCACGGCCACTGAGGTACAATAAAGTGTCTATTTAATTCTCAGTCACAGTTCGATCTTCCTGCTCCTTTATTCATCACTTTAAAGAGGTTTTGTTGATTGTGCGTTGAGTAATTACAGGATTTAAAATAATTTCCATGTATTGGTTTCAGTTGTTAACAAGTGTGTTTTCATTGACCCACTTATCAGAACTGTAGCTGCCACTGAGGACACCAAGGTCATGTCCTCAATCTTCACTATTTCAATGCATTTAAGCGGATTAAAGACTTGATTATATACACAAAAGAAAAATTTAAATTGAGCAGTGTCTACCTTTATTACATACTTGTCAATCCAGAGGCGGCTTTGAGGTCAAATTCAGACCATAGAAAATATAACTGAACAAAACCTTACTCTTTAAAGATGAATTACCTAAAGTCTTTATTAAGGGTAATGAATCATATGCAAACAAGCCATGCATTACATATCACTTATAGATCATTGCACATATATGCTACATTATACGTTATAGATCACATTGTAGATCACTTAACACTTATCCGCCATAATTACAACTGCTTAATAGTTTCCAGGGTGAGAAATCCTTCTGCCTCCTGTTTGTTTTTTTCTTTTTTGTAATAATCCAGTTAGAAATGTTGCCGATCCATCAATAAATATTCATCAGGTTTGTATTTACACGTGTTAAGAAGATATTAATAAATAAATATCCAATTTTTTGTTTCATAAATGCTCCATAAGATGAACTGAGGAGCTAGAGAGACGTCTGAAAGGTGTTCTAGTGGAGGATGAACTGCCAGTGGAATTTTTCTCAACATAAAAGTTATTAATGATTTATTTACACATGAATAAATCCATTATACATCTTACAAACCCTTAATAAAGTCTGACTTATCACACTTACTAGTCGGGTTCTTCAGGCTGAACTTGGAGCCTGATTGTTACTATAACACTGTGTGGCCCTGTCTGCTGCTCTAGTTTTGTTGTGAGCTGTTTTGTGCATGAACTAACATTGAAATGACACAACCAAAGTGACCAATTACTTTTGAACCCCAAACCTTTAGGCTTTGTCTGTTAAAATGGCTTCATCTCCCACCCTGTTGTTTCTACATGGATGTGAACCTGCTCAAACCAAAGCTGAGGTTTGTCATTTTAAATGCAGTGTCCATTCTTTTATTTTAGATTGAATGTGCTGAAGCTCAGAGCCTGAAGAAAAAAAAATCTATAACTGTCCATATGCCTATAATCTGGACGGGTATATAGTAATATTCCCCCTATATTCAATGTGTGGTAAACCAACAGAAGGCACTCAGATTAAACAACCAGACAACAAAGTTTCCCCAAAGCCCTGCAGGCTTATGCCCCCCCCCCCCCCCCCCCTGGTCTTATATTTATACACTGACTGTATTAGAACCATTTACCATTGTATTTTAGAACCGGTTTATTTGTGTGTGCGAGTCCGAGGAGCAGAGAGGGGACCATTTATAGACCTGCTGTCATTAAAGCAGGAGAGATGAATACTTATGTAAGAGAGACTTTACCTTATTGGGCAGTGAGGCCAAGGAGACGGATACAAGACTGACTGTGTGTTATTGCGAAGAAACAAAGAGCCAAAGAGAATAAAACCTGCCTGATTACACACACATGCACGCACAGGATTAGACCGAGTAATCCTAAAGAAAATATGTGAGAGCCAGTAATCCCAATAATTTAGCATATGGCAGAAAAATCTGTGCATAACTTGGGAATGGCAACAACATGGCGTCCCGGTTGAAGGCCTGAAACCCAAAACTAAATCCTCTGAAAGGTAACTTTAGATTTTATAGTGGAAAAGTCAGAACAAAGAATAAAAGATACTGAACCAACGTTACAGAGTAACAAACATGGTAGAAATGTATGTTTTCGTTGCCTCACTCTTATTTATTTATTTATTTTTGAATAAAAAGGGGAATGTAAGGATCTTTTGTGTGGGAAAACACTTTGAAGCCGTGACCACAAGTCTGAACCAATCCTGTGTCAACAGCTGTTGCAGTGATATGTGCATCCGAAAATACTTTGCAGGAGACTCGGAGCTTTCAAACAATGAATAATTTGTCAAGGTTGTGTGAACATTGAGTCCAGTACAGACAAAAACACACTAAAAGTAGAGCTACAGAGGACTGTGTGTTAAGGAATGACCTTGAGTTGGGATCCCCTATACATTCACATATGTCAATTTCCCACATTTTCTTATGCGAATAAACTGAATTTCTGTGTAAGATATGCTGCTCATATATTTAGTCTTCTAAATGAATTCCTGAGGTTTTTGCTTTGTAGTCTTTGCTCTTAAACACAAATTAAAGTCAGTTTAGGCTCCGAACACAGGCTGCACCTCCTCATGTCCTCAAATGCATTTTGAGACATTGCTGTGGAGTTAAGTTTGTCAGCCTTTGGGGCCCCCCCAACAGCATGGGACCCCCAAGCAGGGGCCTGCCTTGCCTGTGCACAAGCTGCACCTCTGACTACAGACATTACTTGTGCACTGCAGCTAATCTGAGCACACCCCTGGTCAATATCACTGACATGTTCAGTAATTGCAAATCCTGTCTGTTTAATATAATAGTGAAGAATGTGCTGCCAGTGTTCACCCGGCTACTTTTCATGTTCTGTGGCAAAGTAGTGCAGCTTTGTGAGCAATGGTTTTCCTCTTGGGGCCCATCTGTTGAGATTGATTGATTGATTGGTTGATTGATTGACTGACTTCATGTGAAATCCTTCTCACTGTCTGATCAGTCACTGAAACACCCGTTCCCACAGATAATCCTTGTGCCAAGTCTGAAGAACTTACCCATGTTTTTCAATGAAATGTTGTGTAACTAGTGAACTGTGTTGAGGACAACCACTGCACCTGTTATTGGTAGTATGGATCTTCCTGTACCACCTGACCACCTGACCCCTGTTCAGGTTCAGCCCACTGAAGCTATCCTCTCCATCTTTATAAAGTTTCTCACTCTGGTTTTTCTAACTTGTTCAGGTCAGTTTACCATGTGGAGCCACGTTGCATTAGACACTACCCAGGCCAAGAAGCTGTGGTGTTCACGGGTTCTTTTATCACCTTGTTCATGTAATCACCCTTAATTGGAAATCACAGGTGTGCTCACTTCTGTTGCACCGAGGTCTCAGCTTATTTTCAATGTAGTCTATCTGACCTGTTTTAATTAAAGGCTACATAAGATCAAACACTCCACAACACTTGATTATTGTAAGGGAGATAACATTTCAGTGATGTTGCTCAGGGGTTCACTCAGTGTTGTTGTGTACTGTAGGTGTCTCCTCCCAGCACTGTTCCCCGTCCTGTCTGTGTTTATGATCCGAGCTTGCGCACTGAGCGTCTCCATTGTCTGGCCCGTAGCAGCAGCAGCACCAGCGGCAGCGGCGGCGGCGGCGAAGCGGAGAGGATTGGAGCGCCGATGTGAGCGCAGGCGAGCGGCATCACTGTGACCCCAATCTCCGGGGAGAACCGCTGGTTGGACACCGTCGGAGCAGACATACAGTGCGGAGGGCGACGTCATTTTTATTTTGTGTGTGTGTGTGTGTCAAAGACAGACCGTCGTTTTTGGCGGTCAGACAGACAGCAACAGTTGTCACGATGTCTGAGATCAGATGAGGCCAGAGCAGCGGAGTGAACATTGCGGCGCTGTTGTGAACCGGTCCGGGTGGGTTAAACGTGTTGCTGCCGCGTCCCGCCTGCAATGATCCAACCGTCTTAATCACCTGGGACGGCGAAGGGAGTGTGGCGTACATCTGTTTGTCAGTCTGGGCTTTCGCCGTCGTCCTGCTCGTCAACCATCCCCCGGTTGTTTCGAGGTTTTGTCTGCGGGTGAGGTGAATCCAGACGTCAGGGGTGGCTCATGTTCCGCTCAGCAGGGAAACGGGCTGTTGCGTCTGCAGAGAGTCAGAGCTGACGAGCCAGCTGAGACACACGGACTGACAGGCAGGCAGGAAGGCCGAGAGACAGACAGGAGCGAGGGGAGGGGGCGACAGCCTGTTTCGGCTCTCTCGACCCCTTTGCGGATCGAGCCGAGCCCCCTCCTGATTCCACCCAGAACCCCCACCCATTTGTCTCCCGCTTTGGATGGGGGGAAAGCAGAGCACGGCGGGGCGGCCCCGGGGTGCTTTTCCTGGTGTCTCTACGGATGACAGCGCGGTGCCACCCTCGGCCCACTTCGGCCACTACCGGCCGAGCGGCACCATGGGCCTGCGGAGCCGCTCAGTGAGCTCCGTAGCCGGGATGGGCATCGATCACAGTCCCGCCGTGCCCTTCGGCTTCTACACCCCCAGAGGGACGGACCCGGATCGAGCTGGAGGGGGGTCAGGGGGCACTACAGCCGCCCCCCACGGTACCGGTTACCAGGACACTGGGGGCGGAGGGCACCACACGGACGGGGTGCTGTATCTGGGGTCCCGGGGGTCGCTGGCTGACACCTTACCCCTGCACATCGCACCCCGCTGGTTCAGCGCGCACAGCGGTAAGGGCGGTCTACTCTATACACACACACACACACACACACACACACACACACACACACACTCTTCAGGCAGAAATTTGGGTGACGCTGAAGGATTAATCATCAGAGAAAACCACATATAAACTCATTCCCACGGACATCAGCTCCCACCTAGACACCTCCAATCACGCTCACCTTGTTTACCTGCAGGTAGGAATGACACCAATGCGGTGCCATTAAATGTCACTGCTGAGAAGGGACGTTGAGCCCAGCCTGAGGATGCACTAAGAAAGAAAGACAGGAAACAGAAGAAGGCAGCTTTGGGCTTCAAAAAAATAAGCAGACCTGTGCGTAAAACAATATGTTTCCCTCAGGTTCTGACCCTGTGTTGGCTGAGGTGGGTAAAATGCACAGGAACAGCAGAAAACAGTGGGGCCTTGGGCAGATGTCAGCTTCTCCACACTTAATACTTGACATTTTTCTGCAGGAAAATGTCTGGAATTGAAAATATTGATTTCTGCAGCTTCAGTTAAATAAAATCTAAGTACTTTCAAACATCCATTTCATCAAACACTCACATGAAATTGCTGTTAATAGCTCATTTTATGAATTGAGAGAAGTATTTTTGCTCCATGAGAGTGTGTGTGTGTGTGTGTGTGTGTGTGTGTGTGTGTGTATGTGTGGGAAATTGCATTTGGTGAACACAACGTTGCAGGGTGTGCTTCGTCTCGACTGTCACCGCTGCACCCGTCTGCATAGGTCATTCCTTGTGTGACATGACAGTAATAAGCCTGTTGCCAAATCTGGCTGAGTCAATTAGCCCTGCGATTAGAGAGGAGAGGAGGGGAGGGGGAGGGAGAAGAAGGTGAGGGAGAGAACAATCAGAGGAAGGCATGGACTGGATGGAAAGAAGGGTTAAGCGGGTTGTCTGTGGGGCGATGATGATGATGATTCTGTGGATGACCGATAAGATAAGATATACTTTATAGTCCCCAGAGGGAAATTGTGGACCTGTCACACCACCATGTACATGCATACACCTACATCTGCACACACACATATGTAGACAAACACATAAACAAATCTGTAACCACATGGCCACAGCTGGTTCCCTTCCAACTGCATATACACAAAGACACAAACACTCAGCAACAAAGTCCTAGAGGAAGATTAGACACACACACGCACACACACTCACACACACACACTCACACATGCACACGCACGGCAGGCTCAGCCAGGTCCCCAGGCTCTCATTACCAAAGCCCTGACCGGCTCACAGCAGGAGAATAGCAGGATGGACATCAACATCTCAGCTGTTCTTCCTTGCCTACATTGCCATGACTCCGATGTGCTTTTATATCAGTGGGAGGAGATGACAGGGTTGGAGGGGGAGGGGGGAAGGTGCACATGTCAGGAATAGAAGATGAAGATTTTTTAATCAAAACACAGGAAACACCAGTATGTTCACATCCAGAAACACCTGTTTGGCTCAAAGCACCATCGTGGTGTAGTTCAGGACATTTTTCAGATGCTCCACCACTGTGTGATTATCATATGGGCGTGGTCAGCAGCTAGCTTGTTTTTGTTGGTTAAGTAGGTGAGGCTAGTAGCAGCTACATTGCAGAAGGCGAGCAGAGAGAAAAAAAAAAAACCCCAAACAAAATCACTTGAATGTTGAGAAACACGGGGAATACAATGCTTTAGGGGTGCCGGTGATTGATGCTGCACACCTCAGCCTCAGGCAGGATCACATTAAAGAGACTGACAGCCCATCAAGATGACTGGCAAGAGCTGGGGTGAGATCTGGACCATCTGAGGGAGGGGTGGGGGGGGTGTCAGGACTGACAATACTCCTGCCTGTGTGAGAGGAGATACAGCTTCAAACTGCTCTTCTTTTTCTCCATGTGCAGACAAGGGTGGAGGCAGATAACCTTACGCGATACGGCCTCAAGTGTCTGGTGAAGGTCGCTCTCACCAACATGTCTGCTCTTTGATGCTGTAATAAAAGATTGGTGGTAATGGTGAGGAGTTTCTCCCCCTTTCCATCCACCTAGACCTGTGCTCCGGCTGCTTAGCACGACCTTTCATTTAACTTGTACCTGCAGCAGAAATGCTCCTCACGGCTTTTCTGCTGCTGAATGAGATTTTTCCGGAGACTTTGCCGCCTCAGGCTGTATTCACAGCGACAATAGCGCCGTGTCAAAAAATCCAGGATCCTCGTTTATTTCTGGGAGAGCGCTGCTTTAGCTCAGTGGGATGCTGCTGCTGCCGCCACGAGGGGCTACGGCAAGAAAACGCATAGTAGTCTGTCAAAAAAAAAAGTTCACCCTGCTTTAACTTTAGCTGCAGCACAGAGCAGTGTCATCTGGGAATGCAGTGTGTTTGCCGGTCCAGTGAGAAATACAATACAGTGTATGTTGTAATGTTTTACCTGTACCTCTTCCAAGGTGTTTTCGTGATTGCACAGATGTTAGCTTTGTGCCCAGGACGACAGCGTTTGTGCTCATGCGGAAAACCAGTGTTTGATTTCAGTATTTTCTGTTCAGAAACAGCAGCGCCATCTTTGGTTGGAGGATACATTACGCTCTCCTTCACTGATATCTAAATGCTTATACAAATAAATGATAAGAAATAAAAAACATTTTTTACCTCAACAATCTGTGTTTGTTAGAAGTTGTTCCTTTTAACGGTGTATTGACGAGATCCTCGATACATCTTGTGAACTAGCGTACAGCCTGTGCAGCAAAGAAGATAACAGTGGAGCCATGTTTGTAGTTCTGCTTCTGAAAATCTGGGTTCAGTTTGTGTAAACACTGGATTCAAGCATTGGTTATGTTCCGGGCGCAGATGTTCTGATGACAATAAACATCTGTGCATCATTAAAATACCTGCTGCCAGTTAACAGATAAAAAATATTATTTGGATTTCCCCCATGAGGTTGGCGTTGTGAAACCTGTGTGACTGAGTCAATGAGTGTACAGTGTCATGATCGCATGTGGGGCTGGGGGCTCGTTCTCCCTGTGAACCAAGTTGCTGTTGAATTAACTGAAAACACTCAAATTATGGTTTATGTCTCAGCATGTGTTTCCACCCACAAAGCTTTGGTGCTGGGACAGTGGTTGTCTGTTAGCTGAACAATGCTAGTCCCGTTAGCCCCTGGACATATAGCTTATGTAGCCACTGTTGCTACGGAAATGAGTAACTGCAGCTGTTATTTAGATATACTGTATCCTTCTGGAGCTTTCGCTTTACTGATGAGTTGCAGCAGCACTAGACAAACTGTTTCAACTGCAACAATCTGTGTCAGCTGTAATTCAGATACAATAGAGAGCAGAGAAAAGGTGGTGTATTGAGGGGGGGTTGGTGTTATAGGGTTAAAGTAGAAGACCCACATCCAAGGTGGTTGGCGTGATCACACCTAGTTAGAGCGCTTCTGTCAAAACCCTGGAGCATTTCAGTTTGTGTCCAGTCAGAGCCAGACCTGCGCTCCCCCAGAAGCAGGTCCAATAGCGTTTCAAATTTGGGAGGGGGTCTCGAAAAATGGATAAATAACCATAAGCATTTCTAATGCTACAATGAATGACAAAATAGATAAAGTCTAATTAAAATCTAATGTCATGTCTAATGTCATTGGTAATTTGAAATGTACTGTATGTGTGCCCGAGTCAGTGCGCCTGACTTTATCAGCTGCAACACGATCAGTCGGGACATGTGCAGGTCATGCTGCGTTCATGTATTGTTTTGTTCACCTGTGCTTAATTACTGTGCGTGGATTTGGTGTCAGATAGCAAACTCTCAATGACTGGCTACTGGAGCGCTTCTCCTGCCAACACAGTTCAGTTCAGCCTCTCTCATCTCATCAACACCCTCCTGTATATTATCCCATGAAATGACAAATGATCAACAGATTAGTTATGAAACTAGAAACAGGCCTACATTTTTTACGAAGTGCAGTGAGATGTTTTATTTTTCCTTGTCATATTTGGTATTAAGCAATAGATTCATGAAGCAGCTGTCTGTGGCTCTGTCAGGTTTATAATGTCAGATGTATTGTCTCCACAGCTGAGGTCTTATCTGATACTGGAAGAAATATACCAGCTATCTGTATGGTCTTGTTTTGTCATGATAAATATAAATAACATTAGTGAGAACCTGTGTGTGAATGCCATGTAGGCTATATGCGCAGATTTGAAAGTTCCTTGATTTACTTAAATTACTCTACAAATCATATTAGGGCTGAGCAATGAATCAAAATATCAAAATCACAATTATGGCCAAGTGCAATATCCAAATCACTGCAATTTTGTGGTGCTACAGAGACGCCCTGGCCTACCAATCATATTCTCCAGATGTAAAGGAACATGCTTATTTGATACAGACCCCATCAAAAATCACATCATCATCACTTTTATATTTCCGTGAAAATTATTTCATTATAAATGAAATAAAATCAAATTAATTGCAATATGATTTTTTTTTTTGCATATTGCTCAGTCCGACATCATATGTATTATATTGCCGTCATTCTTTGGACGATTGATAAGCAGAATTTGATTTGGGCAACTAAAACACATGGTCAAGGTTTTGTGATGAAAAAATCTGAGGCAACCAACATGCCTAGTCAGTCAGTAATAAAAAGGTGAACATCAGTTGCAGGTCTTGGACTCAAATCTCAGTCTTCTGCATGAAAGTCTGTATGTAAATGTTGAGTTGTGAATTGTCCAATAATGGATCTAAGTCCGAGAGCTACTGGGTTGTATTACCTGATGTCAAAACATTTTAATTTTATTTTACTTTCTTCTTGGAAGCATCTGTCCGAGCTTTTCACCTGAAACGGTTCTTTATGTCAAACGAGCTAGTAGACCAGCAAACACTAGTGAAATCCAGTGAGTGAAAAGAGCAGGTCAAAGTGAAAATGCATTCGGTTATAAAGCCACTCATGCTCAGTGTGAGGTGTTTGAGTCATGGGACAAACAAACAGTAACACTTTCTGGATATGTCACTGTAGTTGTGAGATTACTTCTGCATTCAGGGAGACTGTGTGGTGTTACCCGGTGTGATGCCTTATCTTAGAGAGACATATTTAATAAAGTCAGCTCACATAGGACCAAGGCTGGGTTACCAACTGGGCAACGCGGGCGACTGCCCTGAGGCCCCTGAGCTCAACTGACATGATAAGGGCCTTGAGGTGGTTCCTTCTCTGTAACATCACCTCGAGGCCCCTGTCATTAAGAGGGCTCCTCTAGTCTTAAGACCTTCATTATTTCAGTTCTATGTGTGTGTGCTGCAAATGAATCAGGTAGAAGTCTTGAAGAAAAACTTCACACTGCAGGTTTTTGGTTGTTCCTTATGCATTAATGCACAATCACAGGGGATCATTATCTTCTAAGTAATGGCTCAGACTTTGCTGTTTGGATGTTGGGTTTCCTCGTATGGAATCTGTGCGAGACAAAGAGAAAAGAGACACACACAGTCCTTGACCTTTATATTCCCATATTCACAAAGTGGTTATTGATATAAGGAGGGTCTGATGTTGACATAGTTACCCACCATCGCACGCACGCACGCACGCACGCACGCACGCACGCACGCACGCACAGGTTTTATTCTTAGGTGGATTCTCAGAAGACACTCATCATTCCTGTACTGAAACACTTCAGACTCACTTCCTCTATAAAATGGATGTTAATCAGGCAGGCTCCAAGTGCCTCTCCTCCTGTTTGCCCTTGGGAGGTGTGTGTGTGTGTGTGTGTGTGTGTGTCTATGTGTGTTTGTGAACGAAAGACAAAGAGGGAGGGTGGGGGGCCAAAATCATTGTCATAAGGGAGAAGAGATTGTCTCTTTGAAATTCAAGACAAAGGCCAGTGGTGATACAGGATTTTGTGTGTGTGTGTGTGTGTGTGTGTGTGTGTGTGTGTGTGTGCGTGCGTGCGCGCATTTGTGTGTCTGTGTGTATTGATGAACATCCATTCAGACTTTAAGGGATACATTTAGGCTAATGTTAGTCATAACACGGACCAGTAAGAGCCTTACATTAGCATTTGTAAATAAGCCTCATGTGGTCTCGCCTTGAGATTGCATCCTCTCTTGTGCACTGTCCAGACACACACACACACACACACACACACACACACACACACACACACACACACACACACACACACAGCTTCTTCCTCCCATCCAAGAGGTCCGAGGTCAAGCAAGTCTGGAACATGGATGAGTTTGAGGACTTGGCATTCATTCATGTTTGCACAACAGCTTTATTTTGATCTGGTCTCCCTTCACTCTGCCTCTGCTGACAGAACATATGGTCGTCTGCATCCATGTGAACCAGACGTTATAGGGACTAACTGTAGTTCAGTGTTGTGTCTGAAGTTTATATTCACTATTCAGTCATAAGCACCAGTGTTGGTACTGATGAACTGAACCAATATCTTTTTTGTTATTGGTGTTACCCGGCAACACTGGCACAATTTAGATCTTAATTGGTTTGGTAGTTTATTTCCTTGGCAACATTTAAACTGTTGAAAAAGGTGGATGAGAAGATGATTGGATGTAGCTGTGATGTAAACAAAGACTGATACTTAGACTGAAGAGGAGTTAATGGTATCCCCTCACATGGAGGTTATTAGTGCCATATGCTGATGTTTACTATCGGTAAGGCGATGTTGTACTTCGGTCCATGCACCCTATATAAAACAGGTATCATATGCATTCGTGTTGTGGCTTTTGCATTGTGTTGAGCCCTCTGGGCCACCATAGATGACCACTCCTTGCAAACAGTTGTCACTAAAGAACACTTTATTTTTGTGGTAGCTGTAGCTTTGTGGTTGCTAGCATAGTTTAGTTTGAATGACAGTATCAGAAAATTGTTAAAATGTATTTTACATTAATTATTTTTAATGAGTTGGGAGTTGCACATGTTGTATTGGCTCCAGTGTTAAATGTCCCAACATGCCACACACACTGTTAGCTCGATGTCAATGATCATTATGTTTCCAAGTCAATTTTAAATGTCATTTTATTTGTTTCCAGTGCCTGTATTAGTAGAACAACATCGACATACATTAAGCCACAGGAGCAGTATACCATAGACACTTGTTGCTCTTCACTACAGATAATGTTTTTTTTAACAGTTTTTACACCTTTTACCACAAAGTGTGTATTGACAGTACATATGTTATATTGGATTTTTGCTCATAATGCTTCTACATAAAATGACATTATATTTTGCATACATAGATATTAAAGATTCACATCAGGACACATAATGCTGACTGGATTATGTATTAATTAATTATTAATCTGTTGATTGTAAATGTATCAGTATAATATTCATCACCCATGTATTTGTGTTCCAGTCTTGCAGGACAATATCTACTTATAGTGATGACAACATCTTAAAGCTTTTGCACTGGTGTTTGAACACTGGCAAAAGATCATTGTCTGGTTTAATACAGAAACAGTCACAGTGGCTTGAGTTGACCTGATTCAACCATAACCATGATCTTTCACTAACATTAACCAAAGTGCTTCTGTCACCTAACTCCAACCACAGCTGGAGTCTGGATGTGAACCCTAGTCTTGGGTGCTGTTCATAAATGCAGCGCTTCATTCATAAAAACCTCTGAACATAATCCAGCCAGCGATGATGTTTGTCAGCAACGTTATTAAGAAAATAATTCTGTAATATATAACCATGATGTGCATAGTGAATCCCTTTGACACAAACAGCTGTAGCTTTGTTTAGCTCGCTGTCTGAACGTTGTCTGTTCAGCTGTCGTCAGAGAAAACAACAATGTGAAAATGTGAGAAAGGTTTCTGAACAGATTCCTCATTAGCTCAGCGATCAACATGGCAGCCACTTTAATATTTAACAGCACATGTTGTGCTAAGTGTGTTGTGGGGATTTCCAAGGCTACTTGAAGATCGTTGCCGTGGGTCACTGGCACTGTGGGAAAGCTGCAATTTATGGTAATTTAATTCTGTAATGATCCTAGTCAAGAAAAATGTGTATGATGTGAAAAATAATTCTCAGAGAGGTTGCCCACATTTTTCAAGTTCCTTTCATTAATTAGATTTTATTTAGTCACTTTTGAGCAGCAGAACAAGCTGAAAACCCAACATTGACATGATCTCATATTCAGCTGTCAGGCCATACTTGTTAGCAAATATCTGCTAGGTCTCCCATCCAGCAGACACTTAGCAACTTTAACATTTATCTGTTGTTGGGTTTCCGTCCATCTGATGGATGAAACTGTTTGATTGATGTTTCCAGATGAGAGAGAACAGGGATGGGTGTTTGTGACCAGGCGTATAAAGTTTTCATGCTCATGTTAACGTCAGGTTGATAAAGAGCACCTGTCAATCATCAGTCTTACATCTTACCTGAAAAGACATTTGTATTGAACCCTGCCAGGATTAGCAAAACAACATGTGTGTGTTGCCTTTAGGAATTAGCAGCGTGGTTGAATTACACCTTTGACAAATCAATGGTTGGTTGAAAATATTATAACTGTGCATATAAATCATAGATTTATACAGAAGGTAAGTTATATAAACACTAAGCCTTGTTTCTCAACATGAGCTTTTGCTTTGAGTAGTCTCATGTTACACATCTGCCATCAGTGAGGAGTACGAATGGCTGGACAGTCTGAAAACAGTCTGAACCTGGAGACCTGCCACTATAGGCTGGAGACCCTGTAATTATTATTTCAAAAAAACAGACAGACGTGACAGACTGAACAGGCTGGAAGAAAGCGAAAGAGAGAGAAAGATGGACGGGATGAATGACTCATTAAAGGAAACAGAACAGAATAAATCTACTCATTGTGGCAGCGCATCACTATGACTGAAGGACGAGGCGGAGACAGACGAAGCAGGGTCGTAGTGAAGAATAACTAAAGCAACTGAACTCCCTTCAGTCACCTTTTTACACTGATGCAAAGATTTCTGACCTACAGACAGTGTAGATCAGTGATTCTCAGCCAGGTGTACATGTACCACAGGGGAACCTCTGCGTGGACCAGGACTGTATGTGATATCCTCTAAACAATTTCTAAAACAGTGATTACATCACAGTTATTAGTCCAAGTAACATGAATAGGCTATTTTATGATGACGTGTGGAGTTTCCATGTTCTCCTCCTTGCCACTGTGATTTGCCCACGGTTGTGGATGTGAGTTTGAGTGGGATTAATGACGTGCAGGAAGGATCAGTAGAGAACAGACCATAATATCAAGACTTAGATTTGGACCATAAACTGTAAATAAAGATGGACATAGCCTCCGTGACATTACCCACAGGTTCCTGAAGAGTTGTTCTCAAGCTCAGAGTGAGCTGTTCCACCGTCGCCATCTTGGCAGTGCCTGACTCCGCCCCTAACTTCCAGCTGATCCAAAAATGGACAAAGAGGAGGCGAGACTTTGGTGCAAACCAATTTGTCGCAAGCATACGCTCACCCGCCTTTCACTCAACCTGAATACGTCACCAATTATGCAGAATTATGTACTAATAAACTGTGAACAGGTGAGTTATATAAACAGTTGTCATGAAGGAGGAAATTAGCTTTAGAGACCAAAACAGTTTTTTGCACCGGGCTGTAAACATGTTTATTTCTGCTGTAGAGCTGGAGTTTTAACATGGGAGTCTATGGGGACTGACTCACTGTTGAAGCCAGACTCTAGTGGTCATTGGGGGTTTTGGCACTTCACTGTGAGCTTCATTTTTCAGCCTCGGAGGATGCTGCTTGATTTGGACACATTGAATAGGTAAATATAATACAGGCAGATGTGACTACTGTGGGCAGGAAGAAACAGTAGCGCATGTTATAATATGAGGTAGAAAGACTGCATCTGATCCAAAACTTCAAAGAAGAAGAAGAAGAGGACGAGGGAGAAGGAGACAGGTTTACTTTTAACAGCAGGATGTATTGTCATTATTTTCAGTTTGTCTCAGTCAAAGACGTAAAGAACATTGTCGTCTGTTGTGCCAGCAGGAAAATCCTGCCTACTGCGAGAAATACAACATTTAATTTATCGAAACATCTGCTACAGCAGCGATGTGCAACAACACCAGCACTGACAGGGAGGCCTCGACTTCCAGCGATACAGGCGCTCTGACTAAGCAACAGAAAGTGGATTTCAGACCAGGGCACGGTGGTAGAGAGACGTTAAGTGGACAAGATCTGAAGGAGCTCGTCGCCGGGTTTATCACAGAGGAGATTTTACCTCTTTCCACAGCTGACTGACTCTCATTTCGACGCATTATAGAGGAAATACCCGTGAAGAGCAATGTCAAGCTGCCACAGAGAAAGACGTTTGCTGGGTACCTTGTTGAAGGATAAGTGTGATGGAATCTAATGTGAAGCCCACACCTGAAGAGGTGTTTACACCACAGCTGACGTTTGGAAAGCGATCAACTAAAGCTTTCAGGGTGTAACTGTTGGACCAGCAGCTCCACACGCCCGCTATAGCAGATTAAAAAAAAACAGACACGTTTGATGTTATTGGCGCAGAGATATAACAAATTCATTCATCATATGGACAAAGCTGTAGCCACTGTCACAGACAATGCATCACATTTATCCAAGGTGTTTTAAATACATCAGCTTGTTCATTCTGAGTCTGATTCTGAACAGGACAGTAACAAGGATGTCACCGTGACGGATCTCACAGAAGTCAGTTACTCTTCCTCCACAGCACAGGTGTGTATCGCATACAATTAACCTCATTCCTACTGTTGAGAAATACTTCGCCTCCAGTGCAGAAACCACTGCTGTTTATGGGAGTAGTATCGTGAAATGCACAAGACAAGTCGATCTACAGCTACATCAGAACATTGAGTGCTGTCGTGAATCCGCTGATGGCAGCATTGGACGTCTAATGAGGGAAAAACTGTTATTATGGGATGTTATTCCCTCTTCAAGAATGACACCTGGCTTACCAGATGTCATTGTGAAGGTTTACCTACATTTCTAGATCTCTTATCTTTTTGTACATTTATTTGGGCAGATTTGTTGCGTTGCAACATTAGTCCAAATAACAATATTCATCACAGCTAATAAAGTAAAGAGGTCAATAAATAGCCTGAAGCAAAAATGTATGATATTGATGCCACATGGTTTAGATCTATAGTGAATATTGCACATAAAAAATGGCTCAAATGCCAAATTAAATAGTAATAATTGTACAACTATAATAAAAAGATAGCTGGTGTACTGGATAGCAGCTTGTTGCAGCTGCCACTTGTCTGAAGTTTGGTTGAGAGACGAAGTTAGGAGACAGTAGAGTGCTCCTGCAGAGGAGGGACCTCTGTGTCCTCGACGTCAGGCAGCCATGATGGAATGGACCTTTTTTTGCATTTGAGACAGAGCCGGAGGACAGCTAGTTGGCAGAACAAGTAATGGACTATTTGAGGTCATGGGTGGTGTGAGGTTGAGACTCTGGACCAGTTCTCAAATGTCATAACCATTTACATGAAGTCAAAGTCCTGAATGGCAGGTCTCGCCACTCTGCAGCCGTCTTGGCAACGCCCCCGGACAGCTATTCCAGGCTAACAAGCAGACCCAAGGTTTCATGATGCCAACTTTGATGATGCCGTCTGCTACTCCCTGCCACCATCAGTCGTCATAAACTTCAACTGCGCACATGTGTCAGTACAACAACACAACTGGCTCGATATCAGCTGTAATCAAGTAGATGATTGGGTGTTTTAGCGATATCTAGTTCGTGGAAACGAGTTATTGCAATGAGCACAAAAAGGTTATTTTGAGATAAAGATGATAGCTGAGATGTGAGCTGACCCTGAGTCACGACAGTGCTTTTAAATTGTGAGTCAGGTTAGTCAGCTGACTCTGGCTCGGATCACGTAGCCAATCTAGAGCTCACATCTACAATAGGGACGACCTAAAAAAGCCTCAACACACTGATCCGAGCTCAGTTTGTGTCTGTTTAAGAGACGTTATCTCTGGCTACAAGAGGTGAAGTCGTGGAAATTGACTGAACAGTGTGGATTCAATTTAATTCATTTTCCCCTCTGCTGGGGAGCTAATGCTAACTAGCCGGCCATCTGCAGATATCACACCGATGTCAACTCAAACAAACAGCAGACGTTCAGTTTCTGACCTGTCTGTGCTCAAAGTGATAATAAAGTGGAGGCCTGTTTTCTGACAGTCCATATGCAGCTTGATGGGATAACATTATTTTTTAAAATATGCATATTGATGATGTCCTTGCAGGTTTTTATTATTCTTATTCTGTTTTGCACATGTAGGCCTAAAAAATGAGTCATTTTGCATTTGCAGTTTTATAACCGGTGTGTTTACAGTTCAGCCTGTAATGTGGACTTGACACAATTTTATATTCAGGGAAACAACAGTATTGCTCTCTTGTTGAATGTGGGAGAAAATTGAAGTTCCCAGGATAAATTCTGAGAAGCTCTTTATGCGACATTAGTATTTATCTGATGTAACTGAATCACAAACAACCGAGCTGTATCAAAATGAATCAATTCTGGACTTTGAATCAAAATCAAATCACATTAGAATGTGACACAACTGTTTTCTTGTGACAAAGAGATTTCATTGTTGCCAACAGAACATGTGGTGTACAGACCTTGATTTTCTGATACCAACACAGTTAGCACTGCAGTGTATGGACACCAGTGTCCTTTTCACTGGTAAGCTAAAACTCTTGTGGAGATTCACAATTGTATATTTTAAATCCTACTACACACCTGATCCAGAACCTAATTCTCAGTGCTGTACCTGTGCAATGTTTGTTCACCAGTCACAAGCTGCTGCATGTGGCAGCAAGACAAGTGAATAATTAATAATTAATATCACTAAAAAGTGGATTTTTTTTGAACATGTCAGTCACACCATTTGAAATAATAATAATGGTCGTAGGCTTTGGCAGCCCAAATATCTGATGTATTATATAATCGCAAGGTTTGAAAAAAATGTAATTATATTGTTGTATTTTATGTTTCAGTAATTTATTTTAATAACACATAATTATATTATTGCATTTAATGTTTCTGGTGTTTTTTGTTTACAACACATAATTAATTTCAATATGAAAAATATCCCACATGGTGGAAAATATTTAATATTATTGGCCCAAGCCTGACAGGTTGACACACACACACACACAAACACATACACACACACAGTTCAGGAGAGTGGAGCCATCTTCAGTGTTATTAGATACACAAAATATTTAATTATGAAATTACATTTGCTAAATTCAGCAGGAATGTCCTTGTTATTCACTTACTGGTAGGATAATAAACAGTAAACAACTTTCAGTACAACCACCACTGATCCAGGTGTTTTATTAACGAAATTTCACACGTCCACACACACACACACACACACACACACACACACACACACACACACACACACACACACACACACACAAGAACCTACTGTTCTCTTATTCACATGCACAACAGACACACATTGGAGAACACAATTTTAGTCTCTCACACTGTTGACCTAAACCAGGTTAGAGGCTGAACCAATGAGTCTTTTCACAACACTGCATGTAATCCCCCCCCCCCCCCCCGCTCTGTCGTCAGGTGTCTGCTTGCTATTGTTCTCAGATTACACATGTGGGCAAATCTGCCGCCTCCATACACAGGTGCTTTTTAATTTAAATGTAAATGGTGATAAAATAAATCATGCTCTCTCTCTGTCGCTCTCTCTCTCTCTCTCTATCTCACACACACACACACACACACAGATTTGTGTTACACTTCAGCAGCTCTCCACTGATTATGATAATTCTAACATTGACTCTGAACTTAAATTAATATAACAGGTACTGAGAGATTTGTTCATATTTGTATGCATTGCATGAAGCGAGTGAAGTAGAATCACAACCGTACAGCGATTCCTCCTGTTTCGTTTCTTTCAGTTGGAGCGAAGTGAATCTTTGAGGAAAAAAAAGAGCAGTTCAGCTCATATTTAGTTAAATATCATATTACAGTTCACACTTTCCCATCCATATATCTTACTGTAAACTTTTATATTTTGTAGGTAGATTGATGTTCCTATTTACTTCTCATGTAGAAGGATGTGAGTGACAGATATCTCAATATGAGGCCAAATGAAAACTGGACAGATGACACTAGATGTGGGTGAGAAACAGCCGTCACTTTTTAAAAAGTCAAGTTTGAGTGAATTTGAATTAACACATAATTGAAGGTCAGAGACGCTCTAACTCTTCAGTCTGTAAATGTCCCCACATGCTTTCATGAAAACATTATTAAGCATTATTTGTCTTGAGATTGTGATTTTATATTGTAGCTGCAGTTCTGTCATTATTGTTAAAGCCTCCCAGTGGTCACATATCCTTTCATGTAATCTTGCCATTTTAAGGTGATGACGTTCTTATGAACTTGTGGAGAGGGTTGTGAGGATGAGACATTATTGTACAGCTGATGGAGCTCCTCTCATCTCTGGTGCCTCCAGTCAACTATAGCTTTGCTCGATGGCGTCCCTCACTTTAAAGGTGTAATGTGTAAGATCGTGCTACTTGCTCCACCTCCATAGGGGGCAGCATTTCACCTCTTCGCCCCTGTCCAGTTAATCATGCTGTTGTTTCCCCCATGTTCCTTATAATTTAATATTTATATGTGCATTTATTGTCAATAGTTGTGGATAGCACTGTAATAATGAGTACTTGTAATACAAACAGTATCTTTTTATCTACCTATAAAAATATGAAGGTAAGCGGTTACTGCATGACACATGAGTGTCAGGCCACAGCAGCATGAAGAAGGGATGATGACATCATCACAAAGGCAGAATCAGAAAATAAGGTTTATTGCCAGGTAGGTTTTTACTTACAAGATATTTGGCTTGGTGTTTGGTGCGGTATCCAATAAACATATTGACAGGAAATAACAATAAAAAGGCAATATACTGCAACAGTCAAAAAAAATAAATATACATTGATACACATATTAAAAAAAAAATAAAACTATGAAAAAAACTATGTACAAAAGGAGTAATACTCCAAGGTGTCACTGTAATGTGGTGATGGTTGATGAGGCCAGAAGCAGAAGAAAAGGCAGGTGCTGGTCCATCGCTGGGAATGACTGGACTGGAATTCATTCAATACATGTGATAGAACAATTAGTTTAGATCATACAAGTTCTTTATATTCAAACATGTTATCTCTGTTGTGTGTGTGTGTATAATAAATAGTAAGGATTAAATAAATACAGTATTAGGCAGTGGTATAACTATGGTATAAATATTCATTATTATGAATCAGCAGTATGAACATGTATACACTGTGGCTCTGATGTAATCACAGTTCAGTGGCAACAAAGCTGACATAGCAGGATCTGTGTTGAAAAGAAGCTAGAAATACTCCGAACAGCCTGACTGGCACCAACACTCATGGTCAAAGTCACTGAGATCACATTCCTCCTCATTCTGATGTTTGATGAAAACATTAACAAGCTCCTGGCCTGTATCTGCAGGATTCTGTACATGACACTGCTGCTGACGCACGATTTGCTGATCGCATATTTGCATGAATAAGCAGGTGTGTACAGAAGGTGCTCAGTCAGTGTATATTATATATTGTATATACAGTATATATTAATAAATCTAAATACATGGGGAGTACTGGGGTTTAACTGTTAACCTGAATCATGTTGTAGGTGTCATGTTATATGATTTAAGAGATACTTATCAGGTGATCAGTATTTGTCTTGTGCCTGTAATAAAATACATTAATGGCTATGACAGAGTCTGGCATTTTGGAAAATGTATAAAATTATAATTTTTTGTATTATTTGTCTTATGTAGTGTTGTATTATGTATCATCTACTTTTTATAAAATCCCTCCTCATGCTGTATTAACACATTTCCTACTTGTGATAGTGTCGCCATGAAACGAGCAGGAGTGGAGACAAACAGTCTCCCGGCTCAGTCTGGTGCAGAGAATGATTAGAGGTCTGAGGCCTGAAATAAGTCTTCCTCTCTGCTGCTCCGCCTGTGCTTGCATCATCAGGTTTAGGATTTGGAAGGATAAAAAGAGCCTTCCTACCAGATACAGATTATTGACAAGTGTATAATGGCGTCCATAGGCGTTACTCTGACATATACACGGAGACAAGGCCTGAAATCAGTGAGCAGCTCCTTCAAGCATAGAAATAATCCAGCACAGATCTTCCCACACAGACTGCTACGGCACACACAGGCAAATAAATACTGATGCATAGCGTACGCAGGACACAGGGACACACAGGCATAATTACAACGAGTCCCGTCTACACAGCCGGGTGTTGTGGCTGGATTTAACGGCCGAGGGTTTCAGGAGCACGGGGATTGGGGGAACATCTGTGCCGCTGAACTGTCTGGTTGCAGGATTCAAGAATATAGGTCAGCACTGCAATTTATTTCTGTTTTCTCTGCCTCATTCTCTCTCTCTCTCTCTCTCTCTCTCACACACACACAAAAGTATAGATACACACTCTCCCCATCTTTCTTCGTCTCTTCCCTCCCTGCTAACTCAGTGCAGTGCACACACAGAGGAGGCATGTAAGGTCACACACAGACACATCTACATTCTGCATGCATGCAGGGGTAGAATGAAATGACGGAGAATGAAGGAGAGACTGAGAGGCGAGGTTTGGAGATGGGTTTTTGTTGCTGTGACAACCACATAGCTGCCTATCACTGCTGTTTTTCTAGACACGCGCAAGCCCCACTGTGCATGCTCTCACGCAAGCACAAGCGCACACACACCCCTCACCTCGGCAATTGTCGCCTCAACCGCACTGTTCCCCTTCTGACTGACTGAAGCGCACACACACACACACACACACACACACACACACGCATTTACAGAAAAAGAGGTTGCGCTCGAGGTCAGGAAAGAAAGTGTCAGGGAGTGAAAAAACGATTAGAGATATGAGAGTCTGGAGAACAGTAGATAATGTTCACTTCTTGGACAAGCTTTCATAACAGGATATCAAAGGTTGTGTGAGTCCTGTGGCTGAATGTCAGCAACATATGTACTGTTATTGCAAAGGACCGGCCAATTACAACAGTCGGCGGGCAGGGCGACTGTTGCTATGGTCAGCGCCTAAATGTCGTCAAGGCAGAGCAGATTGAACAGGAGGAGCAGGGATCCACAGCCAGACCGCTGTACTGACATCTGACCAAATGTCTCTCTCAAAGCCTCGTTCACTGTCACACGTCATCACTTCCCTTCAGTCAAATCTGTTTGTGATTGAGTTTTGCAGTCGACTTTCATGCTGTTTGCTGAACCCACCTCTCCTTGGTCTGTCTTTTTCCTGCATTTCCCAGAGCACACAAATGTATTGCATAAGATCATTCATTCGTTATTTACTGTATGTTCTTTATGGGGCTGAAATTAGCTGTTAAATCAATTGGTTGATTAACTGAAAAATATATATAATATAAAACAGTTTTGATAATAAACAAATTGTTTGAGTCACATCAAGCAAAAAATGTCACGTTTGATCTGGGGATCAGTTGCGTTCGCAGATGCCGGCCTGGTTAGAGGAAGGTTCCAGTTTCTTTTTCTTCGTCTTGACTGATCAGTTTGTAGTTTGAGCCGTGGCAACTGGCAAATTGTGATGGATATTTTTCACTCATGTCTGACATTTAATAGAGCGAACGATCCAGTGAGAAGATAATTGACAGATTAATCTAAAATGAAATGATAATGGAAATAATCGTGAGTTGTAGCCGTAAGCCGAACATGGCATTTGTTTTGTGAAATAATGTAGCACCATCAGTCTTTTCCTCTGAAGGTTAATGTTTAAGATGAGAGCAAGGTGGTCTTGGTACATACAGTGTATCTAACATAGTGTGACACAGTGTGTTGGTGTCTGTCGACTTATTTTTATCCACATTAAGAAAACCAGAGTGATCTCCAAATATCACAAAAAAAAAAGGTGTAAAACTTTGTGTATGGATGAAGGCCTGGGGTTGGCTGAGCGGGCGGCTGTGGCTCAGGAGGAAGAGCTGGTCATCCACTGATCAGAAGGTCAGTGGTTCGGTCCCTGTTCCCTGCGTGTCAAACACACTCACGACTTTCATGAAGGGTCTGACTTAAACGTCCATTGAAGCTTCTTCCGAAGAGACAAAACAAACATTAATACCATATTTCAATTATGTTTTCTGCATTTTCCTGGTGCTCTTTTAATGACGCCATCTTTTTGCACCTCTTCTTCTCCGCTGGTTTAATGGGACTTTAAATTTTGTGCCCTAGTTAGTTTATCTTAACTCTGAATATTCACACAAGTGGAGGGAAATTCATTTGCAATTACATTAGAGTTTTTTTTTTTTTTAATGTGTGTTACATTCGGATGAAAACCTGCAGAACTACATGCATAATGATTAAGATGTTACACTGGGTGGTGCAGTTCAACTACAACGTCAGAGGTTTTATTAGTAGCTCCTGTTCTCTGAGACTGTTTCCTCTTTCAGAGCTGAAGGATAATGCAACTTAAATATCAATAAGTTTTCAGGTCTAGAACATTCTGATCAGCACATGATCTTAGGAGACTGGGAACAGGGTGAACAACAAGCCTGGCTCTGTCCAAAGGTAAAAAAAAATCCACCCACCTACCAGCACCTGAAAATCTCACTAACGTCGTTTCTCGGGTTTTGTACAGAGGAAACAGATGAAAGACATTTTTACCTTATTTTAGAGAAAACATTAATTGATTTATAGTAAAAATGATCCATGAATTGAGGCGTAGTTGAAGTGTTGCTCATGTAACATCATTACCTAATGGGCGTTGAGGGACCTCGAGTTATATCCGTTGTTGTTTACTGATCCCTGTCAGGCCCTCTGTTCTCTGGAGAGCAGGGCTCTGAGGGGTTGACTGAGCATTCGGAGACTCTCTGTAGCAAACACACTAATTTAACCCCCGGTGATGCTGGAAGCACAGGCCTCACTGTCTTCAAGCTGCGGCCCCCGTCCTTTCTTTCCCCCCCCCCCCCCCCCCCCCCCCACCGCTTCACCTGCCTCACCTTCATCAAAGGTCACATTACCTCCCCGTGTGACAAACACAACAAAAGACATGTTTCTCACTGTTCTGTCTCTGTACACTCTCTTCTCTCTACACCCACAACATCCATCCTCTCCTCCGTCTCTCCATCTCTCTCTTGTCTATTTTTCTCATTCTCTTGGCTCTGTCCTGTTCCCATGGAAACTGCTGGTCCTTCCGGTAAGGTAAGGAGAGTTTTGTTGGCGAGAGTTGCCTTAGTTGTAAGTTGTGATGTAATCGAACCAACAGTTCCCAGGGCTGCTGTTTATGGTCATGACAGTGGTAGGCTGCTGACGACGATCAGGCTTCCTCCTGTCTGACTGTGGCACAGAGTGGCTCTCTGAGGTGGAGGGTGTGTGTGTGTGTGTGTGTGTGTGTGTGTGTGAGAGAGAGGCTGTATACATATATATTGCTATTTGTGTAGAGCTCTGAATGTAACTCCTGCTGCTACACAATCAAGTTGGAGAAAACAAAATGGAGGTGACACTAGGAGCCTGGTGATAATAAAAGACGATGGAAGGAGTAAAAACACTAAAATAACCAATATAGTGTGATTTATTTCACAATGACAAAACATAGAAACATGCATTATTATACCAGCAAATCAAGATAGTGTATCGGCATCAGAAAGACAAGTATCAAAAACAACAACAACAACAACAAAACAGTGGCCTCATGAGGATAAATGGTCTCTTTTCATTGACAAAGCAATAGCTCAGTCTGTGTTAGTCTTAATGGATAATTCCAGTTTATCACAACTTAGTAGTTTTGGCCATCGTTCCCCTCAGTAATAATAACACTGTAATCTCAGAGTTGATTGCCGAGATCTGGAAACACAGTAAAATCAGGTTGTAAACAAATCCCCAGATTAGCTGAATTTAGGCCACGTCTAGACGAAGCCGTCTACATTTTAAAACACTGAAACTATTCGCCTCCACATGAGCGTTTCCGTGTCATCTGTCACTTGCTGCTGAAGCTGGAGTTATGCTGCTTGGAAGCATTAACTTAACAGTGCATTCAGAAATTAAATCTAAAAATTTTGAAATTTCAGCAAATGTATTAATTAGCACAAACTTAAATATCAGATTGACACAACTATTCAGAGACTTTGATATGACACTTGAATTTTCACACACATCTGTCGATATAAGGTCTCACAGCTGACAGTGCAGATCAGAGCGAAAACCAAACCATGAGAGAGAAAGGTTCTGCCTGCAGAGCTCAGGGGCAGGATTGTGTCGAGGCGGGAAGGCTACAAAAACATTTCCGCTGCACTGAAGGTTCCCAAGAGCGCACTGACCTCCAAAATTCTTAAATGGAAGAAGTTTGCAACAGCCGGGAAAATACTGTATAACCTCTTTGGCAGAGAACAAACAAACAAACAAACCAACTACAGTGTCATTCAGCCGAGTTGAAATATTGTTGAAAAATGATCTATTTCGCAATGTTGAGGAAAGACATAAAAATTCCTGGATCATCACCAGAATTGAATAGGTTCCTTCCTGACCAATGCCCCATCCCTCCAACAAGTTCAGTGCAAATCAGTTCAGTATTTTCTGCGTAATCCTGCTGACAAACAGACAAACAGGCACAGGTGAAGAGATAACCTCCTTGGTTGAGTTAATTATAATAAACCAGATTGAGGGAATACACGTTCTCACACTCAGAACAGGTAAAAAAAAAAAATCAAGCCATGTAGTAGTTTGGATGAGATTATTTCTTTTTCCAGTCTGATGAATTATTAAAACTGCTCAATTTTAGATGAGGTTTGTAACTGAGGAGAACAAGACTCCACATTTATTTACCTGGACATCAAAGGTGATGCCAGCTTCGAAGATGACTATAGATATATTCAGATGATAGATTACCATCTACTTTCTATTGAGTATTTTTAGTAATATTTCTGGAAAGAAGGCCAGATAATACTTTTTTGTCTCTATATTGTGTCTCTGGGTAACCACAAATGGATAGGACTGAAAACTAGTTTTGTCTAGATAATAATAATAGTTTTGGTATTTTTACATCCGCTTACATCTGTACAGATGCTTATAGGAGTCTGAGTGTTACATCACCTTTATGTCTCATCCTGGTCTCTCAACGTTTAGATTTTGGTCATTTTTACAAAATACATTTCATTACTAAACATCAAGAATCCAGCTCTCGCTCTCCTCACCTCCTATCCATCCTTGGGCCTGGCTGGCTCTGCAGTGTGACTAGAGTTGCTCTCAGACTTTCCATCTGTAGTATTAATGGTGTCTTCTCTCTCCTCCTCTCCGATCTGTCTGCCTGACACTGGCCGCCTGGAGTGCCTGTGTGTGTTAAATCTCCGCCTTCAGTCTGCCATGCCACAGAGCTAAAACCCCAGAGTGGCTTTGTTGTGCTTCTGCAGTAGAATCTCTGCCTTCAGCCTGTCTGCCATAGAGCTAAATCTCAGCATGGCTCTATGTATGTATGTGTGTGTGTGTGTGTGTGTGTGTGTGTGTATGTGTGTGTGTGTGTGTGTGCATGTGCGTGCATCTGCAGTTGAATCAGTTTCCAACTTCCCTGCCACAGACCTAAAAACCTCAGCTCTGGTTTTCCCTGAATTAAAACAAAAATTTAGAAAGACATCCTGAGCATGTGGATGTGATCGTGCCTCTAGCTTACCTTCACTGGAGTGACTTGGCACTGCATTTCCTGCTCTGCTATTCTTTTTCTTGCACCTAAAAGTTGCACCTTAACTTTAAAAAGAGATACTCAAAAAATGCAAATTACACCAAGTCCGGACTCCCGTACTTCGGAGTTCGAACTTGAGACAGGTGAGCTCAATAGTTCATTTAGCTTTTTATAGCGTTAGCAGTATGAAAATGTGCTACACAGTGTTAGCGCTAACAGCATCTGTACTTGCAGCAGGTGAAGGCAAATTTAGAGCAATTTTGAAATTAGATTACATTTAACTAGATGAAAGGTTTGATCAGACAGAAAGCAAAGTGAATTTTCTCTCTCTGTTGTTTGTGCGAATTTGACTTCTGGACTAAAAAAGCCAATTTACCAACTGGTTGCATAATATTGGGAAACATCCTTATTTTTTGCAGCTTATGTTCACCATGTTCACTGTCTAAGGTTAGCATGTTAGCATGCTAACATTTACTAATGACCACAAAAAAAGCTGAGTTGAAAAAGTTGAAAAGTTGAATGTTCAGCCTACTGGTGGTGCGAGATGAAAAACCAGGGGGTCAGCAAAACTATTGGGATTCACTTTCTGGGGATCAGGAGTGTCTGTACTGACACCGCCGTCTCCACTCGGTTAGCTTATGAAAAATGTGAGGCTCATTTAAAGCTGAGGCACAACTGAACTTAAGCCAGTTCTTTTTAGCCAACATATTTTTAGCCAAGCAAGTTGTCTACAGGAAGACGAGTACTTTTGTACTATAAGTAACTTAACTTATTAATGTTGCTGGAATGTCATAAACACATATAAATAAATATGGCAGCTACACCTCATACTGTGGTGAGATACTGTAGCATGCGGTGAAGGATGATGTTACATGAGGTACATATATATATAGATATATATATATGTGCGTATGTGTGCGTGTATAAAAGGTATATTATATAATATAGCTACTCCAAAAATGGACAAAGGCATTGTTGCAGTTTCAAACCATCGCTGCCTGACGATAGTAAAAGCAAAAGCCTGAAATTGCAACAATGCCTTTATATGTTTTTGGAGCAGCTCTAATCCAATCACCACCTCCTTTTAGCTTTGATAGGAAACTATTTTGCCTAAATATCTGAACAGAATTCCACCTATAATATAGTGTGAGGGTTATAACTTTAGTGTTGCCCAATCAGCTTTCAGTAACAGGCCTCTCTCTCTGCCCATTAGCCTGCCCACTGTTGTAAACAGTGAGACAAAGTGGAAGTGTTTCTGCTTTCATAGGTGGTTTTAGTAAACTGGTGAAATCAGCCTGGATAAGGTAGAGTGAAAAAGAACAAACAACTGTCATTTTACTTTGTATCAAAACACCTCTAGCAGATCATGACGTGAGGCAGCAGAAATCTGCCAGCTTTTATTTGTATCAGCATTTCTCTTGCTCAATTTTCCCTTTTACTTTTACCCACATCGACTTTGTTTCATTTACCACCATGTCCGCTCAAGGTGATATTGATTATACCATTACCTGTGAGTTTTACTTGTGGATGGTGACCTTTCCTGTTTACTGTCTCGCCGATCTTGCTGTGTCACTGTGTTTAAGACTACCCAGCACTCTGCATCTCCCCTTATCTCTTTTATTATCTTACCCAAGTACCTGTCTGCACCACTGCTATAACATCTGCTCATGCATTTGTCCTCAAAGTAGCGTCCAGGGACCTCTCTGGGTCCTTGAGGGCCTTCACGAAGGTCCTCTGCAAAATTAGCAACATTAGATTAATTTGAATAATTAAAAATAGGAACACTACAGCACTGACTTGGCTTCGGTTGGTGCTTTTTTGTTTATTTTGAATTTAAATGTGCAGATGCAAGCCAAAACTTATGGGGAAGAGGGAGGAATGTTATGCTCACTTTGGCACTAGTGAGAGTTATCTTACTCAGCTGCCTGAGTAACCAGTTGCTATGTGCTGGTGACTGTTGTTAACGCTGAAAATTCCTCTGAGTTATTGTCTGGTGGTTTAGCTAATTATCCAGAGGCTCTTGCTAATGCAAAATGACCAGCTTCAAAAGAGCCAGCTGCAGATCACACAGTGGAGGGGCGGAGCAGTGATTTTAAAAGTGGGGCTCTAAAGGTGTGACATGAGCACTGCAACCCTTTGCCCTGAATTCAGTCTCCACAACATGCCAAGTCAAAATGAATGCCATTTTTTTCTACATTTTCCTCATCACCATATGCAAATATTATTAGGTTGAAGATGTAGACAACTAAAACCCTTCACTCCAAAATAATATACTCACCAGCATTCACATAGCAGACTTTTTAGTGTCTGTTAAAAAAACATGTTTTTCACCAAAACATAAATAATAAGACTTTAATTCTCTTTTCTTATTTCATCTATGATACACAAGATGAAGTTGAGCTATAGTGCACTGATTCTGATAGGATAAGGACAAACCTTAAATCTGATTTAATTTGACTGCTCACCTGTGCAGCATTACCTTCATCCTCTCTTGCTGAGGCTGATGCCTGATGTGATTTCCTCTCCTAAACAAGCAGGACACAGCACTAAGAGGGCTGAGAAGATGTAGGATTTTTTTTTTTGCTTCATTTAAAAAAAAAAAAAAGGTTTTAAGGTAAAAAAAAAAAGCTTTAAGTTACATAAATCGACACCTACATAGCTTTAGTGCAAGAAAATTAATTATTTAATAATACCGTAGCGTGTATAAGGAGCCCCACTGCAAATATTTTAATTGCCAAGTACTTTGTGATAGATAAATAATTGAACAATATACACATCTCCATTGCTTCACATTGTGTCAAACACACCCTCAAACAATTGATATTGTGATTGGCAAATAATCCCAGTCCCAGCAGACGCCTGCAGTTGCTCTGTGCACCCTGAATGACAGGCACATAGAGAGGGCCAACAGAGATGGAAAAAAATTTATGGATTTTTTCACAGGCCACCAATGCAGCAGGGATTTCGACTTGGTGCTCCTGATGGCCAGTCCGACTATGACAGATGTGTTAGAGAGAGAGTGAGAGAGTGGGGGAAGTGGGGCTGAGTGAATCAGTGTGCTGTACACAGCTGTACAATGAATAAGACTTTATTCATTTGAAATAGTAAAAAATAATATAATAATAAATCAGTGAATGGGAAACACTGAAATTCTTTTGTAACTCTGAGCTGTTATTCCCTAATCTTACTGCGGCAATGAGTGACAGACGTCTTGTTTCTGCATGTACACAACTGTTTACTCTTCAATCAGTCATCAATGACTACCTCAGTAAAAAGATGGGGAGATGGAATCATGGTTCTGTAACATAACACCCATGGGTGCGACGTTCCTGGAAAGAACTTTGGTAGCTATCATTGTGGATAAGCAGTACTACCAGCTACATCAAAACGAATGTCATGAGACTCCTTTCTTTGGGTGTAAAATCAATTTACTGGTGGAAGAGAAATGTAGAAAGGTACCCTTGGTTTGTGAAGTTGGCACAACTTTGTATGTGCATCTCTGGGACATCTGCTCCACTTGAGCAGGTGTTGTCAGCAGCTGGACCAGCTACAGTGATCAAACAGCGCTCAACTCACCATGATCATGTAGCTACGGTATTTTCCTATAAAATCAGTGAGATTGACATCTGTTGGTTTTAGATTGGTGTCACCTACAGTATGTCCTCCAATGAAGCCTAGAAGTCATGCGTCTTAGCTACATTAAATATTTCTAATATTTGATTCATCTAGCAGTTTGCTTAATAGTGACAAAGCAGAAGCTGCATTTTTAAGTCTTTTTAATATAGAGACTTTTGTTTTGGCAAGATTCAGGAGAAGCCTGGCTGTATAGACAGAGGACGTTGTTTCCAACATAAGTGATGGATTTGAACCTATTATTAATTTTGGAATTGTATGTGATGATTTGTTATGTTGCCATCAAGTTTATGGTTAAGTGTCTTGTAACCCCACATGGGATGGGCAGCAGATAAGGTGCAAGATAATCAAAGAAACAATATTCATTCCTTCATTAGTTTAAAGGTACGGAGCCTATTAATACAATAATAGATGAAATGAATATAATGTTGGGAAACATGCTTATTGGCTTTTTTATTAGCATTATAGAGATCAATACCATTCTCATATCTGTCCATTGAATATAAGTCTACAGCTAGAAGACGGTTAGCTTAGCTTAGCTGGACACAGATAAACAGTTAGCTTGGCTTTGTCCAAAGGTAACAAAATTTGACAACCGGCACCTGTGAAGTTCACTAATTCATTTTGTCTTAACAAAAATTAACATGTCATGTGGACTGGACTTTTTCATTGCTGAGAGCAGCAGCTTCCTGGCATCTCATATCCACTGTGGATGGATTAAGGAGAACTGGATGAGTGTGTTCAAAGATGGCAACCCAAGCCTCTACAACCTTCCTCATGCTTTGAGTTTGAGGCCATAGAAACTGCATACTAGACTATACTGGTATAGACTAGAGTCCTTCTCCAGGTGAGTTGCTTGAGGGCAACCAGACAACCATACTCCAGGAAGTCATTACTCTTGAACAATATGTCGAAATATTCCTTTAAAAATGAGTTTAAACTCTCACTTTGTTGCAGTGATGCACAGGTGTGCTTCAGCAGCCAATGACATTACCGTTAGCTGTGGTAACAGGTGCAACAAGCCACCTTTCTGACAGATGTAGAGCATGCTGGAAATTTCATCCAGAGAGGGCAGTGACCGGAAGATTTCCAGCCTGATTGTAAGTAAATTGCCTGACACGGTCATTTCCTATAGGAGAGAAACTCTACGTAGAAGCCTCTGTTGTTAAATGTAAAACTGGCACAGTCCTGAATGAGCTGCTCAGGTGAAAACTGAAAACAGCCTGTTGGAGCTGCTTGGACTCACGGTCACTCTGCAGCTCCACAGCCATGAAAGTCAGAAACTGTTTGTGTTTGTTTTTTCTCTCTCTCTACATTTTAACCCTCATTTTTTTCGCTTTCCTCGCTTCGATCTGCCCCTCTCTCCGTCCACTTGTCTCCCCTCCTCATCTCACCGTTCAGTGTTTCTCCTCCTCTCACTCTCTCCTCCACCGCTCAATCCCATGATTCAGCTTCACTCCCTCTATTTAGTCTTAGTCTTCTCATTTTTTATTCTCTATCGCTCCCTCGTGCACTCTCTTTTTCACCAATTCCCCCTTCAACTTTCTGTCTCGCCGCCTTCTTTTCTCTGCTTTACTGCCCCCTCTATTTCCCTCCCTCTGCCCTCTCCTCCTCCTCACTTCTGCACCATAAAGTAGACGGCTGGATGATTCATCTCTCCCTCTGCCCCCGGACTGTTGTGATCCTTATTTTACTGCACAGTTAAACCAGATTCCCCTTTCCTCCTCCTCCGACGTCTGTCTGTCCTCTGCAGCTATTGACACTTGTCAACCAAAGTGTCTACTGTTGATACAGATAACTGCCAGGACTGGAAACAATAACCGAGCCTCCATCTAGGTATTTTATGTGAGGTTTGACTACAGTCAGGATTTTACAGTGCTATTGATTTGATCTTGGAGAGTTGTTTGTGCAGCCATTATGCTCCGAGGCACTGGTTTGATTTAAACTGGCTCCTCTTGATTACTGTGGCTATCTACAGTCCAGCCGTCCCCTCCTGGACATTATTCATCATTATGAGACAGGCCGATCCATGTTTTAATTATATTGTCTGCTCCAGTATTGTTACGTCTCACAGTCATTCACTGCGTACGAGCTCCTTACTAAACACTGGTTGAGGTGTTGCTCCATGCGACTGATGATGTTGATATAGAGTCAGTCAATGAGAGCTGTAATGAATGAGTCAGTGTTTGCTGACTGATATCTTTCCTTCTCATTTAAAACTACATCTCTGGCAGAAGCTGCTGCTGCAGGGTTCAGGTTCCACTTGAACTATTACAGCATAACTCCTCTGTTTACTCCGGCCGGAATATAACAGTCCACCAGCAGAGTGACTTCTGACTGTCCTCATAATTCCACACAATCTGCCGTTGCATTTAGGTTTTAAGTTTCCTTTCAAGACAGTGGGCTATATCTTTGTGAACTCAGTGGTGCAGGACAGAGTGCTGTCCAGTGTGCCCTGACCAGCACAGAGTATCAATATCAGTACTGACAGCTTCAATACTGATTCTTAACTGTCCTATTTTCAATACCAATTTCATCAAATCCATTCTAACAAAAAGAAAATTACTATACACATGACAGTACCAATTTTAGTTTCATCTTTGAGCTCGGTCTCTTTACACACTCACACTCACGCATGCTTGTGTAAATAAACAGCCAATCGCCAGCATTATTAGATCTTGATCCAAGCATGCTGATTGGCTCATTTACGCTGATGACATTTATTTATTAACTCTCGGTATTGAAATTTGGTCAAATAAATGATTACCAGCCACGACAGTAGCTGAGTTAAAAATGGCGGGTGTGTTCCAACCCGTGAGTGCTGAGTGCTCATAGAATAATGTAGTAATAACCACTGAGTACTCATGGGTCAAAGCGTCATGGTGACAGACATCACATTGTCGTGTGATCCCATCATTACTTGATCTTGTGATCAAAACACAACAGAAGAATCATCGTATGGCTCATCATGTGATTTATTGGCTCCAGCGCTCCGTGCGCTCTGCTGAGAGACCTTTGGGTAATTAAAAGTTGTTAAGTAAGGGAAGAAGAACGGTGAGCCAGCGATTATGGCAGAACAAGCCCTGACAGGGTGAGTGAAGACCCCTGAAGGATTTTATTGCACACCATAGTAACTTACACCAAAAACCTACCATAACCAATGATCATAACGTGTCACAGGTTAATTTAGTCATTAATAATCTCAGTATAAATAGAACTCAGATTAGCTGCTATTTTTAAACTTAACCAGAAACTGTCTACATAATGTGTGTGATGAAAATTTGTGCCTCATCTACTGAAAGTCAGTTTTTAGGAAGTAAAAACACATGTACAGTTTTTAGACCAGTGAAGTGTTTACATGCTCTTTAGTCCCACTGTGTGTGAGGATGTGTAGACGGACATGAGGCAAAGAAAAGTCAAACCAACTTGAAACACCGAGTTTTGAAAACACCACCTGACCTGTGAATCATCGTGTCAAGAGGCTGATGAGACAGTGAAATAGTGACGCCCACATTAAATGTGACTGGACAGACATCCCGTCCCCTCTGCTCTGTGTTTCCATGTATGAGAGATTAACTTCTCATATTTATTTATTTATTTTTAGAGATTCTTTAAAAGATTTTTTACATTTATTCATCACCAAAAATGCACTTCTCCTCCTCTGTGGTTGTATAAAGAAATATATACAGGCAGTTTGAATGTACTGTGGTGGATTTTTGTGCTGATTCATTAATGTGCAGTTACAGCATGCTGTGCAAAAAGGTGCTGCGTATATACTATTTCAATTAGTGGCAACAAATTACCAACAAGATAGAAACATGTACATTTGTTAAACTGTTAACTGCACCAGCATGTTGTAGGCTGTATAACTCGCATAAAGTTCATGTTTGTAAATAATTAAAAACAACGTTAATTTACAAGACAGATTATTACAAATATTGTTTCATAGCAATTAGCTCAAAACAGATTTAGGCTGCTAAATAGGTATTTTCATAAAGTATGATTAGCAGTTTAGCCAAATCTATATCTATATATATCTATATCTATCTATAAAGTATCTTCTAAATTAGAATGATCTAATTCAACTTAAACTTAAAACAATTCTTAATTGTAATTAATGAAACACTTTGTCAAGACAAGCTTTGTTTTACGGCATTGCATGGTATTTTATTGCATAGCATCGCAATATCAGTAAAATAGCTACATTTCTTGGTCATGCCGTCCAAAATATGAAAAATATAAATATATGATATGGACAATTATTTATAAAGTACATTAACACAACTGTAAAGATTACAACAACAACAACAACAACAACAACAAATTAACGAGTCCTATGGTTGCAGGGGAAAACATATTTACACTTACTGTGATACAGTAAATATAATGAAGTATAAAGTATAGTGCTCAGTGTTTTTTTCCATTGACGTGATTTTCACTGCAAAGGCATAACAATCTGTTATCCTCCACCTTTAGGATTCTCACAGACATGGAAAGACATGAATGACCCCACACTAACAGTGGAGGCATTGATGATATTTATTTTCTTACAGTGATAAAACGTTGACCCCTTTTTGAAGTTACAAACCACATGTGCCAGTCTTTGAAATGAATTGTTCTTGGCCTCATGCTCAACAGTTTAGACAGAGGTACAAACAAAACCATCATCCTCAGATAATGTGTCATAAAATGATGTTTTGGAATGAGATTTGCGTCATACAGAATCCTAATGAGACTTTAGGGCTTTTGGAAATACTGCAAGCCCATTTGAACAACTGGTGCAAAGATGATGCTGCACATTTCCCTTTGCCAAATCAATTAACGGCAATGTTGATTTTTTTTTTCTGTCTACAACATCCCCTCATAAAAAGAGTAAGATCAGTAAAAGGCAGCCCATTTGAGATGTTGTCTGTCTCAACTGACACTCGGCTCGTTTCTCTCATTTCCATATCCAAAGTCAGAACTGGAAATCCTGTCGTTCGGCTGTTCAAGTAAACAGCATTAACTTGACCTCTGAAGAGGCTACACCTTGAAGTACATGATAATATCACCTGTGTTCTCTGTAACGTGAGGTTAAAGAAGAGTCCTTCACACCTGTTTTGCTTGGACGATTTAGGCCGTGAACTGTGCATCGTTTTTGAAGTATCCACAAAGTGAATGAATGAATGTATCGAGGGGTGGTTGCAAGATCTTGCCAGATCCGTAAACCTCCGAACCTCTTGAACCCCGGTGGCGAAGTCTTTGAGGTAAAGATACACAAGTACTATCTCATGTGTTTTTGTTTTTGAATCTATGCTCCATCAAGGTCAACAAAACAAAGTGCAACTGTATCCCTGTATCACCGTAATAACACATTTATCCGCTGCCAAGACCTGTGGGCCAGCAAGATTCCTTGAGGTTTAATGAGGTAAATCTTCTCAGTGAAGTACTTATTCATTTTATATGATGTGTCCTCCACTTCTTCAAATATGTGTTTAGCACTTTCAGACTCCTTCATTAATACCTGAACGACCTCGCTGCTATGCGTTGCATTCAAACTACTCAGTGAAGAAGCAGTCGACCACATTTCTCTCAAGCAACTCCTTTGTACAATCAACGCTTCTGGTCACATTTGTTAAAGTCATATTTTATGAACATATGTGCCATAAAGAAGCTGCACAGTCACCAACATCGGCACATTTTCTTCAATATGATGCTACAATTGGACATTGCTAATATTCCAGTGATATCATCGTCACTTTCAACAAAATCATTAGATGCCCATCTTTGGCAAAGTGTTGAACTGACACTGTGCTCACTGATGATGGGTCAGAATGATCTCTTTGTAAATGAAGTGGAGATATGTCCTTGAGTAGCCATCTTGGCTGCATAAAACTTCATTGTTTTGTCCATCTTATAAGCAGTGTATTCCACAGAGGTGCTAAATGAGATTTTTCACCTCTGGCAGCACAGATTCTACATTTCAGACAGGTGAACATTTTGCTTTACTTTAACGCTTTACGCATTCAAAGAAGAAGAAAAAAAGAAAAAAAAGTGATGACAGATAAGACAAGTTACACACCTGGTACAGGTTGAAGAGCTTGTCCACAGCACGTCAGGCCATCAACCAGAGGAAAGGTAACCATGTCATTCTTTGTTGTAGTCTTTGGATCACTGATGCATCAGCCTGAGTTGGTGAGTTGTGGATGATGTTGCAGGGTCATTGCAAAGGGATGCTCGTCCAGGTTTTAAGACAGGAAACGGGGGACACATTTTGTGTTTGTTGAATCTTTGTCATTCAGTAAATGATTGAATACATGCCAGTGAAGAATCATCAATTTATTGCAGATCTCAGACTGAGAGTTGTGTAACAAATCTCATTTGACATCAAAAAATGAGACGCAAAATTAGAATGTAGAAATGCTTCATGCTAAATATTCTGCATGTTGTGTATCTGCATCAATTTGAAGCAAATAAAGCTTGAATTTATTTGGATTCTTCACAGCAGCTGAAAACACAATGTCTGACATTACCACCTAGAAATAAGTGGTTTTTAATGAATTACAGCTGCACAAGTCCAGCAGACACATAGCATCATATGTGTCTACCTGATGATTGTAAGTCTAATATTCTCTCTTTTTAGCTCATTTGTTCTTCACCAGCTCTTCATACAAATAAATCTGGCTCTACAGCTACTGGATGTGCCAGTTTGTTCAGCAGCCTGTTTCTAACTGTGTCTGCTGTGTGGTGCTGGGCAGGTAGTGGACACAGAGCTCGTTTGATGAAAACAGCTGCTGAAAGCAGCTTTCACCATGACCAGCACCTTTCATGCTGCCACTTAACCCGTTTCATTTTATTAGCTCAGGCTGTTCAACGCATGTGTCAACGCTGTCAAGCTTTATACACAATTTTTACACGTCTTATGTTGGAATCCACAAAATGTGTTGCAAGTGGGGCGTCGAGTGGCGCAGTGGGTTGAGCAGGCGCCCCATATGTAGAGGCTACAGTCCTCGCTGCAGTCGGCCCTTTACTGGATGTCATTCCCCCTCTCTCTGCCTCCCCATTTCCTGTCTTTCTCTACTGTGCTATCCAATAAAGGCACAAAAAAGCCCCAAAAAAATATACTTTAAAAATGTGTTGCAAATGTAGCAACATGTTTTTTTTTAATGCATCCGTTCACAGAATACTGATTACTCAGAGAAACCAGATTATGTGGTTAATCAGAGAACATGTACATACATACACTGTAGTAACCTGGTTACTGTAAATCTGCATATACGTGCAGTGGGTCAGTACTCAGATTTCTCTCCTACCCCTGACCTTATTGTTGAAGCATGGCTTTTTTATTTTAACTGTAGAAGTGAAGAAGAGGTACAAAACCAGGTTTCTTATTTTTGTGACATTTAAGCAATCAGCAAACTGGGAAAAGCAACTGTATCCCGGTTACTTAAGTGCATGTAAACACACTGAATGGGTCTCAATGGCTTCAATAGGTGAATAGATTGAATGTATAGTTTGTTGCATATATAAATGACACTATCTCTGCCCGTTGTTTAATTCAGTGAATGTGTTGGCTTTTACTACCAGTAGCACCAGAAGTGCATAGTGAAAAAAAAAATTCCCCAAGTCAATGAGCATGTTGTTAACATTTGAAAAACTGCAGCATCGACCATCCAGCTACCAAAATCTCTTTCCACATACTCCCACTGATGGTGCTCTGTGTGAGTTTGCAGGTCCTGTAGTTTACTGACTACTTCCCTTTTCATGCAGTGTCTTACAGAATATGTAGATTTATCAGTGTAAAATCAAAATACACCACTCTGACAAATACCTTTCTTTCAGGTCTTACCCAGTCAGACGACATTATGAAATGTTATGTTTGTGTGTCCAGTAAAAGAATTGTTCGAGAGCATGTTTACTGGAGCTGAACAGACACACTGAAATCTGGGTAAACTACAAGCCTAGCTACTGCTAGCTACTTAGGAGTTGGAGTTGGAGTTGGAGTTATGACTGTGGGCAGCAACTCAAAAGTCTTTATAGTGGGGGTGCAAGGTTTTAGTATTGTTCCAACTTGTTGATGCACTCATGTAACTTGTAGCTTTCTAGCTAACATTATACAACAAGGGTCTCAACCCTTTTTACAAAGAGCCATGTCATTACATGCAATTACAGAGCACACACACAGACGCAGTGAGCTGCTAGCTGCCGTGTAAACTAGTAAAATGGATCTGTCTTGTCTCATCCCAAGGGTTGGTACTCAAGTAGCCTCTGTGTGAGACGCTTCGATCGGTGATTGTGTGTTTTTAAAACTTATTTCTGGGCTGCAGCTCACTCTTTCATCCTTGAGTGCAGTGTAGCTGTGGTGTTTGTGGTTGAATAGCACTGTGCTGGACAGGTGTCAGATGTGTTTACAGTGTCTGTGCTCTGTAGGACGTCACAGCAGGAAAAGGGACGAAAATTTGCTCGTTCACCAGGGTGTTGTGTTTACATCAATGCCAATCGGAGCTGATTAATACTCACGTCTATTGTAGAGTCATTTGACCCGGGTATGAATACCAATTGAACCCTTTTCCATAGCAGACAAGCCTGGTGTTAGCGAGTCTTAGCAGGTTTTTTGCCTAGTGGAAAAGGAGCTTAAGTTGCTTGGAAGGTGTATTTTCATCTTCTCTGGTCTTTTTGCTAAATGAAAAGCATCCTGGATGTATGTTTGTCCTGAAGATTAGATTGATATCAGTGTTCTCCTCTGACTTTGATAACAAACTAAAACTGAATCTTTAAAATCAAATACAGCAGCTTTCAACTTACTGAGACAAAAAGTGTCTGTGCAAACATTTCATACTCAATGTAGCTGCTCTGTTTATCTGCAGTTAAGACACTTCATGCCGTTGCCCTGGCACAAGTGTCTTTGTTAGTCTTGAAGTCTTCATCAGGGGACAGTGGTTATATGGGAGCTGAGTCAGGGTCTCAGGCTCAGCCAGGCTGGCCAGGGTTGATGAAATATGCATTGGCCAGAGACTGAGTTGTGTGACCTCACCTGTGAAGTGTGTGTGTGGGAGAGTGTGTGTGTGTGTGTGTGTGTGTGTGTGTGTATTGTCTGAGCAGGGGTTGACAAGAATAAGTCTCCACGGGACAATTTAATAGCACTTGAGCTCAGAGTGTGTGACAGCTTTATCTATTCAGCCTCTTTCACTGTTGTTATTGCATAGTCATGCAAGGTGTCCATGGGTGGGTGGAATCATTTAATTTGAGCAAACAGGATGTTGTGTTTCGGTGGATTTTTACACAATTTTTTACCAGGAGATTAACACAGACGACACTTTGCAAACATCATGAAGCTCACCAGGTGTACATCATTACCTACTTGTCATTTCATTTATAACTAACTTTTTTAAAGCTAAGTAGAGTTGCTGCTAGTTTAAAGGTTTACATAAAAATCATATAAGTTAGCATATGATCACATAAAGTAACACCACACATAGGGCAGACTCAGGGTCGTTAGTTAAAGTTTCAAAGTACATTTACCTGAAAACATATGGCAACACCATATTTAATAAATATCCTTTTCTATTATTAGGTACATTATTTTAAACTCAAATTTTAATGCAGTTTGAATTCAGTTTTCTTTCAAAAGAGTTTTCCGCTAACTCGACCTACATGCGTAAGTGTGGTTCTTACACATTAGCTAGTCAGAGTAGCTAGCGGAGCAACATTGAAGGCTACATCTACACTAATACGTTTTAGTTTTAAAACACATCACTATTGCTACGTTTGTGTTTTTGGCGTTTTTGAGCAACTCCCCAACTGCAGAGTCAACAATCTGCTTCCTGTTAACACTGGCACATGCCTGCCCAGTGTACATTAATGATCATGTGATATGTGTTTTAAGGTGTGTTGATGTAGACAGAGATTATTTTCTGATGTGGTCTGGTGCTTTTGTGGATTTACATAACCAAAGACTGTATTTGAAGTACGTGCAAGAAATCCCAAAATGTCTCAATGCAATTGAAACACAATTATAATGCCGTTTACCTAATGCATAATGGGATCCTGAATATGGCTAATAGTGAAAATGAATTCATGCTTGACTAAATTAATGTAAGCTAAGTAATATACAGATACAGATCTATTATGTCATATATAGATGCATACAGACATGGTCATTTAAAACCTCCCCTTTATGGGCTCCTATGTACTCAGATATCTGGAATGAAGTGTGTGGTCTAACTGGTCTTTCATCCTGCATTCATCCTGTATTGTATGGTATTATATTATGTAATAATCATTTGCATTGGTTTATTATCAGTGCCTCTCTTTCCTTTTGTTCAGTGAAGAGCAAAATACTTGTGTTGTAAACTGCAACAATGCTAATTATCCGTCTCTCAGTTAAATTCCTCTGTGGTGTAATGAATAGAAGTTTATTTAAGGGTGATCTATTATTGTTTTTATCAGTCAGCACAGCAGTGTTTGGCCATTGCTCAAAAATATGTTATCAGGATTGTGACTGATACAATTACATGATAAGAGGATTAATCACTGTTAATCATAAATCTATGTGTTTTTAATTACTTTGGCCATAATTGGCTGTTTCTATTTTTATGATTAATAGCTAATTTTGAACAGATAAACTGCAGTTAATATCTAACTTTATCCATACTTCAGAACTTGTGATTATTGAAGAGACCAGATTACTCCTTTTCATATTCACCAAAGCTTGTTTCCACTTAAGGCAAGAGTGTGACTGTCCCCATGTGACAGAGAAGTTTTCAAGACTTCAATCTGCTCTAAGAAAATTCCAAAAACAAAGATATATGACTGTGTTCTGCCAGAATATTTTTTTTTCCTTCTCAAATACTGTGATTGTTGCTCAACTCCTTCAGTGACTGCAGAGCCAGTGTTGTGTTAAGGAAAAATCATATGCTGATATTTGTATTGGCCAAAACTAAAATAGAAGTTCTCATCTATTTGTCAAAACATTAATATTATGTGTATGGACAAATGTTGAAAAAATATAACGATATATAATAGATGAAAAAAAACCCCAAATAAATAAAACTTGATCTTGCAAAAAAATTTAAAAAATGAATGTGTCTTTCAGGGTTTTTGTATGAAACAGATTAAAAAGTAAATCACCAATATAATCAACCCAAAATAACAAGAATTCAAATCAGTGTTCACAAAAATAAAACACACCAACTTAAAAAGCAAAAAATCAAATTCTTCTCTTTGGTCTCGCAAATGTATCTGTTTTTACCCATAAATGCTTTACTAAAATCATCACATCCAACATAATATAACTAACCTGGATATACCTTTAACTTCCATCTTCTCTGTGGTATTCCAGTCCAGTCATCACACTTCATACACATCACATTTGTTTTCTTACAGTGTATTAAAAGTCATCTGTCGTTAATGTGACCAATCAGACATGAGCGCTGACCATGTGATGGTTCCTCCTGACAGACGATATGATTCAGTGAGATGCTGTCCTCCCAGTGATGAGCAGCTGCAGGAGAACCCAGACGGGAAGCCTGATGACTGATTTAGCATTTGAGTCATTATCTGGCTTTGATCCCCACCACTCACTGAATGTTAATTATTGTATCACAGCATAGCGCTGCCTGTCTGTGAAACTTTGATTCACTGATGTGTTTCATCACTAAAACATCACAGAGGGTCTACCGACAGCAGGCTAACACAACATTCACTTTAGTTTGAGTGTGTGCTGAAATAAATGCAGCACCTGCAGCCGCCACGAAAGACAAAACGGAATTAAATGAGTTGGGTTTTTTAAGTTTCACATTTTAAAGTTCATCATGTAAATGTAGAAGCTACCCATAGCAGTTTCATTTCCACTAAATGGGTTTGGTGCATAACTTTGCCTTTTTTCTAAAATGAATATATGATTATTATATACAGTACACAATAAAACTGAGTATATCACAAAATATTACATAATTACAAATCCTGTCCATTTAAAACTTTTTTTTTTTTGTTGCCAAAGCCCAAAAAGAATTAAGCTAATTGATTTTTTGGGGAAAAAACCCTAATTGACTAATTAAAAAATAATGAAAGGTCCATTTAAAGAACCAAATGGAACAAACATCAGCACATCCCTCATTATTGAAATTCTATTCTTTCATTTATTTACATATTTTCTAATATTGTGTATGTCCCCCTGTATTTGTGATGGCAGATTCAATCCTCATGAGCATGTGTGATACTAGTTTAACACAAATCTGTGCAGAGATGTTCTGCTCTTTGCTGCAATGCTTTTGTTGCTCTACCTTCTCCTCTAAAGTACATCTATAGTTTTCTGTTGGACTCGAGTCAGGGGGACAGACCAGACCCTGGTCATAGTCTTCACTTTTTTCTTCTTTAAAAACTCATGTGTGATTTTTGCAGTGTGCTTATAGGATCATCATCATGTTGTTAAAATTATCTCCTGCCAAACTTCTTCAGGCTGTGAGTCATCTTTTAATTCAGTATTTGGGTACAAACCTGCATACATAGCACCATCTATAAATGTCATCTCTCCTACACCTTTTGCTCTCATGCAGCTCCATATCAGCTCACTCCCACCTCCTCGTTTCACAGCTGACACTGTGCAGTCACTGAGGTGGTCCTGGCCTGGTCCACACCGAACATGCTGAACCCCCATCTGATCCAAACAAATTTATTTTGGTTTCATCTGCACTGCCAACATTCATCAGGCCTCTTTTCATGGTTTTGGCAAAGTTTAATGTTGCAGTGCTGTGCAGCTCTGTGAGCAAAGGTTTTCCTCTTGGACTCTGTCTGTAGAGTTTGATTTCATGCAACGTCCTTCACATTGTGTGATCAGTCACTGAAATACTGGAACAAGTCAGAAACACTTACCTGTCTGTTTTTCAGTGCATGGTTGCATAAATAGTGAATTGTGGCCTCTACGCCTTCTGTTATTGCTTGGCTCTTCTTATATTTTCTTACTTGTTCAGACAGCTCCTCACCACGTGGAGCCATGTTGCATTAGACACAACCCCGGCCAACACTGAGAAGGCTGTGGTGTTCACACTAATTTTATAACCTCGTTTATGTAATTAGACTTAACTGGAAGTTACAGGTGGTAATCAAATTTGTTGCAGTTGCCATAGCTACTCACTTTGGTTGTATTGAGGTTGTACTTTTATTTTCAGTGTCTATCTAACCTTTGTTTTTAATAACACCTATTAACACCTCAACTTAAAACATCTTGGTGATATTGCTAGGTTGGTTGACCCAGCTATTCATAAATCCTTTACTAAGTTTCTGTGCAAAATACTCACTACATCATTAATAACTACTATCTAGTTTCAAACTAGTTATTGATAAAACTGAGTTGCTACATTAAAACAGGAAGTCATTGTAGCATCACAACCTAGGGTTTAACATAGTTGACAATATAGCAGTTAGCTTCCAGTTCTTTGTAAATTTACTATATACTTTTTTTTAATGTCTGCACACATGGAGCAATATGTTTGTTTCAGATTCATTAGTATTCACACAGTTTAGACTGAGGGGAAATATCTGCTTTTGCTAATGTAGGTAGTTTAGAGATGTAGCAGTAGGCTACTGTGTTATTAGCTTAACATTTTGTTATTTTAGGTGCTTTGTGATATTATGTGAAATGTAATTTTAAGTCTTTGCAAATCAAATTCTAGGTCAGATGTGAGATTCAATATGATGTTTTTTAACGCCTCATAGCACGCTAATGTTAGCTTTGTCGGTTCATTCAGTTAGCTATGCAGCAGTTATACCAGGCAGTTACTGGGTGTAAATGTTTAGTAAGAACTAATCGCTTTGTGACAGCTAGTTTATGTGTCACAACCCACAACGCTTTTACCTAAAAGGGACTTAAAGCTACTGGAAACAATGTAGAACTGCCAAGAACAATAATACCAGTCACCATGCACAGATAACAGAACACAATCTACTCAATTTATGCCTGCAAACACATAACCCCAGAGCATGCTGGGAAACTCCACTCACTTATCCCAAATAAAAACTCCAGGAACACAAAGTTACAAGTCCAGTTTACGTGCGTGAACTTAGTTTAATACCTTTTTTAGGCAAAAACATTACTCACATAACACGAGTTGAATCAACAGGATAGTGAGAAATAAGTAAACTACACTAATGTAATTCAAGTCAGCATGGGTATTACCTTTTACAGTGAACCGAGCGCCTGAATGCATCAGAGCACTGAAGCTACTGCTGCTGCTCTGCTAACATGCTGCACACACAGTGCCCCCTGTGGAGACACAATGTCAGTCTGAACTTAGACAGGCTCCAGAATATTGGAGTTTTGTATGACACAAAAGTGGCTCATTCACCAAAGGAATGCGAAGCTGATCGGAAAAAAACAGAGTTAAAGGGGGATAAAATCAAAAAATCAAAGTTGCAGGTTGCATTGTTTTTCTTCCTGCTGCTGCAGAAAATGTTGGTTGGGTATTTTTTGTTTATTTATTTGTTTATTGTTTATTCTTATTTCTATCAAAAGACTCAGTCAGAACTACACATACTGGATAGGCAGGGTGGGCCACGCTGACAGAATCACAAAGAGTACGGAGGCAAACTTTATACTTGCTTGACACGCATATACAAGAGACATACAACATACAAGAGAAGTACAAAGCTTTTTCAGAAGCTGCTGGAGATAATGACAAAGAAGACAAAACAGCTCAAAAGTAGCGGTAATAGTTTTTTTTTTTAACCCTTTACTGCTGTACAGGCCAACAACATTCACTGAGTTACAGACTTAAGCATTGAATAGCTGCAAACCCTAAATCCATTAATCTGGGTCTGAGTGCAGAGTTTGGCCGTCCCATGAAGACCCCAAAAGTCCAATTAGTTTAGTTTAAATCAAAGCAGCCGTTGCAGCTCTGTTGTGCTGGGGTGAGGCTCAGCAGCCTGAACTGAAACCTGTTGAATGTGTTTGTATCGATGCCTGGTTGTGACTTGGGGCTTGTTTGTATAAATGTATTATACAGGATGTTGCTGTACTGTACTTAGTGTAGTGTCCACTGTGTTGTAGAAAAATGCACATGGCACTACTGGGAGGTTTCAAACATTCTGATTTTATTCTGTTTAAATTTGTCAAAAAGGATTTATAAGATTTATAAGGGATTTTATTTTCCCCTGTTCACCTTTTCAGGTTACACTGCTTAAAGATGAATTCACTGTTCCCTCTATACAGCTGTGATAATACTGTGGACTTTGTCTCTGTTACGATCAATGTAATAATTGGACCGAACAGTTTGTTGTTGAGAAGCTGACGAGAGTTTAGGTTGGAGGAGCGGGCCAGGCAGGGGATCAGGAAACTGAGCCAAGATAGACAATGGAGTGGATAAAGCAGAGGTTTGGTTCTTCAGCCGGTACAGCAGACAAACCAGGAAGTCAGGACATGGTGGACCTGAGGCACAGGCAGACAAAGGGTTAACAAGCTGTTGGAGCTGGTGAAGACTGGAGTGAAGAAGCAGGGTTTAATGCTACAAGTGCTACAGGTTCAGCTGAGTTGATGAATTGCAGGTGTGCAGGTGGATTAGCAGGAGAGGCAGCCACGCCCAGGCAAAGACACACACACACACACACACACACACACACACACACACACACACACATACACCTACAGAGTTTTATCAACACTTGTCGATTTCAGCAGCCATCAGTAGGTTAAACATCTCCAACTGTGTAGACTGATGCAGTGCATATAAAACAATTGAAATTATCAGTCAAGTCGAGGCCTTTACTTTACAATCATCTGAGTTTTCTTCTTCATGCTCTCAAGTTAGTTGTTTTGATATCAGGGGGATTAGTTCATGGACTGTCCTGTAAACCTGTTTCATCAGCAGGGTCAGGGCCTCATCTCTGCTTCATTAGGGACAAATTTTTTGTGTGGCTGCAATTTACAGGATTCATCCCTAAAGTAATCAACTCAGGGGTCAGTGCCAAGGTCTCTTGATTTATTAGAATAAAGCATCTTCATTTTGTTCACCCATCTTTCCTAATGAAGTATGTTGTACATTAAGAATTTGTAAGAGTGGAAAAAGGGCAGCACAGTGTGGGATAGGAGAGTCCTGGGTTTGAACCTGCTGGCTGGCTGTTCTTCCAATGTCCGTGTGTGTGTTCTTGCCTTTGAGTGTGTCTTTGATGAGGGAGGGATGGAGTAAAGGAGCTTTAATGTCCCTGGGGGGCAGTTTGGTTTTATTTATAAAATAAAATGCCTTGTTAAAGATTAAATCAGTGGTTCCCAACCGTTTCAGCTTGTGATAAAAAAAAAGTAGTTTTTATTAGCAGAAAGGCCAAAGAGCAGCACAAAAACAAAAATCCAATCTCCCATCCATTTCCAAATTTAACTTTAAAATCTGTCTCCTCAACAGCGTCAGTACGAGCTCAGCCCAGGAAAAGCTGCTGGGCTCACAGTCTCCTCAGTGTCAGTTGGTTTAAGGCGTCCCATGGCCACTAATGTAAAAGTGCTGTGTGGCGTTTACTGACATCACCTGCAATCCACAGTTCACAAAAAACATCTGAGAGAAATGTCCCAATTTGACATGAAGCAAAATCCTCAGAGTACTGTACAGGCTCACTGGCACAAGCTGCTCAAATCCACACGTGCCTCACACACATCCAAATATACACTCTCACACAGGCACCACCAGGCTATAATTAATTTATAATCTAGTCCTGTGATTTATTTTTGTCCCTATCTGACCTTATGTGCTCCTTGAATGTGAAATGTCCTCAAGGATTTGTGGTGCTTGGCTGAGCTGAAGGCAAACGCACACACGCACACACACACGCGCACACACACATACACACACATGCACACACACACCTCCCTGACTGCACAGCTAGAGTCCTGCTGGACCAAGTATCATAAACCTTCATTTCTCCTCGAATGCCTGAACCGCCTCACCTTCCTTCTGCACGTCTTTTTCACTCATTTCCTTCATCTCTCTCTCTCTCTCTCTCTCTCTCTCTCTCTCTCTCTCTCTCGACTCGTCCCCATGGAGCATCTGAAAATAGCAGCCCAGGGAAAAGTGGGTCAGCTGCCATGTGGAAGAGGGTGTGTGTGTGTGTGTGTGTGTGTGTGTGTGTGTGTGTGTGTGTGTGTGTGTGTGTGTGTGTGTGTGGGGGGGGGTCTGTGTCTGTGTGTAGTGAGTGTGTCTGTGTGCGTGTGTGTAACCAAACAACTGTACCTCTGTATCTCAGATTTGGAAGTTTTTCTTTAATGAAGTGTGTAACATTCGGGCAGACAGCTGGTTGTTTTCAGCCACACACACACACACACACACACACACACACACACACACACACACACACACACACACTTCAGAAAGCTGGAATCATACATTTGCATAACATGTTTGTAGCTTTATTCATTCATGTCATTTTTATCCCTTTTCACATGGAGACAAATCATAGAAACAACAGACATGATTTTTTTGGATTAATTCTTAATTCTAAAACCCACATATATCAAATTTACAATTATATAAATCAGAGATAAACAGATCTTCACACTGGAGAAGTTGGAACCAGGGAATGAAACAGTTAACTGGTTATGATATTGTTGAAGATTCATTTCATTCATTCTCACGATTAATTGATTAAACGACGACTCATTTCCGCACTAGTTACTTTGTCTTCTTAACTAAAGAAATGGAGTTATAATGTCTCTGGAAAATGCATCTCTGGTTAGATTTTATGTTTTTTCAACTGCTGTTCTTGAATTTCTCTGTAACTCAAAGCTGACACTAAAGCTGACTCTTGTAAAATAAACCCTCACTCATGTCCGCACACAAGAAGCCTGTGAAATTGAGAACCAAAAACAAAACAATGCAAAACAATCAGGGGAGCTCCACCGATTTCACACTTGTACCATGCAGCCTGTTAAATCCCCTGATGACACCGTCACCTCCTGGTGGTCCCTGCTGTTCTGACTTCCTTCTGAGCTGCACTGAAGTCCTGGATGTCAAAAACCTTTCTGCAGCTAAACCAGAATAAAACAGCTGCTCCTGATCAATAAACGAATGAACTCAGTGCGAGTGTCTTCCACCTTAGATCACTGGCAAATTAAAATCGTTCCTGTCGGTTCAGGATTTAACAAACATTATTTCCTCTCACCTCGACTATTATAATTGTCTTTATGCAGGAATTAGACAGTCAGCCTGATCTTTACCGCAGCAGCGAGACTCTCTCCCCTGTGCTGGCCTCTCTACAGGATTGATTTTAAGATGAATCTATTTTCCTTAAAACACTGTGTGGACTGGCTCTGGGTTTTATCCCTGAACTCCGGTCTTATTCCACATCCACATCTCCCGCTGAATCTCTGCTCTTCATTCCAGCTCTCAGTTGAAATCCAGGGCATTTTCCATCGTTGTGCCTTAACTGTGGAACAGTTTGACACTCACTGTCAGACCGTCCCCCATCGCTTCCTTTAAAACCCGCCTGAACACGCATCTTTTCTTTAGCCTTTTGATAATAATCATGAAGACATACTTATTTGTTTGTATTTTATTTCCTCTCTGTGCAGTGCTGTTGTGCTTTTATGACTTTCCCCAGATATTCTGTGCTTTTATTAATTTACTCACATCCTCTTAGTTATGTCTGTGTTTTCTGATTATCATCAATCAAAACATCTCCTAATTTCATCTCTGTAGAGCCTTTGGTGTGTTCAAAGGGTCTGATACAGGGGTTGAGGAGTCACAAGACCACCGTTAGACCATCCATCTGGTTTAATAAAAGTTGTGTTGCATTATGGGAACTCTAGGATCCATCCATGCAACAGACCTCTTGCATGTTCCCCAACCTTATGGAAGAGTGGCACTAAATCGCTGTAGTGTCACAGTAGTAAGTTCAAGCACATTTCTTCATAGAACAGAAACAGAGGAAAAGAAAAGAAGGAACAGTAAGGAGACAGAAAAAGAGAGAAATAGGACAAAACAAACCAACAGACATATGTAACACTGTCAGGAGCACCAGCATCACCAGACTGAAAACTGGAAAGAGCGCAAAGAAAAGTCCCACAAAACATCCCCAGAGAAAAAAAGAATTCCCCCAAACCAGCTCACAAAGAAAACCCAGAAGGAAAACCCCCTGACGATGCTGTTGTTCATATACTGGTAGATCTCATTATCAACCACATGGCTATAACATGAGATCTTCAGTCTGTTCACAATCGCTGCTATGATCCCTACAAGACTGAGGCGTTGTCTCCAGAGAGCATCGCCTCCCAATAGAAGCTGATGATGTCATCAGAGGATCAAGGCTTAAAAACAGAATTTGCACAATGAGGCTTGCAAAGTTTTTGCTTGTCTTTACCATAACTTTGCATAATGAGTAAACACACACAGTCAGTTTGGTAAACTCAAACAAACCCCACCTCCGTCCAACCTGCTGAAACACAAGATCAAAGTGATCTCTGGTAAAAGCACAGGATTGCTGCTGCTCTCTCTTCAAACTTGCCTGTGTGCGATCTTGGCTCATGAGGCCCAGTGGTTGATCTAATTATCTGTTATGTGTTAAACTAATATAGTTAGGCCTAATGGGCTCCGTGCAAACAGCCCAGGAGGGGACCACTGCCACGGCTACATCATCATAAAACAACCAAGGGACACGTGGTGTGTGTGTGACAGTGAGTGAGAGGATAGAAGTGGGCAAACATGCACAGATGAATGTTTGAAAAACAAAATACAAGATCTCAGCAAATGAGCAAACGTTTATAATGTAAAAGTATTTGTCGACAGATACTAAGGATAAGTCTAAATACAACACTTAGAGGCTGTATACTGTGTGTATTTAGTACATTCAAAAGTGCCATGGTTACTGTAAATGTTGAAGTCTATTTGAAGTCTGTTACACCTGTTTTGAGAAGAAGTCAATCAGAGCTTTGTAGGCAGTTTTCTTTATACGCTACACTCAGCTGCACGGATCTGAAAAGACTGACACCCTTTACCATCTAAAGACAATGTGTCATTAAGTCACCAAGGTTTTAGTCTCACACTAAGATTTTGTAAAGACTGGAGATCTCGCAGGGTGTGAGATTCTTTCCCATCATGCTCCTGGTGGATATTTACAGGAACAAGACTAATATTATATAAAGTCAGTAACTCAACACTATAATTGTCATGATCTGCCCCTAAAATGACTGTGTTTGGACTTTATATTTATGATTTCCGGTTTTATTTTGAAATAAAACCGCTGACTCGCCGACCTCAGACCAAACGACTCACATTCTTGCATCTCCTTGCTCACTATGAGCAACTCACTTTGCTACTTCATGTTCCGTGCAGGAGAAGGCGTTGCTGAACGTCACTATTTGCATGAGCCAAGACTAAAATATTTGAATAATATTAAACATGTTTGATTTTATTCAAATGTCAAGATGAAAAAAGACTGACTAAAGACAGCTCGGATGATCACCTTAAACTAAATGATCGGGCAACCCCAGCAACACTTGTCTGTGATTTGGAACTGACTGGTGAAGACATAACCCAAAAAAAGAAGTCCCCCGACAAGAAATCAGCTAACATGAACATGTCAGGCTGAATGAATGAAGTGACAGAAGACGTCACTTCAGTCCACTGCACCAGCTGTACAGATATGAGGCGTAGCTAGCTAGCCACGCACTCAGACTGTGTGTGCTTGTGTTCAGCTCACCCTCACTGATCTCAGCGCAAACTCACTCTTTCTCTTCTGTTTTTTCACTTGTGTTGGTACAGTCAAAAAAAGGTTTGGGGATAAATGCGAAGTTTCAAAAGTCTAAATTTATGTAGATGTGTCCCCTAAATTCACCCCACGCTTGGCAAATTAGTGTCTATTAGCATCCACTTCCATTTTTGCTCCGACTTTTCATGCCTTCTCCATAATTATGGCATTATATTTTCAAGGTTGTATATCCATCCCATTCTCCCATTCATCCATTCTTGTAAACATGATATCTCAAGGGGGAACGGTCACTTGGAATCAAAGATGAACTGATTACAATTTGGTGGTCAAAAGTCAAAGGTCAAGGTCACGGAGACCTCACAAAACACGTTTTTGGCCACAAGTCACAAATTATTTCGCTAATTATGACACAATTTAACAGAGATGTCTGGTGACATTTTATATCCAAAAGGTCAAAGGTCAACTTCACTGTGACATCATAATGTTCTGCAAAAACACTCATTATTCAATGCTGTAACTGAGGAAGGGGAGATTGTGATCATATTTCCTACAACTTGACTGGTTGGTGGAGGGATACAACCACAAGGCGGTGATTCTAGTTTGCCTTTGCTTAAGTCTGCTTGAATCTAAGGTCCAGCCAAAGCTAATAAGAGGCTTCAGCAGTTTCATATAGCTCAATCAAGCATAACAAATCTACATGTGATTACCAGGACATGTCCCTCTGATGCTGCTCGGCAAGGAAACACTGTCCATCGAAACACAAGGAGAAACTAACTATTTAACCACTTCAAATTCAAACCCTTGAAGTATGGATGTGCTAAGAAACAGATTTTCAGATTTCCCTCAGGGCTATAGGATAGTATAGCTATCGCTATAGCTAGAAAGTATACTTGTTATATAAGTATATAAGTATACACCCCCCCACCCACCCACACACACACACACACACACACACTCAAGGGCAGTTATTTCCATTCAAAAGTAATAACTTGTCACAGTGTTTTTTTTTACTGTGTTTACATTATATAGTTTGTGTTCATCTCAAATCATTGTGCTGACCTTTAGTTGAATGTAACTCTTTACTCCTGCTTCACTTAACGTTAGCTTTTATGAAACAGTTCTTACTGGTTCAATAGCTTCTTCTCAGAGTACTGGGAAAATGAGTAGGGGTGTAAAAATGATTTAATGCTTCAAAGCACATCTGGCACAGAGTATTTTTCTTTAGATTTTTAGTTGATAATGGATCTGTTAGGACCAGAGTGGACCTGTTCTTAAAGTCAGTGAAGGACACAATAAAGAAATGTAAAACATCTGTAACATTAAATAGCATTTCAGCATTGGTATGATCATATTTAGAGTTAGAGACTTTATACCACAGAAAGATATGGCACAGCATCCACACCCAGTTTGTCATGGTCTGTCATTAGATGGGGTCCAGCGACCCTGAAGAAGAACAGCAACACTTAAGTGCTGATGGGTAATTTACAATCAAGGCTCCTAGACTTCAGATCATCACCTTAGAAGATAAATGGATATCATTGTTTAAAACTGAAACACATTTTTCACCTTTTCTTTTATGGAAAAAAACACCCTTCAACCTCTTCTTAGGAGTATGCTTTCTAATGATGTTAACAGGGTTGAAGGTGCTGCACAAACACGGATCATGGTGATGTTGTTACTTGTTTATTTCAGAGGTATGTGTATATATTTGAATTTTCCACTTATGTGTTCTCTGTTCTTCTTCCTAGGATTCAAGTGTCCTGTCTGCTCCAAGTCTGTGGCGTCCAATGAGATGGAAGTTCACTTCATCATGTGTCTAAGCAAGCCTCGCCTCTCCTATAATGGTAAGGAAGCACTGTCGTTTCCTTTTCTTTGTATGGCAGGAGGCCTGAGCTGTTATTTGGAAGGAAAAGTCCAGTCCCACCGGTGTGCTATAAATAATGAATTGATTTTGGCTCTGGCCTTGGTCATATTTATTGGTCTTCCCAATATTGTGCCAAGTCTCCTGTTTCTGCTGCTGTGCTGATAAATATTCATAACAAGATGGGTGGCTCTACAGACGGCAGTGTTGTTGAGCTAGTCCTTCCAAAACATGATAAATATGAATGAGGGGAATGAGAGAAATCATAAAAATTCATAGAATGAGTTTATACAACCTGACATGTTCAGTCATCCAGTTCTGAAAATACAAACACAGCTGAGGCTGCTAAGATCCCTAATGGCAATCAACAGTTGCGTGTAACGTCTTTTGTTTCATAAGATGTTACTGGTTCCATCTGAGTCGTTATGTCTGTGTTTGTTTTTAGCATTTCATGTCATTTCACTGCAGCTGTAAACTACAGTGCTAACTCTGAAAGAAGCTAACAGTACAGTGTCACTCAAATAGTGACAGAAGTAACCGGAACTACCATATTCTTAGAATGTTTTTACCCTTAACCTGTTTAATAAGATTCAAATTGTGTAAAGGAGCTATTTGTAAGTTTTGCTATTGCCACATATCCAGCGTTAGCATTAGCAGCTGTTTACTTACCAGTCTAGAAGAAATGTTGTGAGTTCATAATCAAACTTGATTCATTTACTCACCAACAGCTGTCTCCAGAGGTGGAAAGCAACGCCAATATTAACTCATGTCTCTATCACGTCCTTTCTTACTGAAATTAGCATGCTAACCAGTTAGCTGCTAGCATTCTCTCACTGTAGCCTCCAAGACGTAGCACTGCTCAGAGGGCGTATTGTAACTAGTAATTGTATGTCTTGTAAACACAACAATGGCCAAAGCTGTTCATCACCACCACTTTTACAGACATGTGTCTTTTATAACGGTGGTCTATGGGGGAAATGCTTTTGCAGTACCACCAGCGAGCACTGGGACAGATTAGCAGCAAGGCTGAATGGGAGCACCGTATCTGGCTCCCTTAATACCTCCAGGCGTATGTTGTTGAATGCTAGCAAAAATTTTTTTATTCTGATTAAAATTATGAGTTGTTTTTAATTGTCACCACTGAACACCCCAGTATCATGTTTCAGCTTCTCTATACATGTGAAGCACAAAGCTTCAGAGCCAGTTGTTTACCAGAGGTAGCATTATATCAATGATTACTGTGGCTTACTTATGAAGTGCATTAATCAATGGAACAATCGACTAAAGTATGTTGTATTCATTAGCATTTACGCCTGAATCCAGGTCTTATCTTTAGAGGTTACTGAACTGATGGAAGAGACGCTCTGTTAGAAAGAGGGTGAAGACTTTTTTCTCTTTAGTACAAGTGAATGAAAAATCCTCTGGCTCTCAAAAAATTTTAAATTCTATATTACTGATTTATTAAAGAAAATAAAAGGACTGGATTGTTACCTTAGGCTGACAGTTACAGCTGAACACCACCTACATACACAACAGCCTCTCGTGGCCCAAATATTTCAGTGTTTTTCATTTTACATGTGTACGATTTAGATGTTAATTTATTTTGAATATTTGAGTTAATTTACAAAAAATATATTTACAGTGTTTATACAGTTGACTATTTACATATTTATGTTTATACAATTATTATTTACATATTTACAAGTTTAAATATTTACATGCGCATCTTTGAAAACATTTACAGTAACCTCTCAAGTTTTCCTCTTGTTTACCTCAGTCTAAATCCTCCTCATATCTGATTGGTTAGTTTAGCAACATAGAGAAAGAAAGGGTTGTTGTTGTGAAGCAGACGAAGTGTGGAGAGGAGTAAAAACTGCTGCCTCATAGGTTAATCCGTCTCCATCCAGCTGTTTGTTTTATCAAGAGTGAGCCAAACCACCACACATCCAACCCTCATGTTTCACATGTTTTCAACTGTAAGAAAAAAGAGACATTTTATGCAGCTGCAGCCGTCAGAATCTTGTGAAGATTGGCAGAATGATTAGTATGGACTATCCGGCATGAAATGAAGAACTGCTGTGTCTTTGTTTTCATTGAAATGAGGCGAAACAGCAACACTCTGCACACAGCCAATGAGCTGGACGAGTTAACTCGCTACTGAAATGACAGGGAATCATCTCTGTCTGGTGGGACTCGTGGCCATGGACTGTGTGTTTATATCCACAAGGAAAGGTTCCCAAATGCTGTGGTTCCATCCAAAGATTGTTCTCCACTTAGCGTAGCTTAGAATCATGAAGTGCTGGCCTTATTCTCTGCCGAGGGAGGTCACTGCCGTTTGTTGTTGTAGCAGCCAGCAACAAACAGCACACCCTGATGGATTTTTGATCATCGCTGCTGACTTCAATCATGTAAATTTAAAGAGAATTTTACCAAAATTCCACCAACATGTCAAGTTTGCTACAGGAAGAAAAAATACACCGGGCCTTGTTTAAATCCAAGTTGTTGCTGCCAGTGTAGGAGTTCATACCCTTAAGATCGTCTAAACTATGTTGCACTGAGATCATTGAAGAATGACGTTTTGTTTCTATGTATGTATGTCAAACATATGTGAGGAAATGGCTCAACCTGAAACTCAAAGTGCAAGTTTATCAGGAAGTTCCCTTCCAGAAAAACACAGCAATGTAAACACGTAACGACTTAATAACCACTTAACGCTGCACAGTTAACTTTACCAACCAAATTATTGCGTATTCCAGATAAGAATGCATGGCACTTGCATCTTTCTAACCTTTTCATTTTTTTTCAGTATGATTTTACACATTAATCAAACAGGATGAGGAGAAAAAAATAACTTTAATATGCTGACCTTTCTGCTTTTTAACATATTACTTGTCAAAAGTCTCAGTTCAGGTGCTTGAGCTATAAATTTAGAACATAAACAAGCTTCTTCAACTTTCATTCAATTTGTCATAACACAGATAAAGTTTACCATCAGTAGCTTCAAAGATCAGTGCTCAGCTCGGTCTCACTGGATCTCCATGTGATGTAAAAAAGTGTGTTACAGTGTTGGGCTGTGGAAGCCAGGAAGTGTTGTTCCAGTTCACTATTAAAAAGAACTAGTTCAAAGTTCAGTTCATACAGATGAAAATTAACTTATGTCTATGGATACGTCATGCGGCGTGCCGTAAAACTGTTGTACAATGTGAGCTGTGAACGCCACTCATGTTTACGTTCATCATTTGTAAACTGATCTATCTATCTATCTATCTATCTATCTATCTATCTATCTATCTATCTATCTATCTATCTATCTATCTATCTATCTATCTATCTATCTATCTATCTAACTCTATGCTGCTAATTCCATTACCATTATACTAGCAGTGTTCTGTAACATGACATGTACATTAACATATTTAAAACAACATTACTAAATCAATACAGCCAATGTATATATGTATATACACATTGTAAAGCCCTTTTGGGCAAATTTGTGGTTTTTGGCAACAGACATAAAACTGACTAAATAGGTAAATATATTATTTAATTCATTATCTGCACAAAATCTTCCTCTTCACAGCCAAAAAGGCTGGGCCTGATATTTTCCTTTCTTTTTTGGAGCTTAGCTTTGTAGCCCTAGACCCCAGCACAGGGCAAGGAAAGAAGTTTACATTCATCATTATATTTTTGACTGTAAGCAGTGCCACACCATACGGATCAAAGTACCTACTTGTCCACAGCTATGCCAGCAGAGTCTGGAGGGAGTGATATAGGCTCTATATAAGGTTTTTAGTTGAGAACTCTGAATGTTACTGACTGGGATATTACTGAAGTCAGTAATATTGACTCTGCAGAGGTGAGTTTTGTTCCTGTAGGGACTGAGTCTGAGCTACATTCAGACTAATATCTTTCATTTTAAAACAGCGTTCTAAAACGAAAACGATCTCTGTCGAGACAAGCGTGGAACTGTTAGAGAAGGTAACACATGGTGGCAGAAAACACAGGTTGAGAGTTGTTGTTTTCTTTCAGAGAAGCGTCATGTGATAGGAACGTGACAAATCAGGGAAGGATATGTTGTGACTGATAATACCCAATCAGGAAGTGAACGCTGGTGTCTGCGTTCTCATTTCCAAAAGTCTCAGTTTCTGCCAGCCCAGACCAAAACACCACCCTGGAGTTTTCAAACTAAAAGTCCCTGTTTAAGGGGCTTGAAAACTCTGGAGTAGTGTGAACATCAGAGGTAAAAATATAAAAAGTGATACGTTTTAAAACTAAAATGTCTTTTGTGAATGTAGCCTGAAAGTTGTGATCAGTAATAAAATTCCCATGAGGTCTTCATTTTCTTTGTGCTACTCTTTTTTACTGCTGTTTTGAATTGATGAGTGTGTTGGTCCATCACAGCTTTAGTATAAAAGATAAATATCTAAATTTTCTAAAAGCCTTATGGTCACAATACAAATCAACAAATTATTGTTACTCTGTGTCCAAAGTGACATAATAAGAATACTGCTGCAGACACACTGTCTACCTTGCAGTCTACTATTTATTTCCTTGAGAAGTCTGCTGTTAATTATGGTCTGGGCTGCTGATCCTGGTTCGGTTGGAGACACATGATTGACAGCAGCCTTGACTGTTCATTGCCCCTAGCAACCTGTTTATTGACAGCTACTTGTTTGACTCCAGACATGTACATGTACATCTGATATGGAGCCTAAAGGTCACCATGTAGGAGTCTGTGTTTGTGTGGGTACGCAGAGTGCGGACAGTAGTGTTGTGTTTCTGTTGATAACGATAACGTAACCACAGACTAAATGATGCAAAGTTGTTAGAGGGAGGGAGAGCAAAGGAAAAATTTTTTACAGCTCTGCAAATAGCAGCCAACTAGGCCCACAAGGCCAGTGCAGTAAGAACTAATGTAAATTTCAAGCTTGCAGCTAAATTCAGGCTGAGTGGAACCAAGATTGAATGACAGAGACAGGGAGAGTGAAACTGTCTTAAAGAAGATGGGATCCAGAGTGATGGAGTACCCTGATGGCTGATAACGGATGAGAGGAGAGAGGGTAAAAGGAGAAAGACTCCCATAATTCCTCTGTTTTTTTTCTCCAGCTCTGTCTGTCTTGTCACTCTTTATTTCCAGCAAATTACTCTCTCATTCCCCCTCTGTCCCTCTTTCCTCTGTGAGTCCGTCTGTCCGACCGCCTCTGTTCCCGCTGTGTAATCTCTCTGTAATTTCTCTCTGTCTTTTTTCCCTCCCTCTCCCTGTCTCTCATTCTCTCTGTTCTCTTGGATTTTTGAGACCCACAAAACAGGCCGAGCTGCAGCTTATCTCAATTCCCAGCATGCTCAGGCGTCTATTGTCAATCACCTGGACCTACTGAGTGTTACACATCAACACATCTCTGAGCAAGGCCATTACACACACACACACATTTGCTGTACAATAGATATCAGACTGGAGCAGATGAATTAGTCTGCAGACTTTTCTGCTCTATTTGTACTGACACTGATGATTAAATTATTGCTTAGTTGAAGCGTCTAGCACAACTAGTCCATAGCTGGTTTTTAATTATCATTGCTCAACTGTCTTGTACAGTAAATCCTAAAATATATTATACATCATCCATGTTTTAGTTTTGTTTCATTTACAGGGAATAAAATGATAAACATGTGAATAGACCCTGAACTAGAAATAACATTTACAAGCTGTGCTTCCAGAATCCAACGCTGACATGGACTAGACATTTTCAAATGTCTACTCTTAGTATCTGAGAACTGACCCAGGACCTGAGTCAGGCTGGAATGTAGTTCAGTAGGGTCCCATTGGCCCCAGCTCTGACAGGACCTCAGGTCCCTTTCTGATCAGGAATCAGGAAACTAATATTTTGGACATCAGGTTCAAGTACATTTTTCACAGGTCTGTTTTGGATTGGTTCAAAAATATTGACACAAAAAAATGTCTAAACTCTATGGATGGTGTGAAAAAGAAAAAGAAATAAATTGTTAATAATCAGCATTAGATCTGGTGTCTGCCAGCCGAGCAAGCACACTGTAGTTTTATCTATAACCTGTGTACAGAGTGATGTAAGGTTGGAACGTGTTAACCTGGTCGATGCTGAAACCCTCAGGAGAACAGTATCAAAACCAAAGCTCTCCACATGTTACTTCACCTCCAACCTCCCCTTAATGTTGACTTCTGTATCAGGTTTTAGAACACATCACAGCATAGAGACTGCCCCGCTAAAATAAGTGAACAATATCGGAACAAATCTTGACAGCAGCCACCAGATTCTTATAGATAATTATAATTAATTGTCCAGAATTAAGAGGTTTACCTCCTTGCAGAAGAAAACTTTTTTGTATCATTTTTTGTAGCACTCCTCCATCCAATACTACCTAAGGTTACCTGTGGGGTACCATAAGGATACATTTTGGGACCACTACTTTTTAATTTGTAGAGGCTGGGCAGCGGACTCAGCCCAATCTAAGAAGCAAGAAATCTAGGAGTGGTTTTTGACTCTGATTCTAATTTCAAAGCTCATGATGTATGTGTCATAAAAACAAAATGTTATCATCTGAAGGACATCTACAAAGTGAGGTTATTTCTCTTTCTGAGCAACACAGATTGATTTATAACCAACAGTTTTGAGTATTGTAACGCTCTCCTTTGTGGTCTAACAAACAACATGATAAAGCAGTTACTCAAAATACTGCTGCACGAGTGCTGACTAAGACCAAAGGGAGGGCACACATTATTCACAAGTATTCAGACCCTTTGTTGTGGTACTGTGGTCTGGCACATCCTGTCTGCTTTAATTGTCCTTAATTGTCCTTTAATTGTTTAGAGTCTGATTAGAGTCCACCTTTCGCAAATTGAGTTGATTGGACATAGTTTAGAAAGGCACACACCTGTGTGTATATAAGGTCGCACAATTCACACGGCCGAGGCATGGATCAGAGCACGGGTGTAAAACCATTTCTAAAGCTTTGAGTGTTTCCAGGAGTGGCCCCAAAACTGTGAAATGGAAGAAGTTTGGAGCAACCAGGACTCTTCGTAGAGTCTGTGAAACCAAGTCTTGGTCAGGGAGGTCCCCTGCAGAGATGGGAGAACCTGCCGGAAGGACGACCATCTCAGCAGCTCTCCATCAATCAGGCCTTTAAGCTTCAGTGGCTAGACAGATGCCACTTTGAGTAAAAGACATATGACAGCCTGCTTGGAGTTATTTGAACAGCAAAGACTCTAAGAGCATAGGTTGTGATGAGACAGAGCAGAACTTCAAACATTATGTCTGACAAACACAAGGCACTACTCATCACTTGGCTAACACCATCCCTATGGTGAAGCATTTTGACAGCACCTATCCACATTACGATGTTTTGGTTCATAAAAATATTACAAATAAGTTATATATTAAAGTGTTGCATGGTTAGACACCAAACAGAGCACATTTAACAAGGTTGGAGATGCTAAGAGACTCTTCTGACATTTTCACTGCATACCGATAACAAATATGACTCTAAATTCTCCATCCTTGCTGCCCTGAATGAGCACAAAGTTAGACTGCAGCTTTAATTTTGTGCATAAATCTATATGTACTAAATGAAATGGACACAGAACACAGAAATAAAATGTGTTATGTGTGTATGTGCTGTGTATTTTAGTTGGTGTGACGCAGGTGAGGGTTATTGGTAGCACCGAGTCCACGTGAGCTGACCACTGGATCTTTTCTGGGCTTCGACTTTGCATGATGATATTTTAATGCCTTCCACTAAATATAGCCCCTCGCACAGAGGGGGGGGTGCAGATACAGACATAGAAGTCAGGAGGGTGGTATGGAGGCGCAGAAAGCGAAAGAGTGAGTGTGCAGTTTACCTCCTGCAGCTCAGGTCATTGGAGGACACGAAAAGGGACAAGAAAGAGGGAATTTAGTGCTGTGATTCAGAGAAGCACAGAGCGACTCCTCCAGCTCATAACTGATGTGAAGGTGCTAGATGCCAAATGTCTTTTGGCAGGCAGGCAACCGGGAGAGACAGCTGAAAGTCAAGAGGGAAACAGGGGCAGGTGAGAAGAGAGCTAATGATGCAGAGACCTGGAAGAGTCTGCACAACCTCACATCCCATTTCCTCATGTTCTGATCACAGTCTCATTTGTAACATATTTCACATGTCATGACTTTTGTCCTGGTACAATTTATTTTGATGTCATCCATAATTTCATATTTTATTCCTGGGAATTTCACCCCAGATTTTTTTCAACAGTTTTTCTAAAAAGCTAAAACATCTATATATCCTAGTTTAAACCAGTATCTGCTGTTGTACAGGATGTTAAAGATGGAATGCCTCTTTCGTTTAAGATAATGCAATTACTTTGTTAGCAATGCGCAACATTTCCCATGAGTTCCAGAAAGTAGTAGTAAGTCAACTTTGAATGAATTTGACCTAAAGTCATTTGTTTTATTCATCATTATTCATTCATTTGCTTATGTTTTGATGGATGAATAAGGAATGCAATCCATGAGTCAAACTACTTCCACTATATGGAGTTAAAGATTCATGCTCAGAATTCAGACAATCCTATAAAAGACAGACAGTACATATAGTGTAGCAAATAGGGAGGGATTTTGAACACACTTTTTACGTACCCTGCACATGTGTTATAATCCTTGATTAAATAATATATATTACATAACATATTGTATATGTAGAATGTGTATGTAATATTAAGGGTAGTCTCTTCTTATTTACATTCTGTGATAGCAGCCTAAGGATTTTAATGTCAGATTACCTATCTGTCCAGATAGATTGCTGTGACATTTAGGGTTTATTCATGCTCCTCAGATGGTGAACCATTTTCAGATCACAGCTTCAAATTCCAACTTTTCACTTTACTTCTCACAACTCTCATCAGTGTCAAAGCTGCAGGACAAAGTGATGAACTAGATCAGAAAATACTTTTCAAAAGGACACAGACAAATTATATATTTTTAAATTTAATGTGGAGAACTTGTTCAAAAATCTTCAAACCGGAATATTAGTTTCTTCAGCACTTTCATATGCACATTGCAGCTTCATGACTACACGTGCAGGTCTTTAAACTCTCAGTCTGCTCTATAGCGTAGGACAGTATGTTACCTTCTGTACTGCAATGACCTAGTTCCAGCTCAAACTGGATTTCAGATCACATGCTCATAATGTAGCTGCAAGATCATGGACGTTCTTTTAGATTAACAATAAAATCAGCTGTAAAATTCAGTCAATGGAGGTTAGCTAGACCAGGGGTTACATGCTCTGGTCTGCGATAAGCTTGGGCACTAACTTTATCCAGATGACCCCATCTTTTTAACCATTTTACAGGTGAAAGAAACAAGATTGAACAAGCCTCTTCACTTGATTATTAAAGCTTGGATCAGATGTTGACTTTAGATTGAATTCACTCTGCACTCGCTGTCAAACAGGCAAAGTCATGTCACTTAAACTATGCAGACTTTTTGGGAGCTGATTAATCTGAGTGTTTCCTGGTTGGATTTGTGTGCTAAGGCAATTTGAGGAAGAGGAAGAGGACGAGTAGAGCTGCTGTGTTGTTGTTGTCACACAGTGTATGTAGATTCCTATGATTTAACCCAGAGCGCTCTGTACGAGAGATGCTGGGTGTTTTCAGGAGGGTGGCAGAGGATGGAGGGATAGAAGGGCGTGCTACAATGAACAATAGAAGAGAGGAAGAGGGGTCAGGAGAGGATAGAGATATAGAGAATGGGAGCGGGAGGGAGGAGGAGAGCTGGGTTATGGGAGTTTGTTGAGGAACTAAGCTGATTTGCAGTCAGAGCACGTCTTCTGTCTCCATCTCATCGTCTGCCCCCCTCTCCTTATCTATCTATCTATCTATCTATCTATCTATCTATCTATCTATCTATCTATCTATCTATCTATCTATCTATCTATCTATCTATCTATCTATCTATCTATTGTTTAGTATTTAGGCAATAATATGTGACATACAGATGTGATGTATATTTATTCAGACATTGTACTTAAATGTTACGACTTTATTATATTATTACCATTTATCTAACAGCTGTAGATCTTGCAGCTATAAGGATTTTGTAGATAACATCAGTTTTACATCCAAAGCAGTGTGACAGTGGAAACTTTTTTGCAATTTGTTCCTTTGGTATTTATCTATATTTTCATATAAACAATGGATAAAATGAAAATGTGTAATTTAAAGGATCACTCTGAGCTGGGAATTATCATTCCACTCTGCAGTTTCTCGCAGTGCTCTACGGTGCTTTTTAGTGTTTTTTTTACTGGTGGAGACAAAAACAGAGCTAAAAGTAGATTGAACTTCGTCAAATCAATTACAAGGTGTCATTAATCTCAGCTCCACAATTATTGGCAAAACACAAAGATCTCTTGTTCATGCAATAGTAAACAAGTCCTCAAAGGGCGTTTATGATTATCAGTAACTCCACACATGATCCTTATGAATTCTTCAAACCAGTGTCATTAGAAATGAGTTTATAGATCATATGACCAAGTAGAAGAAAGTTTGGTTTTATTCCAGAAGCCATAAGACTTGTGAACATCATGTGATGGACAGTTTATCTTTGTATAGACTGATGAGTATAAATGCATTTCTTATGCACTGGTAATGAGCGTCTGTAGTCTTGGACCATAATCAATCAGGTCCTAATTGGCAATTGGTTTTGTATTTTTGTTATGTATTTTTATTTTTTTTTTGTCTGTTTTTAAATTTGCAAATAACGTTGCCTAAAATATGCCCTTGGGGGAGGAGTAAAGCTCTGAATTGAACAGACAAAGAGAACAGTAACTATAAGCAGTTAAAGCAGAAAAGGGTGCTATAAAATACAGCAGTTATTAGCTTAGCACCAAAGATTACACACAAAAATACAGATAATAGGTGACTAGCTGCAACCACCTTGGCTCTTAAAGCCACAGTATGTAATGTTGTATTCACAACTGAATGTGGAGAGGCTTCTGACTCACTGAACACGCTGGTAGCAAGCTAGTATTAGTATTAATTAGTATTAGGCCACAGAGTCTTTGTTGCCCCACAGTGGCAGAAATCTGGTGTCATGGAACATTTTGGACCCATCAACCCACATATTGACCTGAAGATGTTGAGGATTAGCTCTATAATCGAAAGATCAATACTTAAGTGCTAATTAGCAAATGTAATTAGCATTGCCAGTGTGGGCACCCATACAGAAATGTAACACTGTATTTGACAGACTGTATATAGCCCTATATCAAGAGTGATGTTGCCATATATGTCACCTATCAGGGGATATGTTATTAGCATCGTTTCCTACTTGGGTGACAACTAGCTTCTGTTCTATTTGCAGAGTAATGCAGAGTAGAGTAGAAGTGATAGTTGTCTCAGACGGTTTTGAGAGTTGAGTTGTATCAGTATTTCTTTATATTATATTTCCATCACCTGCTCAGCTTTTTCCATCTGTGGCATATTTGAAAAACTTGCAAACTATAAAGGTTGTTGAGTTACTATGTCACCTGGTAACTGTGATCTGTCATCACCATTCTTCTTTTTAATATGGTGATTTCGATGTGTATTCGTTATTATTCTGTTAGGATACCTCTCAAATCATAACATAAAAACACAGTTAATGTTAATGCTACAATATTCCATTATGGAGTTAAATATTATTCAAAATATTTCTTAAATGAATTAAAATAAAATGGGAATACATTTTATAGCACTTTTGGCCTTAGTGTGAAAACCATTCATGACTTCTTAAGCCTGCATTCATTACAGTTAGTAAATGTGTGGAAGGAAAAATACTTAGTGTTGAATTTCCATGTGATGGGCATTGTTATTTCTTTACTGTTGAAACAAACTCAAGACTCCTCCTCATCTTAAATGTCCTCATTGTGCATTGGTACAATCAGGAACTAACAACTATCTACTGTGTATAATACACCAAGCTGCTCCCCCTACTGCCCTCTGCTGTGTTTGATATGCTGTCAGACTATGAAAATGTCACTGTTTTTGGTACATACTGATATGTGTTCTGCTCTTTGTGTGTGTGTGTGTGTGTGTGTGTGTGTGTGTGTGCGCCTGCCACCTTAGATGATGTGTTGGCGAGGGATGCCGGTGAGTGTGTGATCTGTCTAGAGGAACTGCAGCAAGGGGACACCATAGCCAGACTGCCGTGCCTCTGCATCTACCACAAAAGGTGATACACACACACACACACACACACACACACACACACACACACACACACTTGAATCACTGCCCGTTATATCATTTTGCACTTCTTCTAATTAAATCCACTTACTGGATAAGATAAGATGGACAGTGCTCGTTGCCTTTGATTTAGATATTATATATATTATATCACTGGATAATAAAGGTGCTGCGTGTAGCATTTCTAAACATTCATATATCACTGTCAAATCAGCCTTGATAGCTCGGGATAATTAGCATAAAGAAATGAGAGCAGGCTGGAGATGACTGATAGCTGCTAGTGAGTGTCAAAACTCTTACAGCTAAGTGGCTATTTTATATATTTACCATCAGAAACAGTGTTTTACCCCAGCACTACTGGTTTATCCCATTAGCAGAGCTTGGTGAAGCCATTTACACTAACTGAGCAATTTATTAGGAACACCACACTAACACTGGGTAGTTCCTCTCTTTGCTCTCAAACAGCCTCAGGTCTTCATGTCATAGATTCCTCAAGATGTTGAAACTTTCCTCTGACTCTGCTCCATGTTTGAGACTTCAGCTTTGTGACATGGAGCATTATCCTGCTGGAAGTAGACATTAGCAGATGGTACTGTGGCCATGAAGGGATGAACATGGTCAGCAACACTACTCAGAGAGACTGTGACACTCAGACCAAGACTGATTTGTATTAAAGGCCCCAAGTGTGATAAGAACATTCCCAAAGCCATCACACCACCAGCAGCCTGGACTGTTGACACAAGGCAGGTTGGGTCCATGGATTCAAACTCTGACCTGACCATCTGCTGCCTCAGCACAAATCCACATCCATCACACCATCTGCTGTTGTAGTCCATCCATCTCAAAGTTGGACATGTTGTTCCCTCTGAAGCTTTTCTGTTCACCACAGTTGTAAAGATTGGTTATCTGAGTGACCGTAGTCTTTCTGTCAGCTCCAACCAGTCTGTCTATTCTCCTCTGACCTCTGACCTCTGACCTCTCTCACCAACAAGATGTTTCCTCCACAGAGCTGCTGCTCACCGGAAGCTTCAGAAATTCATTATACTGCTGCCACATGATTAGCTGATTAGATAATTGCATGAAAAAGAAGGCGTACGAGTGTTCCTAATAAAGTGCTCAGTGATTGTATATGATCATATTGATCCAATGCTTTTTCAGTCTCATATTTTAAATTGTCACTTCAAATCTTAAACTGTGATACAGCAGTATTTACATTTTAGTCATTTCAAGAATAAAACATGAACTGCTGAAAAACAAAAACTTGGAAAAAACAAAGTTGTAAAGAAAGGTGATGATGCACAGGATTAGTTGCATGCTAATTAATAAAGGTAAATAAATTGAATGGTCGTGGCTCAGCACTTCTCAAATCAGCGGCTGTAGATTTCTCAACACATGCGTCCTGCTGCCTTCGAGTGGCTGCAGGGATTTAATGAACTGAAGGAGAAGTTTTCATACATTATAAAACAGATACTGTCAGAATCAATCAGTCTTTCATTCATAAATCACTCCTGCTTTAACCACATTAAATGCATTTTTTAACGCCAATTTAAATGCATCTATTGGCTGGAGAGTCTTAAAGTTGCTTAATTACATTTTGAGCATTATTTCATTATTTATTTATTTTTTTACAAAACTTAATTTATATGACAGCTGTACTGTAATTTTCCAGAAAAAGATTTTACATGCAAAACATAGATGTACTGTTTTACATAAAAACACCCAGAAGTAGTTGGTTCCTCTTCAATAACAACATTAATGTGAAATACTTCTTATATATTGCGATATATTCCAAAAGTATTTAATATTATACAACAGTATAATCCTCAGATGGTGCTAGTTTTCAAAATAAGTACTTTTATTTTTGACAAAATAAAGTTTTACTGGTTCTAGTTCTGTGGTGTTACTTTAGTAACATTTTGAATGCAAGACTTTTACTTGTAATGGAGTGCTTCTACATTGTGGTTCACTACTTTCACTTAAATAGCTACTTTCACTTTATTAAATGGTCTTCCTCTACCACACAAAAATACTGATGGTTCCATAAAACACAGTCACAATGTGAAATGTTACAAGTTTAAAATAATGCACATATGAGTGAGTCTTATTTATATGTTTACATTTTGTGTATGTTCTGTTACTGTGGAGGCCTTCCTACATGCCTTTGTGTTGCTTCAGCAGCAATCCTCTGTAGTACTGAATCCGTTTAACACTACACTATCATTCAGTCGATATCTTACGATGTCCCTTGTTTAATTAGATGTATTTTTGTATTTTTTAATTATGACTTTGCTGACTGTAATTTTTCTCAAGCCCTGATGACTGACCTTTTGATTAGTCAGCTTAGTGCGCTAAGTGTCCTCTGTATTCTGTAGACTAGTGGTTGTGTAAAGTAACTGTGTGTCTATGTGTATCTGCAGCTGTATAGACTCATGGTTTGAGATCAATCGGTCCTGCCCTGAACACCCATCTGACTGACTTACCACCAGGCCCACTATGAATACTGTTCAAGGTGAGACCATGCACACACTGTGAATGCTAATGTTTAAAAGATAAGAGTGTGCAAGTAAAGCAGAAGCTCATATTTACTTTAAATATCCAGATTGACTTTTTCCTCCATTGATATAATGGATTTGATGCATTTGACTGGATACAAATTCAGTTGAAGTATTATAGATATTGTTGTGAATGGGAAGCCCTTTAAACAGAACCAGAAATTGTTAGAAATTGGTGAGATTTTATTCCTGTATGAATCTGTGTCAGTATCTGTGTTATTATTAGAAGTATTATTAGTATCCTGGGTTTCAAAAGACTAATTGAAGCTTTTAGAAATAAAAATAATTTTAATTTTAAATTTTTATGATGAAAAATTTAAATGATAATATCTTTATTTGTATAGAACCTTTCAAAGGTCAAGCCACATAGTTCTTTACAGAGAAGATACAGCCACAATAAAACATAACACCTAGAATAGGACACATTCATACTGTAATAAGACCAAGAGTCTACAGCCATGCTAGCACCTCTATGAGACTGTACTTAGACACACAAGTGCTCTGAGCTAAATGCTAATTTTAGTTTGCTAACATGTTCTCAGTGACAATGGAAACATGATGATGTCAAGCGGGCATGTTTGACTGATGGGAATGTCATTAGTCTTTCAGGTGAAGGTTCATAAACTAAAGTGTTGAAGAAATGAATATGTTGACCTGATGACAGCACCAAGTCATAGGATCACCAAAGTCATTTGGATTCATCCTGATGGGAATGAATGCCCGCACCAAATTTCATTGCAATCCATCTAATAGTTGTTGACACATTACAAAAGAAAATGGGGGAAATGATACATCCTCTGGAAAACATTCATGTTCACTTAATCTGGTAATCTGGTAATCCAGCCAGTAGATTTTGACATATTCCACTGGTTAAGTGAAATTTCTGACCTAGTCGTGCTGGGAGAAAAGTCACCCAGAGGTTCACCAAAGTCATTAAGAAAATTCCATGACAATCCATCCAGTAGCTGCTCAATGGGATTTAGTATGAATTATACTAAAACACATAAATGTTAACCTCATGAAGGCTGTAGATGAAAGGGATCAAGTCAATGAATGTCTGTACTGAATTTCATGGTAATCCAGTATTTTTTGAGATGTTTCAGTCTGTACCAAAGTGGTGGCTGACCAATGCACATTGCACATAGAGTTGAAGTGCTAGCATGGCTAACAATGACGAATCCTAGAATAATATTAGGGTTAAAGATGAAATCATCTGAATGTCTTCTCTTGAACACAAATATTGGTAGAAAAAGTCACATCTATACAGTCTCTGTTTTTCTATGGTTCACTCTTATATACAGAGTGTGTTTATGAAATTGCACAAATTATTATCATCTGAGCCACTGAAATCATTTTCATCCACGAATATGTTGCTTAATGAACCACATTTAACTAAAACACTCCCTGTCTCTCTCTCTGTGTCTGTCCCTTCCTCCTCTTTGTCTGCAGAACATCTCGTGGTCCTGCCATGGATATCTGGACACAGACGCAACCAAATCCGATGAAACAATCAAAGCGATCAACACATACTTATCCTGACAGAATCCATCATCCTAACCAAGATAATTATTCCTTGTGAACTGAACCAAAAAAAACGTGACCGTCAAACCATTGTACATTAAAGGGCCCCTCCCGAGCCCACCATTTTACATCTGCTGAGAAGACTGCTTTAAAAATCCACATTCCTTCCTCCCCCCCCTCACATATCCTGGCAAACAGAATCCCTGAAAGGGCTTCATCAGGCCTCAACTCCCCTTCCAAATCAGCCGTGGCCAGTTGCCTCTCTGAGGTGCTCAGGTCCTTACAGGTCTCCAGCAGCTGGCCTTCCATCTTGTATCTGGATCCAATCCTGTCGGTCATTTGTGTCCAACCCTCCCATGGCCTTAACTGGGGAGAGGAGAGGGAACAGAGCAGGGAGGGGGCAGGAGGGATGAGGGTGGAAGAAGAAGAAGAAGAAAAAGAAGACGAAGATTGGAAGAGAGGACAAATGGATGATTGTTGAATTGCAGAAGCTTGCTATGAGAAACAGTCTTGTACAATATTCAGTGGGCCTCTCATTTCACAACAGGACTCCGACTCAGTGACATCCTCACATAAAAGACTCGGTCCCGGTGTGCTTCTCTCTCATAGTTCCTGCCTCAGTTCTGTGTCCTTCCTCGCCAATTTGACTCATAAGAATTACATCAAAACCTTAGATCGGGTTTATGCACACCTGGGCAGGCAGGGAGGGTTTAGCATAAAAAAAAATAAAAAAAAACCTGGGATGTCAGCTTGTCTTGTATGTACAAAATAGAGGGGGGAAGCTGAAGACGGACTGGGGATGGAGGAGTAGTCTGAGCACGCTCAGTTCTGATTGGGAGGGACGAAGAGGCCAGCAATGTTGTTTACGCTCCTACTGTGTAACATGTACGTTAGGGATGCTCTAGTGTCAGGCTTCATCCTGTATGTGTATGTACACCATGTGTGTGTGTGTGTGAGTGTGTGTGTGTGTTCGAGAGACCTCGGAAGGGTGACAAAATAGCTTTTGCTGAAGCATAGTGACTGTGTGTGTGTGTGTGTGTGTGTGCGTGCGTGTGGTGTGTGTGTGTGTGCGTGTGCGTGCATGCGTGTGTGTGTGTGTGTGTGAAACAGCATGAAAGGTCAGTGTAGAGGGCCCACTGAGACAGTGCTGTGTGTCTATGTATTGAAATGTTTACAGTGTAGATGTCCATGTTCCCTGTGTGTGCGACTGGCAGTCCTCCCTTTACTTTGCTGATGTTTACAGCTACAAAGAAGCGACATGACATATTGTAAATTATACATGTAACCTCTCTCAGTTCTTTCTTTTTAGATCTGCCAGATTTTTTCATGTGATCACAATTGGTCATTTTCTAGTGAGAGCCTTGAGTGTGAGAGTATGTGTGCCTGTGTGTGTGTGTGTGTGAGTGTGTGTGTGTGTGTGTGTGTGTGTGTATCTCCGTGCATATGACTGTTTGTGCATGTGTGCTTGAGTGTGAGACTCATGCTACTGTCGGTTCCCCACATTGTGTTTCTGCTAGAGTAGGTCTGGTTAACTTCGACTGGAGACGTGAGCCACTCAGACCTGAAAGCGGACTCTGTAGTCCCACTGTGGATCCACTGAACGGGGCTTATTTATTCATTTGTTCATATTTAACAATATTTGTTTAATATTCCAGTCATGTGAGGTGTTACTCACTCTTCAGAATGCCAGAGCTGATTTATGAAGACTACTACAAACCAAATCATACAAACAAACTGCATTTACAAAAAGCTACTGTAAACAAATGGTGGAATAAATTGTGCTAGATGACACTCTGTTTTGAACTTTGATTCTGTGATCCATATACAACTTACACAACAGACCAACACTCAGCTTCCCATCTTAAAGCTCCATATTTCACACTTTTCCAGTGTTTTATTTGAAGTGTTGATCCATAAGAAGATATATTTGTGGTTTTAAGAACTAAAAACCATCTCAATGTAGTTTTACATCTCCTCTCTCAGGCTTCTCTCTGGAGCTCTAGTAACAACAGGTCAGTGAGCCAATCAGAAGAGAGGAGGTTTTGAGCCTCTCTTCTGATTGGCTCACTATTTTCTGAGTGATTCAATAAAAATATAGTAGATTTCAGGTAAACACTCAGAGAAACCAAATCCTGCAGGGTTGGATGGTGGGTCCAGGTGGTCCAGGTGGGCGGGGCTTGGGGCATCGCTGAGGATGGTGACTGCTTTGTTGTGACATCACAAAGTTCCAGAAGTCCTGACGGCTGGTTTTAAGGCTCAGTTGCTGAATACAGGCTGTGTGTATTTCTCTGTGGACTGAGGCCTTGATACTTTTACAATCTTAGTATAGAACCTAGACCTGCTTTATAATCAAACAACACATGGACATCTACCTTTAGACTATATGGGACCTTTAATGCTGACATTACTATTAGCCTATAGACATACAATGCGATCATACCTGTATATTAATGGTACATCAGGCTAAAGTTGGTCTTCAATGAAAAATCCACCGTGAAATGTTCAACACACCCCATGAGTTATTTTATGATCAAATGTGATGTATCCACTTTTTCTAAACAGGGTTTGTGTGATCCTGTTTCAATTAGTCATTATTGTTTTTTTGGCACGGTGGATGGATCTAAACACTACAATACCCATGAGTCTTAGCTACCATTTCTATGGAGAAGAAGCCAGAGAAGTAAAAATTAGAGCTGCAGTGAATTGAAAATGTTTTGGGACATAGGGACACAGTTGCTGATATCATCTCAAATTTAACCACAATTTGGAAGTGGACTTTAAACTGCTGAGCCTTTTATGCATTCTCTACAAAATCCAGCTTTCACTGTTTCACTATTCACTGCTGCACACATCAGAGGTTTGTGATAGGTTATCAGATATTTTGTACCAAAATACACCTCAGGAGTTGTGATTTTATTTAGGAAACAAACATTTTCTAATGCCTACTTATTAATATGTTTTGTAGCTGCAGTGCATTCTGGTCTATTGAAGCTACTGAAGGTGGTCAACATTGGTCTGTTTTACTTTTCATCGACTAATTTCTACTTGAATTATGGTTGAACATTGGTAATAATACCATCTGCTATCAAACTCCATTGTAGCTTAAGGAAATATCCTAGTTTGACATCACTTTGTCTACGTATGGCGACCTTTATGATAAACAATGTTGAACCAGTTGCAAAAAAAACACGCTGACCCCACCTCTTACACCCTTGACTCCTGTTTCACTGTTGGAAAATGCTGTGTAAGAGTTGGACTTACTTCTACAAGACTTTGTGGGAAACCTCGTCTTCAGGAGAGTTTTCAGATCGACGTGTGTGTGTGTGTGTGTGTGTGTGTGTGTGTATCACTGTATGTGTCCGTGGAGAACTATCTGGGCATCTGGCAGCCTACTATATTTTCATCTATCAATCATTCTAAGTCTAGAGGTATAACTTTGCACTAAACTTAAATTTTGATGGGTGGAGAAGTTGCCCCCCTTGCTTTTATTGCTATATAGTCACCTTTATAGGTGTTAATACCAGGAAGTAACTGATTGCAGTCTACTCTCAAAGGGGCCTCTGTAGAGCTCTGAAGCTGACAGCTGCAGAAAACTGCCTAAAATGTGGAAAGTTGGGAGTTAACCATTTACTCAACATGGGCTGCTCTGTTCTCTGAACCAGTCATGAGGATTTCCATTTTCTGTAAAAGATGAATGATGAAGTCAGCACAGTGCATTGGGGCCCTTATCATAAGAGTCTTTCCATAAAACTTCACTTAAAATGTACATTAGGAGGAATTATAAGGTCTGTAAACATATGTATGGATGCACCACAGTTAGTTTAAAGCTGCACGAGTAAAAGTTATGTGATTCAGTGAAGTGGGATGTGAAAAGGGTTTCTCATAGTGACGATCCCAGAGTGAATAATCACCAAGCTCTGCCGTCCCCCTCTGCGCTACATAGTGTTTTAGACTTATTAAGCTCAATGTTTTTGTTTTCCCGCCAAAAGACAGAGTTCATAAGTAGCTGGTGAACATAGTGGAGTATTTAGTGACTGAAGAGCCAGATATTGAAGCTGCACTAATTTGTATTCTTATATTAACAATGTAGTGTTGAACCCACAAAGAAGAGTTTCTTCAGCTCTGTGGAGATTGTAGCTTGTGTTTTGTTTCGGTTTTACAGGCTGAAACTTTTGTTTTCTGTTCACTCTCATCACTTTCATCAACAGCAGCAGGCTCCTTTTTATAGCAAGAAAGTTTATGTACACTGTAAACCCAGTCTACGCTTCTTGCCCAGCACTTCCCAGAAGAAAAAGTTAGACTGCTAGTGAACATTGTCTCTTTAGCACATACTTCTATCAGGAGCTAACTGAAAACTGAGCTAAAAGGAGACAACAAACAAATGACCCCAAATGATTGCTGATATTGCTCTGTGTCTGACTGATGTGTACATAGGCAACTGTTTGCTAACACGTCCGTTAGCCATAAAACTCAAGAAGGTAATAAAATGTCGAGGTTGTGGCGTTTAGTTTGTTCCACTCCCATCAAGTCACCAAAAAATTGATTACTAATTACACACAGAACACAATTAGCATTAGAGTGTATGATGCCATAAATTAAAGCTGCAATTAGCATTTAAAAATACTACAGTTCTTCAGAAACAAAATTACACACTCTTAACAAATGAAGTTCTTGCGTCAGGACATGGTCATATCTCTGCAGAAAGAGTGATGAGTTGACTCTGAGGAGTTGAAAGTTTTCATTTTTAAATCAATTTTTTTTGTTATTCTTCATGAAGCATCCCGCACTCTTTTGGTAAACATATGCTTTGTGACTTGACTTTAGAAATCGTGGGAATTTAATTTCACATTTTGTTAAACAGTCGCCTCTTGCGGCCTTCAGAGCAGCCATCATGTGACGATGTCTAATGCGGCTTTAGCGAAGTCTGAATGTGGTATGAAATTGTTTTCAGCAAAAGTATTCAATCCCAGAAGAGTTTTTTCCTTATTATATCACATCTAATATTAAATCACTTGTGATCATAATATGGATATGATACCTCATGAGCACCACTTCAAATAAAGTGTTACAATCCTTTTAGTGCTGAGATCATCCCTGTTCCTTATTAAGGCCATGACACATGGAGGGTTTGAGGCAGAGGGCAGTGTTAACTTGAGCAGGATCATGGTGCATAACAGTGGGCCATGAGAAGCCAAATAATAATGATAACTGCTAACCTCATTGCCTGTTGTGTGGCACACAATGTTCCAAGTGTATCATGGTGCACGACTAATAGAGGGGGATGATCTCTTTTAGGAATGACGTATGCTTCAGGCTGCTGCTGCTGCTGCAGTTGACAGTAACCCCACTGAACTGCCTGCTTGTCCACTCGCCTCAGACACACAGATACATAAATACAGTACCTTCATTTAACATGAAGGACCCCTTTTAGTTCGTGTCTTATTTTACTCTCCATGGATGTGAATGGCTGCCTACCTTTTGAGGGCAGCGACTAACATATCTGATGACCTTAATATGCAATCTTTGTGATCAGTAATAATGACATATAATAATCTGTAATATTAAAAAATGTCGAAATAAGAAAGATGACTGACCTGTTCTACCTGTTTTCTAGATTTGTAAATGGATGGAACCCTAACAGGTTGTCATCGACTGATAAATGTGATCAGGTCAGTTAGAGAGAGGGATAGAGTAAAAGAGCAATATGTAGTATGCTAATTTGTTAATTTTAAATTAATATAAATTCAGGCAAGGATTTTCCTGTGCTTATTTGAAGTACTTGTCATTGTTCAGAACATCTCATTTCTGTATGATACTAACAATAATACTAATACTAAAACTAATACTATACTAATTCTACCTTTATTACTGGTAAACATTTTCAAAACGGAGGAAATGGGACTTGAAATGTATAATGGTAATATTCTGACCTCTAATGGCTAAAATCGTAATTGCAACTGACTCTTTTTTTTTGGGGGGGGGGGGGGGGTGAATTTAATTTTGATTTTAATTTCACTGTCATTGAAATGATTGCAGTTTTGTCAGGGTATTATATTTCCCTAATGTAGATAATATATTTTAGATTTTGTTAAATTTTATTTTTAGCTTTTAAAAAAAAACTGAAAACAACCACATTATTAAAAAAAAGAAAAAAAAAAGAAAAAGAAAAAAACAAAACGCAACCAAACAGTAATGATTACAATATGAAGCAGAAAAAAACATCATAGGTGTGGAGAGCAGATCCCCTTTTTTACTCCGTTCGATCAGATTGACTCGATTGCTCTGGTCTAGGCGTAGACCTCACAGCAGTTCTCTGATTGGTCCACACGTCCTGGCGCCAAAAGTGATAGGAGGAAGAAGAAAAATCCAACAAGAGAAGTTTATGCTCAATATTTGGAGTATATATTTGGTGTATTTGCTGCTGTTGCTCCCATTTAAGCAGAAATGGATACACAGTCGTATCTTCCCGTACAGCCTGGGGTTGGGATGGAGGAGAATTTCCTGTCTCTCGACGATATTTTGCTCTCTCATGACAGACTTCCCATCCGGACAGAATGCACTTTCCCACGTCTTGGATTCCTGGAGAAGTCTAGTGACACTCAGGACATAGCGGAGGTCGGTAACGTTATTGAGGCAAATGTACTAAACACATAGTCAGTTAAGATATTGTGAATGTATTTTTTCTGAAAATATCAGGACTATACCAAACAGTAACTCAGATATAAATGCTTTTGTTGTGTAAAGAAACGTACGCTAAACTCGATTCAATGTTTTGCTGTTTATTCTTTCCTCTTTGTATTGGTAGAGTTACATATGCGGAAGTTTTATTAATACAATTTAAGAATTAACATGACTCAGTTTAAAATCCGGCATATTTATAATTTTCCGAAAAGCTTTTGAGTCAATAAAAATTAAACTTCAACAACGTTAAGTCGCAGGTCGACATAATAGAGATAATACGACCTACCTGTGAAAATCAGACATTGATCATAATGAAGTTTTGTTTTGTGGTCAGTAACTGGATGGGGATGCATAAAACGGTTCAGTTGAGATTGAAATAGATTTTCTGTATGAAACGAATTCAAAATAATCTAGTTAAAGAAATATCACAAACAATAGAAGGATAGAAGAAGATTTTAGATTCCATGAAACTGCTTAAGTACCAGGATCCTGGTATTGTGCATGCTGGCTGATCATGGGACACAGGCCATTCAAACCTGTGCCTGCAGCAACACACATATTTGCAGTATGGACTCTAGAGTGCACGGACCATGACAGTAACTCTGAAGTCTGTTTCCTTTATGTCAGGGTACAAAGATGGAGCTTCCTCTGTGGTTGTCCAAGGGTCTGTATGAGAGAAAGAGGAGGGTGGTGTCAGTGGAGCTTCCTAAAGTGTACAGACAGGGCTGGAGGACCGTGTTCAACGCTGACCCAAACGTGGTGGATCTGCATAAGATGGGGCCCTACTACTACAGCCTGGGATCCCAGATGCTACACTTTGATAGCCCAGAGAATCCAGATATTGCACAGACACTGCTGCAGGTGAACACAACAGCTTGCACAACTATACCACAGAGGGGTTAATTTAATGTGAGAAGGTCCAAAAAAGTGCTGCTATTAAATATCAAACCTCACCACTGATACTGGTGTGATACTATTTATAATTGTGTCCAGGTCTACGCTGGACAACCATTAACAAATAATAAATATTTAAATCAGACAGGGGTCCTTGTTACACACATTATTTACACATTATTTACAAAGATTTATTTCCTTCATCAAGGACACAGCATGTCTCTGCAAACCCCTTAATAGATTTATGAAAGCAGCGTGTACTTACGACCTCTGGGAGGTGAGACACACCTGCAGGAGAGGAATTATTAAGTGTGCTTAGACTCTGCTAAAGACAATAAATTTTAAAATGAACAAATAAGTATATCATAGTGAGAAACGACTACATAAGTGCATGAGAGAGAAAGAATTGTACAAGCTCACAGACCCTAAAACATTTCTCTGGGTTGCTTTCAACGTATCAATACATGTGTGGTTAAATTTAATATGAATACATGTTGCATTGTTACCACAGCCCAGAGTCTTCACAACACATTCTCACAGATCAACAGACACTTAACAGATTTAATAACAGTCACAGCAGTGTCATTTCATACATTACAACTAGGGGGTGCACTCAGATCAGAGAATATGTCAGAATACAGTTTGTGTGATGCAGCTGTTACCAGGCAGATTGACTCTAATGTCATAACACAGGGTTGTTGCACACTTTCAAACCTTTACACTCCACAAGGTTTTCACAAACTTTAAGTGGTACATTTGGATTTTTGGATATATTTATGGACATCATCCCCATTACCTCAGCTAGTGTCCGGGGGGGTGTAGGCTTCACTATGTCAAACTAATAATGACCCTTGCCGACTTGGGTCTGGGCGGTGAGGTGCACAGACAGGGCCGGTAAAAGCTTTATGGATTTTGTGACGGTCCACAGGTGCACTGATGTGGCAGGATTTCTCCAGGTGCTCCTGATGCCCAGTCCCAGTGTGACAGACGAGTCTGTTGTCAGTGTGTTTGTGAGAAAAGAGAGAGAGAGAGAGAGAGAGAGCGGGGCAAGGAGGGGCTAAGCGAATCAATGCATGGCAAACAGTTCTACAATGAAATAAGATTTTACTGATTTGAAATGGTAAAAAAAAAGAAGAAAATCAATATGTGGATGTCAGTGTTAATATTATATATATATATATATATACACACTGTGCAGCACAGGCAGTGGCCCAGGCTCTGTGCTCAGACTAAAGAACCAAAAATATCAAGGTGGAAATCAGGAATTTCATCTGATAGCAGCTTTATAAATTAAATACAAGCTTTATTTACTGTCAAATGTTAGAACTCAGTGTAACTTAACAGGGGCCAGTTCAGTTTTTGTAAAGATCTTAAAGCTATTCACATGAAATTATACATATGTCAAGTTTAACATAAAATTTTATGTCAAAGGCTGGTTCAAAAAATGATTAATAAAAAACCCATTAATATAAAATACCTTAACTGCAGTACCTTATTATTTTTCTATTGGTTCTGAAACTCTTCATATTGTCTTTCATCAGACATTCATTGGCCGGTTCAGACGGACAATGGACTCTTCCCAGAATGCCTACAATGAGGACACATCTGCACTGGTGGAGCGTCTGGACTGTCTGGAGAAAGGTCTGTTCAGGTCCGGACAAAGTGGACTCAATGGTTTCCAGAGCTGGGAGAAGGGTCAGGCCACACAGCTCACTGCCTCCAGTCTGGTTCTCAACTACCGCAAGAGGAAGATCACAGATGTACCGCCCTGACCCCGACCTGCAGTTAACAGATGACAGACGCTGCTCAGACTCTGGTCAGTGCTTCAGAGCAGCAGCAGACTCTGACTGACTTGTGTTTTCTTTGCCCATGGACAACGTACAGTATACATTATAAATATGTTTTCTTCTTTCATTGGTTGTGCAGAAACTTGATTTCTGATGAGCATGCAGTTGATCTAGGAATATTAAATTCTTGAGACTTTGATTAATTGTTTTTTATCATATAGCAAAGTAAAGATGCCAAACGTGCTGGTGACAGATTCACAACTGTAAAGAGTTGTTTATTTTTTCTGCCTTAGGATATTTAGGCAGGTTATGCCATGTACACACCACATGACTTTCAAAGTCACCAGTTTGCATTACTGTTCACAATACTCAACATGTCTTATAAAATCATTGTGGTTTACACACTGCATGACTGATCAGTGTCAAGGGGTCACAGATTACAAGATCTTTCACCAGGAGGAATCCCCCAAGTCTGTCTGGTCTCCAAACTACATTTTGTCACGAAAACACATGATAAATGACACAGGAAATGATGAATACCATGCATGAGACAGGATTTTTTTTCTTCCAAAATGAATGTTCACATGAAACGGGCGTTCTTGTGCACTGATTTTCAGCGAAAAAACAAGGAATAAAATAAAATAATGTGGATAAGAATGGGGGATATGCGGGCAGCAGAGATTGATGTTACACAACTCCTACCCCAGGTATCCTCTCATCTCATGTGTTGTGCTGTCATTGGCTGTAGCTCAGTGCCAGTCACTAGCAGGTCACAACACTGGTCACACTAATGGATTTGGACTCCCTGATATTTAATCTGCTAAATACCTTTTGGGCATCTGCGATGTGTCAGCGAGTCTCTTGGAATGTGTCTTTGAAAATTTCACAAATAGAAATTGACCAATGTCCTTGGCAAATCATGTAGTGTGAACTAAGCATTAGTAGTAGTGGTGGGTGGCGGCTGAACTTTTTTGCTTTTGTAAATGTAATTCTGTATTAAAACTTCCATAAAGCAGGTCAACTCAGCCATTTCTAAATTGCCTAGTAGGCCCTACTGTCACATTAAAAAATATTACAGAGATAGCGCCTTGTGAACAGTGAAAATGCTATATACATATATATATATATATATATATATGTATATAGCATTTTCACTGTCACACAAGATAGAAATGAATATAATTAGTATTGTCCTACTGTCTTTAAGTGTGACATAATGTCCTGTGGTGTGACATAAAAGAACTAAAAATTAATTTTTATCTTAAAAAAAAAAACCAACAACCCAAAACACTTGTGTGTTGCATTAGGGGACAAATTGAAGCAAAAACCAACATAAAGTGTCTTAGTGAGGTGTTGGTCGCCTCGTAATGCCAGAACAACTCAACTCAGAACCAAAAAGTGACATCATCACTCCACACCATGGCTCACGGCAACTCCTAGTTTTAGTACAAAAAGGAGTCCACGGTGCACGGACTAACTCATTGTGATGTTTGATCCACAAAGTGAGGAAACTTACTGACATTAACTGTTTATTAACGCCACGGTGGCCCTGAGAGCTCGATGCACTGCAACTTAAGAAAACACATGCAAACAGACAAAAACACAAACAAGTTAATAAAACAGAAATTTGACCACACGTTCTACAAGTACTGACAAAAACAGAAGTCTTTCCAGGGGACACAAAAAAGTGATGAACCTGGATGGGACGCACTTGCATGAGTATATTAGCATATAACATATCCATGCGCACTTGTTCAATGCTTTTAACTCCAAAAGTCACAAAGCTTTGAACAACAAGTGCTATGATATATAATATAATGTAATACTGATAGTGGTAATCGTCAGACCCGTGTTAAAACTGACTCACTTCTTAATGAGTCACTTGTGCTGCTGCCTTCATACTGCAGTTGTGATTTACAGTAATCACCGCCTGAATCACTGCACCATCAAAACACTGAAGCATTATGTAATGTGGCAAAATAAAAGATATACAGCATTTCAAACAGGTTGTAACAAAGGGGGAACAGTTATCAACAACACTGAGTGAAAGACACTCAGCAGTACACCTGTTCACCACGACAAGCTATTCTCAAACTATTCTGATTGAAATCAACAGGTCCGACAGTCTAACCGCCAAAAGAGATAACCAATGATCTTCACTATACTGGTTTTCACTGCCAGTCTGTGATTGTGTTGCTGGTATTGTTTTGTCGCACTCTGAGTGTACAGTATATGTGTGAGACTGTTTTGGCCTTTAGCAGCTGATATCATTAGCTTGCCTCTAGTGGAACTGCTCGTTATCCAGAGGTGACATTCAGATACGAACGTGTGAACATTTCAAATTCCACACACTGTCCCTTCAAATTTCACAGACCTCACTGACAATAACTGTTTTATTATGTTCATGTTGATAATGGTAAGTGTCAGACCAATGTTAAAGCTGACTCACTTCTTAATGACTCACTTGTGTTGCTGCCTTCATAGTTGTGATTTATAGTAATCACTATCTGAATCACTGCACCATCAAAACACTGACGCATTATGTGTGTGTGTGTGTGTGTGTGATTGTGTGTGTGTGTGTGTGTCTGTGTGCGCCTGTGTAATGGGTTTTAAAAGTGAAATGTCTCTTGAAAAGTGTTTTGTGTGCATGCACCAGCATGCATGCAGCCTGCTGCAGTTGCTCCTGCTCATTTTCTTATTTTACCAACTTTTTTAGCTTTCTTCTTCTTTTGTCCCATTATTTAAAGCTCCATATTTGACACTTCTTCTGTGTTTTATTTGAAGTGTTGATCCATAAGAAGATATATTTGTGGTTTTAAGAACCAAAAACCATCTCAATGTAGTTTTGCATCTCCTCTCTCAGGCTTCTCTCAGTAGTAACAACAGGTCGTGAGCCAATCAGAAGAGAGGAGGCTCTGAGCCTTTCTTCCAGTTGGCTGACTGTTTTCTCAGTGATCTAATAAAAATATAGCAGATGTCAGGTAAACATTCAGAGAAACCAAATCCTGCAGGGTTGGATGGTGGGTCAGGTGGGAGGGACTTGGAGCATGGCCGAGGGTGGTGACTGCTTTGTTGTGACATCACAAAGTTGCAGAAGTCCTGACGGCTGGTTTTAAGGCTCAGTTTCTGAATACAGGCTGTGTGCATTTCTCTGTGGACTGAGGCTTTGATACTTTCACAGTATTTATACAGAACCTAAACCTGCTTTATAATCAAACAACACATGGACATCTACATTTAGACTATATGGGACCTTTGAGCTGCTTTTAAATTTCTGCAGCAGAGACATTGAACTGTTAGCCTCGGGGCTATCCATACATGTCCATACATGTTGTTTACATCCACCTGTAACCCAGCAACCATGTGTGACCTCATCCATTCTGTTAAATCAAGACACTAAACTCTGCTTCCTTCATGATCTCCAGGGACTTCAACTGGAAAAAACTCTCCTCACTCTTACTCGAGGACTGGTGATTTTATCTCACACTGAACGTTTTGCACATTTGCATTATTATTACTACTATTTATAATCTTTTGACTGTTATTGTATCACTTAATTAAGTTTTATTATTTTTCTAGGTGAGAAAGTTAAGGGTCATCTCAGCGGCTCGCTGCCCAGCTCCATGGATGGAGCTCCATCAGGTTTCCCCTGATTCAGCTGAGGCCATCTGCACCATTGTGCTTACAACTGGAGCTAGGTTTGCCAACCTCAGCTCTTAACATGCTAAGTACCATACACTTTGGAGGCTGGACTCTACCAGAGTCGCTTTGTCCTCCACACACTATTAACAGTCTCACATGCTCAAGCTAACAGATGCTAAATGCAGACAACAACCCAGCAGAACCCTGTTTGTTGCTGGTGTGAGTATTTACAGATAACCAGCAGGCTGCTGTAACTGGTCATACATGGATTTATGTGGAAAAGGCATTAGTCTAACACATGTGAGGGTGGCCCAGTCCTAGCTGTGTGCTGAAGTGTTAAATGTGGGTCAGATGGTGGGCAGAGATAGGCGATAGGTCACTGGTGATGAAAATATTGATGTTGCCTCTGGGCTGTAACTATTGATCCTGATATGGGATTGGGCTGACAGAGCGAGGACTGCACACAAAGTATTAACATTACTGTGCTATGAAGATGTTGTGACTTGCGTACTGTGTCTTCTGATTCTTCATGTCTCTCAAAAACTTACTGGTTGAGTTCTTCATTTTTCAGACAAACATTTGATCTTTTTTCTACCTGTCTTGTTTGTCAGAATTAGTCGAACCAAAGAAACCCAAAGAGATCCAGCTAAGCATAAATGACCTACGTAGGACCAAAGAGACTTTTATGGGTGTTACCATACCATACCTTACTTCCAGCACAAAGCAAACCCTGCCCTGCCTATTGGGTCAATTGCTTCCTATCAAATCATCATCAGGACTCATCAGGGCTTTTGATCAGCACACATTCCAGGTCTTCTCTCATCAGGACTGTTTACAATACATGACCCTGAAAGCATTTGGAAAGCAAGAAGGTGTTACTACCGCAGATGTCACCACCACCATCACGGAGACCTGTTTTCCTGCAATCACTGCACACACACACTGTCCCTGCACTCTGGAAAAAAACTGTAATCACACCAGTCCCAAAGAAACCTCGTCCTGTGGTTAAAATGATTATCAGCCTGCAGTTTTAACTTCTATAATAACGAAATGTCTCGTCTTATATTGTTTCTTTACTTAGAGCCCAATGTTGGATCCCTTGTAGTTTGCATTTACAAAGAATGATTGTCAGGGACCAAGCAGTGAGGCAACAAAAACACAGAAATTGTTAAAAAAACAGGGTGTTTATTTACCCAAAAGAAACAAAACAAGAGTGTAATAACTTCAGCTAAACAGGTCAACAAAACATAACTATACTCAAGATACCAACTAAATAAGGGGTTAACTAAACAACCTGACCCAACACAATGACACACGAGGGAACACATATAGTGGCTTGGCCAAATCATCCTGAGCGGAGAACGAAGTCGCACCCCCAATCCAAGCTTACCTGTTCTTTCTTTTGGTATCCAGGATGGTGGCACGTGCGTGTTAGTGCACGTCTGTGTGAATGTGTTAAACCATTATTCCTACCCACGTTCATAAAGGGTCCAGCTTGACTCAGAACTGTCTCTTCTTCTTCTCCATGTGTAAGTAACTTGTCGGCTACATAATGTTACATGTGTGTTTTAGTGATCGGATACAAAAGACATGTTAATGTTAGATAACTTGTTGTTAACCGCATCATCAGTGTGTTTCGCAAACGTTGCTACCGCTAGCTAGCTAACTGTCAGCGTTGCTGTGGAGCATATCACAGCAATGCTAGCGTGGGCTAACGGTTGTGGTTGGATTGATGTTTTGTCGGCTCTCGTGAACACAGGGTGACTTTATTCAGTTGTGCTTCTTGTTTTGTGTTTAGCGGCCACTTTCACTGAGCTGGTGCGACATTTAGTGGCACATTCTAGTAGAAGCAGCCATATCACACCAATCCTTGCCACCATTCACTAGTTACCTGTGAGTTTTAGAATTGATTTGAAGATTTCTTGCTTGTTTTTAAAACCTTGAATCGTCAGGCTCATTCCTGTATTTTCCCAAGAGCCTGACTGCTGCCTTAGATCCTTTGGCTAATGGTTCACATATCTGAGGAAGAGAAACTCAATATTCTCTTTTCAGTCTCACTGACTTTTATTCTAAGGCTTTTACTTTACTGGTTGTATTTGTAGTAATTATTTTAATTATTTCATCTTGTTTAATATTTTATGCACTTTGTAACTGTGTTTTGAAATGTTTCTCCTTCTTCTTCTCATGGAGGCACAAATCAATCAGTCTCACTCGCAGGGTAATATTTTATGGTGAGAAATCTGAACAGTGTGAACTGTGGCTGGATCTAACCATCACTGTCTGATTACCCTTCTCTGCAGGCAGATCTATTACAGGCCTTTCATTACATCTGTCTGTGGGTCCTGGTGGGCAGTCTCAGCCAAAGGTTTAGCTGAAGCAAAGGGCAGACCGAGGGGAAGCGTCCAGGAAGCTGACATACAAGACACTAATGCTGCCTCTGGCTTTTGTCTACTCTAAGGGCCTCTGACATTTGGTATTTGTTGGGAAACCATTTGTGTACACGATAAAATGCTGAGAGGAGCCCTAGGCTTATTCTGTCTCCCTCTGTTGCACCCTCTCACTGTCGCTCATTTTCTACATATAAGTACCTAAATTGTAATGACGTTTTCATTCTATTCTTCTTTGCATTCACTGGATCTTTGAGTCAGCCCTGCAAATAATTTCATCACTTTCTCTCACTGAGGAGACGTTGTGCAGGCAGGGTTTCTATTCTGAGCAGGGCCACCAGTACACCATACTATGCAATTAACATTTTATCATCTCCACTTCACAGCCTGCGCCAGTGACTCTTGATCTAGAGCACATGGATTTGCAAAGAATAAGTAGTTAATAAGTAGTTAGGTTCCACACAGTTAATGAATTAAAGTTGACTGTTGTACTTCTATTGAAGTTGTTGTTATCCGTAGTTGTTGTGGTTATGTTTTCCACTGTGAAGAGTTTCCATGTGCAAAGGCACCCAAACTGTCAGATCAGAGAGCTCTGTGTTTTGTTTTGTTTTTGGCTTATTTCAGAGAAAAGTTGGTCTGAGTGAGTCTATTAGGCAGATGAGTTACTGCCGACGTGAAGTGACAAGTTACTGTATTTACCATAACAACATTGCCCTAGTTAGCAGAATCCAGTCCCCGAGGAACAGCACTGGACTGTGTAGTGTCTACAATAATAGTTGCAGGTCACATAATACCCTGGAACCATCGGTGAGCAAGTTACTTGAAAAATATCAGTTATTTATTACTAAATCAAAATTACTCAACTCCAAAAGTATTTTTTTCAGTACTTTGTTTCAGTACATGTCAAAGGTGCTACAGTTTCTGTATTTAATGTGTAGAAATAGAAAGCAAAACATCGTGACTGGGGTTGGAGATAGCATCACCCCTGTGACTGCACACAGTGTCTGGACACCCTCCAACTCTCAATATACCCAGGTGTTTTTGTTATTGTAGGCTTACCATGGGGGATGATACTCCCCAGTGTGACCCCTGACACAGCTCGGTGTTTAGCTGCCTTGTATTCTGTGTTTTCTGGCATCTTTTAGGATTTTGTTGAGATTTTAACATCAACACTGTTACACGTAGAGAGCGTCTTGCTTGTGATTACAAGTTAATGTCACGTAAAAGGACTCTGCTCACAACTGGCACAGCCATCTGCCGCCAACCAAGGTAGGCTTGCCTAATCACGGAACTACCTGAGATACCTCTTGATTTACTTTGAGGACACAGGCGGAAAAATATGGAGGAGAATAGTTATATGGTTGTTGTTTTTCCTGACTACTGCTGCTACCAAGTTGACAACGGTTTTCTGGCCCAATTCAACACATCTGCCAAAGTTTTTATGTATCTCTCCTTTCAGCATCCAGATCATCTCATTAACCTGACTGCGTGTAACATACTACAGTACACAACATTACCCTGCTGGAAATGACTGTGAGTGTCCTGAATGAACAGTTAACGTTACTAGAAGAAAAACCTAATTAATCTTCTTCGCTTGTTGACGATCCTGTCTCTCTGTAAATCAGTAATCATAGACATAAAAACTGAGCTGAAATCCATTGAGCTCCTTATCTTGGATCTTGGTGCTGCAGGGCAGGATGAAGGTTTCCCTTCTTCTTGATGACTGTAATTCTCCTCAACCACTTTGCTGCTCTGGCTAAGGTCACTGACGACCCCGCCTCCTTACTTTCTCCTGTTCTTTAGACCAATTGGATTATAGCATCATCCAACAAGCCCTCCCTGCCCACCACTTCCAGCTCCCAATGTAGCTCTCCCATTGGCAAATGTCCCTGACTATCAGCCTCACTATCTGTATGTAGTAGTAATCCTGGAGCTAACTGCATTCACACACCTGGTAACGCTGCTGGTACAGCCAACCCCTCCCTGTCCACGCTGCTGTCAGACCACAAAGCCACTTCTTCCATTGATACCAATGTGGCTAGCATAGCTATCACAGTGATTGCTAATCACCGGCTTCTTCCCAAACTCAATGGTACAATGGTACTAGAAACAATAATAAGCCTGAAGCTCTGATCTTAGGCGACATAATCATCAGATTAGTCAAGTTTTGAGAGCCTGGGCAAACACTGTCTAGCTGGTCCCACCCCCACTATGTAAACCAGATCTGAATGTGTCAGCCATCTTTTTGGCCTCAATCAGTGGTTGCAAAACTTCTTAACAGCAACAGGTTAGAGTTTTATCAGACATTATGATTCATTTTGGACTGTGTGTGGTTTATATAAAACTGATAGCTTCCATCCAAACTGGAAAGAGCCCAGGGGCCTCATTATAGAAACGTCCTATCTTAAGTCTTAGATTAAGATAGGAGGAATATAAGATATAGATATTTCCCAATTTGGTTTGACAGAAACAAATCCTAACTACTTTTAGGAATCCTATCTTATCTTACTTCATCCCTCCTCAGGTTAGGACATCCTAAATACTCAATCCAACATTGCTAATCAACTCTTACATCTGTTACATAGCAACAGATTCTACTCTTCTCCTCTCATCTCATCTTGCTGTAACCCTTTTTGTAACCCTTTAGATTTCCCATTGAAATATGCAAAAATTGGAACAAAAACAACAATGGGTACTTGACCCAGTCTGCCCTGGGCGCTGCACTCTGGTTGTGTATGCATGCTATATATTGCACATTTTTGTGTGTTTTCTTGTCTGTATCCAGATGTAAATATACAGGAGTTCTGTGCTCATGTTGTTGAATTTTGAGCTCAGTTTTGTTTTATTTGTTGTTCTGGGTATTTTGTTTATAATGTTTTTTAATCAAATTTATCTCAGTGTCTGTGGCCCACCTCATAGACACCTATGCTCTGTCTGAATCCCATCAGGCAGTAAACTACCTGGTCTGGACATTTCAGGAAAGCTCCCTTGAGTTCAACTTTACCGAGACCAAGGAGCTTTGCTGTGGGAACCCAGAGAAACCAGACTCATAACAGCCGTCAACCCCTCAGTATCGAAGGCCAGCTGGTAGAACAGGTGCAATGTCAGCAAGGACATCTTATCCCTGGTTTACAGGACAATGAATCTATACTCCCCTTCAACATTTCAGCCTGTTACAGCACCCTCACCACCAAATAAAACTATAATCCAATAACTACACAGGCTAGCAAAATAATTGGTTCACCCCAAACTCCCTTATCTGAACTGTGCACCTGGTCAGTAATCAGGAATCCTTCCATCAGTGCTTCCAGTTACTGCCATCAGGTCGACGCCACAAAGTCCCACTGGCCCCGAAAAACATAGACAAAAAATCTTTTATTCCCTCTGCGATCATCATCTGAACAGATTAAAAATAGGTAGCCTACTGTAGTCTGACCTGTTTAACACTGCTCTTGTCTAGTTTTATTAGTTTTTAGTCCTATTCTATGTGTGTGTGTGTGTGTGTGTATGTGTGTGTGTGTGTGTGTGTGTGTGTGTGTGTGTGTGTGTGCAGTTTAAATGTGCACTATTGTTGTGCCTTAGGAAAACTTGTGTTACTTTGTGACAGACAATAAATTTATCTTGAATCTAGACATTAATGCATTTTCTACAATTACTAACTGTATTTCATTCTTTATACTTGGCATGAAGACAAAGCATACACAAGAGTGAACGCAGAAACATTTCAATCAGGAGCGATTTCATTCTGAGTCAACGAATAAACTTTTATTGCCACGTGCAAAACAAGGGAGGAAAAGTGAGAGATGTGAGTCTTAAGCCATAAGACCCCAACGTGATGTCGTCATATTTAAAAGGGGTTGAGGCTGTGTGAAATTTAGGAAACCCCCCAGGACAATGTGACTGGCTCATTGATGAGATCTGATTGGTCACTGAAAACACCCAAAGTCAGCTGATTACAAGAAGTGGGGTGAGAGAGAGAGAGATTGAGAGAGAGAGAGAGAGACAGAGACAGAGGGTGAATTGTGACTGAATGAGGCATAAAGAACTTAGCTTCACTAAAGGGAATAGACTCCAAATACAAAAACGCTGCAAATATGAAAACTTATTTAAGACTGAAAGAACAATTCATCTGTTGATTATTTTCCAATAAATTATGTAGATTATACACTATATGTAAATAGTGAAGAACTTTAACAGCCACAGGTGAATTGTTCAGAAAGCTTGTTTTGCCCAGCAGCAAAACCCAAAGATTTCCACTTTATAGGAGAAACTTGTAAACATGTAAAGGTTACAGCATCTTTTTCTTCCCCACTGTGGTGTATCCTCTGCTTCTCTTTTTAATCAGCCTTATCTTATCTTTTAAATCCTCTATTATCTCCTGTCTAAAACCTGCCCCACCCTTTCACCCCTTGTGATGATGCCCCAGTAGAGAGGGGGAAGTGCAGGAGGAGAAGAAGAGAGCTTATACAGATGACAATAGACAGCAGGAAAGGGACAGAATGTCAAGAATGAGGAGGAGAAAGACAGAAAAAGGAGAGAGGGAGCAGTGAGCTCTGCAGCAACCAGCCACATCTCAGCGATGAGGTGTGAGGATTAGCTGTATCTGAAGCAACGCCCCCGCTATGCTCTCCAAATGAGTATTATCTCCCCCTCAACCCCCCCCCCCCCCTCCTCCTCCTGCATTGGCACAAGAGCAGCAGCTCATACAATGCCATGTTGTCAGGGTTGGTAAGAGGAGGGAGTCCAACGCGTATTATGTGTAGCAGGTGGCAGGCAGCCTGAGGAAAAAATAGGCAGCTATTTGGTAGATGGTGATGTGCGTGTCTGACTATGCAATAGTGATACAAGTATTTGGACTGGGTAGTGTGATTGCTTTGGACTCTATAATTTACTATAAAGGGATGGTTGGTCAGAAATTACACAATACAACATTATTGTTCTGGTCATGGTTATCTTTTATATTAGTTTGCACTTATCAATATTTCTTTATGTCATCAGTGGGACAAATTATTATGTGTAACATGAAAGGTTTCACTAATAGTGATGAACCCACAGAGAATTACCGTCCAACCCTGCAGGCCCCCTCAGCTCTGTGAAGTGTTTGTTTAGCATCTCTCAGCTCATTCTTCTAGTTTAAAGGGCCTATTTGCCAGTTTCTGCCAGTGAATGTGGTCTCTTGCACTTTCTTGCAGCAGGTGGTGGTGATTGTCACTTGACAAGATCTTAAGCCATCATTGCATTTACAAAACAAGAGGTCATAATATGCCCTCTGAGCAGTGCTACGTCTTCAGGGCAGATTGGAACAGTGAGCATGGCTAGCTGCTAGCTGGTTAGCATGCTAAGTTAAGTAGAAGAAAAGATGTGATAGGTAGAAGAGTTAACATTGTCATTGCTTTCCACCACTGTAGACAGCCCTTAGTGAGTAAAGGACTGATAAGAACTGGTAAGTAAACAGCTGTTAATGCTAATGCTAGCTATGTAGTCCCCTCGGGAGTTAGTGAGAATCAAGACAGAGCTAAAATGAGATTGAATCTTGGATTTACCTTTGTTTGGTTGTCAAAAACCCAATTCTAGATTAATGCTAATGTTGCTCTGTGTCTGCTAGACAGGAAATTGTTTGCTATCATATTTGCTACATCGACCATGTAAAGCAATATAATACATTTTCTGCTTTGTGTGTAGTCCAACCCGCCATGTGGACAACAAAACACCAACAAAAACAATGGAACTATAGCATCACTCTAACAGCATTCTGATTCAATCTCACACAAATAATCCTTGATGATGAAGACCTTGTGTTATGATTAAAAACTTGGGAAATTTTTCAGCCAATATGGATGAGAATATCAAATCAAATCATTAACAGCCACTCAGCTTGCATGTCAACAGTCGACCCATCTTCTTCTGTCTGCCGATGAATACCATGCAATATGGTTGAAAACTCCACAAAAAAGCTGTTGAGTAGACCTTGAGTTGGATTGTTTGGTTTGAATGCTGTATCAGATGCTTTTACCTCCAAGCGATAATAGAAAAAAACAACAACTATATTTTGTGTGTTTCTTGACATCAAGATTGTCATGCATCTCTACAAAATATTACCTCTCAGCTGCTTCAGTTGTAAATGATCAAAATGGCTTTCGTCTTCCAAAAAATCAACCTGTTCAAATTCTATTCATCTTAAATTTGTGATTTTTGAAAATCTTACATACTTACTGTTTCTTATATTAATTAATACTCCTTTTGAATTAAATATCGACATCATCCACATCAAAGCAGCATGTCTATAGAGTCCAAACATCAGTGTTTGCATATGTAGAAAGTGTCTTGTTGCTTGGAGGGTGGTTATAATATGTAAACATGTAATTTCTTTTTACCAGACAAAAAATTAAATTCATCCACAGTCATTACTGTAAAACTTTACTCATGTAGCTGAAAGGAATCACAACATTTTAACTGGAGCTTTTGTAGGAACAGTTCACGTTTCATCAGCTGTTACCTGCAAGGACACCCTGGGGTGCCCACAGCGAGCTCAAGCGGTGCACTGAGGTTTCAACAAAGGTTAAAGAATTCAGTATTACACACAGTAATTCAATTCATTAGGATTCAGTTCATTTAGTCTCAAAATTATACAGTTTAGACCAGGTGGATTTGTATGTGACATTTTGAAGCAATCAATGCTTTGACGTGTGAGAACTTTTTTATAATACAAGTGCCAATCAGAGATCAGAAATGCTAGGATGAATGTCTTTGTAATGGTAGTGGTGAATAGGGAGATTATTACGTAACAAAATGTGAGGTAACAGGTTGCATCCTAAAATGGTGCAAGTATAATTTGTAGTCCCAGGACAAAGATATTCAACAGCTTACATTATTTCAGCATTCAGCTCCTCCAGCTCCCGTCAGTCTGACCCTCATGTTTACACTTCAAGAAGTTGTTTTCTCTGGGTGCTTTTCATTTGTCTCCAAGCAACATTATGCAACAATTTCAAATTGAAATAACAGCTTCAAAATCATTTTGATGCTACACTGACTTAATAGGGAGAATGGCGCTCCGGCTCCAGTCAGTGTTACTCAGGAGTAACTTCCATGAGTGAAATGCAGTGTGTCCTTTTCTCTCAGTTAATGATGACATCTGCACTAATTACAGATTTCTGCGAGGGATGGTCTTGTGTGTTCTTGCTCAAGCCTCCTTCAGGTCCCTGCTCCCACAAAAAGGAATAAGAGAATCGAAACATCCTTCATGATAGTGGACCCAAAACAATTTCTGGGTAGCAAGAAGACTTGAAACAAGGTAATAAGAAGAACCCCCTCGTCTACGTAAAGGAGCTTCAAATAAAATGGAGGAAAAACAGGTCACATTATTTAAAGGCTTCCCAGTTATTTATGATAAAACTTTAAACAAGACTTAAATAACAATATGTGTGAAAATAGATCAAAAGCTACAGATTCGAATGCTTATATTTAGTATTAGATACTATAAATTTATTAAGATTCATTATAGAATATTCTAAAAAAAATCAGACCCCTCAGGGTCCCCTACAGATGTCTTGCCTAGGGCACCAAAATGAGCAGAGACGGCCCTGTTGTGTTGGCAGCAGACACACTTACAGCTCCTGTGGCATTACTGCACAGAGTGAGTGCTTTTTAGACTGGATCAATGGGAATGGACGTAGGGGACAGACATGCCAGGGGGCTGGCTTTGTGACAAGGCCATGCTGAGTTCTGTGTGTTTGCACAAAGAGATATAAATAGATTTAAAGTCAGTTTCAGGGGGAGGTCAACAGGGATTTCAGTGATTTTGATGGTGGGTGAGGGTTTGGGTCCAGGGAGAGGTGGCTGTGCCATGTGGTGGATCTTTGGGTAACATGAAAGACCACAAGCACGAACACAGATACACTATTACACAACAGAAGATTATAAATTGTAGTGCTTTCTTCTATATCACACATAATTGTAAGAGATAAAAGGCGATTGGCAATATGCAATGAGAAAAGCAAAATACTACCCTGTAGCTACATCAGGAGTCAAGTCCATTCAAAACCCAATATCTGAAATCCCAAATTTGCCTCAAGGGGCTTAACAGTATGTACATCATACACCACCTCTGTCCTTAGACAGTTGAATCATGTAAGGAAACTGCCCCCAAAAAACTTTAATGGAACAAATATGGAAGAAACCTCAGGAAGAGCAACAGACGAGGGATCCCTCTTCCATGCAATAGATGTCATGTGTACAGAAGAGAACAGTGTAGCAGATTTACAGTATGGACAATCAGAATGGTAACATTATAGATTTTAATGAAGAATATGATCTGGAAGGACACTGAGCAGCTTTGAGGTGCCACCAACAGACTGGACCTGAGCCACATGAGCTCCTCTCCACCATGAAGACCTGGACAGAGGACAGAAAGAGGAAAAGACAAACACACGAGGTGAAACCCAAGCACATCATTCGCACGTCTAGGTGAAGGAAACAAACACACAGAAAGAGAGAGACAAGGAGGAGGCTGGGACTCCTGAAGGATGAAGATCCAGGTCTAAAACATCTGGAATGAGGCACTGACAACCAGGAGAGGTCCCAGGACAGCTGAAAATACGGAGAGAAAGAGCGAGAGCGAGAGCGAGGCACAATGCCATGACGCTCATGTGCCTGAGCGAATAAACAAACATAAAGAAAGAGATGTTGTGGTTTTCAGAAAGTTTACAGTAATCTCTTCTGCAGGACCAGAATGGTTAATGGATTCTGTGAGACTGGTAACAGGTACAAAGCCTGAAGTGATCAACGAAAAAGCCACTGACTTGAAGTTAAGAAATAAAGATGAGTTCCACATTTGGATTTAAATGCCTCAATAGATTCAGACAGTCTGGTGTCAGCAGGGAGGTTGTTCCAGAGGAAGGGGCATGATAGGAAAAAAGGAAAAAGCTCTGCAGCCAGCGGACTTCTTTTTAATTCTGGAGACAGACAGGAGCCCGGTATTCTCCGACCGAACAGCATGGGGTGGAGTTAGGAGATAAAGCATGTCCATTTAAAATTTTGTATGTCATTAGGGGCAGCTTAAAGTCTGATCTGACATGACATTTTCTGGATTTTGTAAAAATTATAGCTAAGAACCATTTGAAGACTTTTAGTACAAGAACCAGAAAACAAAAACTGACATGGACAGAAAGACAGATTTTAGCTGTTACGTAGGTGGAGGTCTTGGTGATGTTTTTAATGTTGTGATCAAAAGAGAGGGTTAGATCGAACAACAAGTAACACCATTCACCACTTTAGTAAGTGCAGTTTCAGTGAAGTGTAGTTTCAGGCCCTGGAGGATGAAAAGGCCTTTGGGGAAGGGGTCTCAGACTTTAGGACCTCACTTATGTGTTGATTAAGGAGAGAATAATTCTCCCAGCATAATCCTTGTAGCTAATCAGAGTCGCTGAGAGCTCTCTCAAAGAGAATAGTCTTTCAACCAAATCCCACTGTAAAAACATATGCTGGAAAATGGTCAGTTCCTTTACATAAGTGTCTCTGATTGAAATTAAAAGTCTTAGTTGGTTGTTTGGTTGAAAGAGCCTATGACTGAAAGTTAATATCTAATTTGCCAGGCAGAGAACAAAACAATTTTAAGACTTAGATGTAAAAGCTTGTGACATGTCAACAGATGTCAAATGATTCCAAATGACACAAACATGTCAGAAAAAGCTGCCGCTAGCTGTCAAAGAATTTATAAAGGGATCTCATCTCTCATCCTTCAGACTTGTCACGTAGCATCACACATGATTCGCAGTAGGTAGTCACCTTTTCTCCGAAAAAAACTTTACATTTAATTTTATAATTTCGCATTCAGCTGACATTGTGGTCTACAGCAATTTGCAGTAAACTAGCTGGGTCTCAAGTTTTTTGCTCCAGGCCTTTTTTGGGGACAGGCTACATGACTGTTGATGGACACACTGGGAAATTGCAGAGATTGAGCCCGTGGCTGTCAAGACACTGATCACTGACAGTCTCCAGCCTCACTCTTGGGCGGCCTACTGGTTTAGAGGTTGCTACAGTCTGATGACTACAACTGAGATTAGCCTGTTAGCATGTACCACAATGAGGAAGTACGTATAGAAGTGAACTTTTACATTTCTATTGATGTAAACACACAAATGGAGAAACAAATATAGGTCAAAACTACAGCATATGGCATCATAGGCCATTTGTATTTTTCCTAGTGTAAGTTGGTTTTAGGTTTTCATCTGTTTGTTTCTGTCCTATTCTCAGTGCTCACATATACAGTATTTTAATACAGCTGAATTCCTAATAAAACTGTTCTCATTTACATGTTTTTCTGTTTGTGTTGCCAGACAATGGAACAAGTTCACACCAAATCATTTTGAAAGAGCAACAACCAATGGGGTAACTCCAATACTCAGCTGGCTGACAAATATTTTAACCTTTTTAGTCAGTCATGCAGCATTCGGCTGACCAATGGTGTAACTTCATCAGTCAGTCAGTCAGTCAGTCAGCAACAGACTTGTTCATAGGGCTAGCCACACTATTGCTGTCCAAGTTTTTCAATTTACGTTTTATCAAAACAGCTTAAGACCAAAAAACAGAAAGCACAAATACACACATCTGCACACATATGCACACAAAAATAAAATCAAACAGTAAGCCTGAGGTTAAAGAAAAAAAAAGATAATATATTTGCTTAGGAGTTCATTCCATCACTAAGTGTCCCTGGCAGATTTCTACTTCTGCCTTCAACATACAAGATTAACGTTTCTATTCATTGTGCTCGCTTTATATCTTGGACAGTACAAATCAACTCTTCAATTAAGTGTCTGATGAGATTCAAATAATTACAGTTCACTCACAACAGCTGCAGACAACGTAGTGCAACAGCAAAGAGAGTGCACTCATAATATTCTTAATTATTCTTAATTATTAATATATAAATGACAGCCTGAAGAGTGTGTAAACTTGAATCTGTATTTCTGAGAAAGATTTTTTTTTTCTTTTTAATAATTATTGAGCCTACTCATAATGTGGATCACAGACAATTAGTACTTACCAAATGGTACAGAGCCTTTTAGCCTCTTTTAACTAATTGTTTTGTTTACAGAACACTGACTGTATGGTCCAGTTTGTCCACAGCAGCCTCAGATTTGTGTTCTTGGCCATTCTCCTCTCACCTCTCATCAGCAAGGCATCTCCAGAGAAGCTGACACTCTTTTTGACATCATTCTGAGTAAAATCTCTAGAGACTGTTGTGTGTGAAAAGCCCAGGAGATCAGCACTTTCAGAAATACTCCATTCAGCTTGTCTGGCACCAACAATCATGCCAGTGTTAAAGTCACTGAGATCAAACTTTTTCCTCATTCTGATGTTTGATGTGAAGATTAACTGAAGCTCCTGACCTTTATCTGTGTGATTTTATGTGCTGCACTGCTGCCACATGATTGGTTGACTGGGTAATCGCATTAATAAGGAGATGTACAGGTGTTCCTAATAAAGTGCATGCTGACTATGTAGTACTATTCAGATATGCCTTAAACAACTCAAACTGCATCACATTAAATGTTCCATAACACCTGCATATGCTTATTGAATGAAGGGTTGAAGCATGCTTCTATATAGATATATCAAATACATTTAAATTAGATTTGACTTCAGTGTGATTGTTGAAAGCTATTTGATCAAGACGAGTCAGATAGCAGAGAGTGTTTTGGCAAGCTCTCTGTTAGTTTGAAGCTGCTGTCTAGTCAATCAGACTGTGGTGTGCTAAGTAGGTCACACTGTCTATGAGAATAGAGAAACACACACAAGGCGGGAAAAAGGAAGGAAATGATGCTAGGATGGATGGATGAATAAACAGACAAATAGATGGCTCAGGTTCAATTTTCCCAATTCTGAATCATCATGAAAACATATGAACAAAAATTGTTTCAAAAAGGGATTTTCATGCAAAGTTTCAAAACTCGGTTATAATGGCAAATATTACAGAGTCAACAGTGCACATTATTTAATGACCTGAAAGCATAAGTCAACTAAACATTCACCTACTACTTGCATGTGGATGTGGGATGTGTACAACAGTCACAAGTTAATGCAGTTTAATTACATTTCTTAGCTACAGTCCATAGGGAGCAAAATGCTTTAAGCTTATTCTTTGTTACTTAGTAGTCTACATCATGAGCCAGCCGGTTCACTACTTAATTGGTTGGTTTTTATTTTCTAAATGGAAAATGCCAACATCACTGAAGCACATGACTCGCCACTCTTGGATGAAATACAAATGAAAGACATAATTTTATCCGAAAAGAGAGCTCATGCCAATTACCAACGGAAAGGGAAGAAATTGCCAAACAAATTATGGCAATTAGTGAGTTCTCTACAGATGGGAGGCAACTGAGGAAAAGGAAACATGGGGAGAAAAGTTGGTGGATGAATAATAGGAGCAACCTGATGATCATTACAAATCTGTCACTAAGTTTGACATGGTGTCATGTGTTTGAGGAGGATTTGATTTTTGCAAATGATCATTAGTGAACTGAAGTGACTCACTTTCAGTCAATGTGTCATTTCGCAATATTGCAGGGAGCAGTTATTATTTATAGAAACAGAGCTTGCTGGTTAAATAAGTGATGACACACGACAAGGTGTCATATCCAAATATGATAGATGAGGAAGAGTAGAAGATTTCTCTTCACAGAAACTATTGCTTTCTTGTGTGTGACCAAAAAGGTACTGATGTGTTTAATTAACCAATGAGGCAATAAAAATATATTGAAGACTGACTTTTTAGCTGGTGTGTTATCCTTTTAGCATATAACATAATGAGCTGGATGACAAATATTAGCAAGCTGGTTATTCAAGTCAGCAAAACTATTTCTTCATGGTTATTGTTTACTTACAAGAACAGCGATACCTTATTCACTGTGATTAAAAGGAGGCAGGAGCTCTTATCTTCATGTGCTAAGCTAGGAGTGGGGATGTCAGCTTTCAATATGTCCAACTGCCTCTGGGCTTGTCTGTGCATAATGTCGTGCTATAGCATATTCCATATTAAGAGTACGGCAGTGTTGTGTTCAGATGTGTATATATTCAGGGGCCTTTTTTCAGGACATGAATGACAAGATTTTATCTTTTATTTTTTACCATTGGATGTGTCAGTGGCCACGGCAGACAAAGAACCTGTGGGTTTATTTGATAACTAAGATCTACATTAAAATTCCTCTGTGTGAAATATGCAGTGTCAAAGTACATGTACTCTTTCAGTGTTATCACAACGACGAGTAAAATTTCTCCCTGTGTAATTGGTGAAAATTTACATAGTCAAAAAGACGTACTGTAAGAAGTACTCTGGAAAGCCCAGCCCACCTTATTCATTTAATATAGAGGGGTGATTGTGTTGTTTATTTATGGTTATTAAATTGGTATTTCTGGTATTCAAACACCTATAACCTTTTTAGGGGACATAATGCAAATTTCAGACAGTGATAGATGACATTGAGTGCAGCATAAAACGTTTGTTTGTAGTGTAGATGTCCTAACGTGCTCAAGTTGTAAAAAACGTATCCTGCTTATCTCTTCACATCCTATGATTTTGTTAGTTATGCTATTCTGAGTTAAAGTTTGAGTTTGAACCCTGAAGTAAGTGTGAGTTTCCCGCTGAGCTAACAGCCAGCTATTGTGGAGCTGCCATGAGCTACTGGCAAGCTAACGAGTAAGCCTTGGGACTTTATCAGTTCTCTGTCGAGTGTAAAATCACACTAAAGCAGAGTTAGCGCTTTATGGACTTTGGACTTCAGCAGTTTGGGTGCTAACCCTTCAGCTAGCACCCTGTGGATATCTTCAGCCGCACCTCTGGCGTCGAGTGCATGGATGTATTATAAGAACTGGACACGGTGCCACCGCTCTGCCTTGCAGCCAATTCTTCCCAGTGGCCACTCGCAGTATTGAAGCGAACAATCTCCTGAAAAACTGTTGACAGGACACCTCTGGCTGTAAACACAATCAATTATTAATCATCATTCTGTCAGGGTGTAAGGTTAGTCTGTCGCAGGGCAGGTATACTTGGTGACATAACCAGGTTCTAAAAAGTTTAGCTGCAGGAATTGAAGAGTTACGGAGGCAGGCAAACTTAGGAGGGTCTAAAATAAAGAGAGTTGCAATCAAGTTTGTTCAAGAGGGAGAGAAAGTTGGTAAGACAGCAAGGAGGCAAGGTTGCTTAGAAGGTGCTTGTGATTGGGAAATGCAGGTAGATTTAGGAGGAAAGCTTGTTGTTCCCCAGGAAATAGCCAGTACAAAGCTAAGGCCTGACATAGTCTTGTGGTCTAGGAGTAGAATGAGAGTAGTTTTCATAGAGCTGACTGTTCCGAGGGAGGCTTCAGTTGTAGAAGCATATGAAAGGAAAAAGCTTATGTATGTTGAGTTAGGGGCAGAAGCAGAGCAGCGAGGATGGAAAGTTAGGATTTGTCCAGTGGAAGTAGGATGTAGAGGATTTGTAGCAAGGTCTGTTGTCTCTTTAGTGAGGGAGTTAGGAGGAAGTGGACAGAGTGTGAGGAAAATAGTAAAGGACATGTCAGATGAGGCAGCAAGATCCAGTCAGTGGATTTGGATGAGAAGAAGTAATGGTAGCTGGGGGCCCAGCAGGGGGAGCACTTAGGATAGACAGACTCTTAGGAGAAGCAAGGAAGAAATCCAGGTGAGGAAGTGTTTTTAAGTGGGGGTGTGGCCTGTGTGAGCCTCTTTGAGACCATGCGGTTAGTCCAGGTGAGGTGGCCTGTATTGTTTGCTTGTATTGAATTGGTTTGTAGTGTGTCTTTGACTGTTTAGGTGAGTTTGTTTGTTTGTTTGTTTGTTTGTTTGTTTGTTTGTTTGATGTCTTGGAGAGTGGGGGAGTGGGGGGTTCCCACCTGATCACCCCAAAGACATGTTAGTTATCACTGCTCATTAGTCTGTATAGCTAAATTAATGGTTATCATAGGACATGTTAAGCTTAGGGAGCTATTCACTGGGTCCATTTTCTGTAGCACAAGCTTTGTGTTTATCTTAAATTCATTGTATTGTATATTTTTAAGCAATGGACTTTTAATCTTGAAAATGAAAAATAATCCTGAAAATGCCCATCCCTAGTTGCTTTACTATTAATGTTTTTTCTTTCTCCTGTTTCATGGTAGCCTCTCCTGAGCAGTCCCAACCTTCATCCCTCATAATTTGTCATACTCATAGGATACAGTCATCATTATAGATAGCACTTACAGCCAGACACTGGATACAGAAGCTAAGCAAGAGTTGACACACAAACACCAATGCTTTCTTGTGACACTTATGTTCAATCAGTTCTTTCTCAAGGATAAAAAATGGCATAAATGGAGATTGCATATTATATAGCTTGAAGACATTGTTGAGATCATGATATCACTGTCATGGTCTGACCTTAGGGGACTCTTTCTTACGGACTTACGGACACAGTTTGGACTCTTGGTTTGGACTTTTCGTTTATTTCCTGTTTTATTTTCTAATCACTTTCCTTGTGTGTCACATGGTTGTTTTACTTCCTGTCTTTGTCCGGTTTCCCTCCATTGTGATTTTCTGGCCCTCCCTATTGTGTTTCACCTGTGTCCAATCACCCCTGCCTTCCCTTGTGTATTTAAGTCTGTGTCTCACCCTTAGTTTGTCTATATTTGTCGATGCTGTGTTCCCCAAGCTCTCCTTGAGTGCCTGTGTTTGTTACTGAGTTTTTGCCTTGCATTTTGGATTTCTTGCTTTCCCTGACTGGACTTGCCTCATTCCTTTCAGTAAGACTTTGTATTTTTTCATTTGTTGTTAAATAAATCCTTGAACTAAGCCAACCCTGTCCGAGAGTCTGCCTTTGGGTCCTTTGTACCTTAACCCTGAGAGCTGATTTATTTTTTCAGCGTTTAAGTTGACTTTAAATTGCAGTAGACATATTCCTGACATGCTGAATTGTTTTGCATCATGTTTTAAATTGGTGGAATCTATTCTTACCAAGAAATCAGGTGGAGAATGTAGCCTATAGGAAATAAGCCTTGGTGTGAAAAGCTCCTAGTGGACAGCGACGTGTTCTCAATCTAGTTTTCAGATTGATTTAAAATCTAAATTAAATCCAGGGAATTTGACTGATGAATCATCCTCAATCTTGCAGTACATCGCCATCCAGATATGTTAAACAAATGCATGCCAGAGGAATTATCACCTTATTCTCCCAGAGACCCAAACTCTAAGACTGTCTATGTGAGTTGCACACAGTGATGGTTGTGGTAATATTAAATGCTTTATTGCCCTATCAGGGCTTTTTTTTTTTTTATTTTCCACTTTCGAATGTTGTTAATGCACATAATGCTTCTCCAGCAAATAATAAACAAACTGTTGAAGTCAGGTCGGTTCCAAGTTACTCAAAGTGTTTTGAAACGTACACAGCTGTCATCAGTATTGATAAGAGGGTATTTTCCCATATTGTGTGACATCAGTTGAAGGACCATCTGGTGAAGACATGCCTGGAGGACCAACTGTCAGACACGAGTCCCAATTTGTCCCAGAGACTGCCCTGAGCAAAGATGAGTGAAAGGATGTGATTGTCTATCACCACAACATGCTCCAAAGGTGAGTCACTCCCATGTTAAAATGTCTTTTACTTTACTTACTTAACAGCAGAAATAAACATGTTTACAGCCTGGTTTAAGAGGGGAAGGGGGGGGGGGAATGACTTTGGTCTCTAAAGCTAATTTCCTCAATCATGACAACTGTACAGGGGGTTGAATTTATATGTAATTCAACCATTTAAATTTTGATTAGACAAGGTTATGTGTATTTTGGGGTGTGGCCACTTTGGGTGACAGGTGGGTGAGCGTATGTTTGCTACAAACCAGCAGGCATGAAAGTCTCAGCTCCACGCACAACCCCCCTCTGCCCATTTGTGAATTAGCTGGGATTTAGGCAGTCAGGAAGTCCCAAACTGGTGACAGCAGAGCAACCCAATGTGAGCTTCAGAAACCTGTGGGTGATGTCACGGGGGTCTATGTTCACTACCAGGACTCGGCTCTATCTCCTGGCTGTTGGAGTCAGGAAGAATCATTCTTGACAGGAATACCACACCTTGCAGGTCAACCTCTTGGTGTTGTTTAAGGCATTTTTTTTATTTTTTTTTTTGTTGGGCACATCATACCACACCATGCTCCAAAACATGTACATGTTTATCCAGACCACTGTGTACGGTACGGATGTTGGCAAAGTCGAGAAGAGTCAGTGTTGCTGAAGTTATGGCGAGGTTGCTTTAGTGCTTGAGGTTTCTCAAGTGTTTTGTTTTTCAGGCTGAGTTAACTAGGTCACACATGGTTATTGGTTACTTGCCTGAAATGTGTTCAGACTGGATGTGGCTGTGTGTTTGTTAATTTTTCAGAATTAAGGAAACATTTAGTATACTGACAACATGTTGACTCTGTTCATTTAAGCAGTGTATGAGAGGTGGTGACAGCTAATGTAGATAAGATGGCCACAACATCTGAACCGTTGATAAAGTCCAATAGCAGCACTCTAGATATGTGTGCCACTGCCGTCACACAGACCAGGTGGATTAAGTCACACTACTGTAAATAGTTTTCTTTTATCCATGGAAGATGTGTTTATTGAGATTAATACTCAGGCTAAAGATGTGGCTGTAGTGCGAAGAAAATAGGAACACAGAACAATCTACCAGAAACTGGAAATCTCAACACCCTGAAATTCAGAAGCTCAATGTAACAAACTCTTCATAGAGAAACGTGGAAATGTTAAACATGAGAAGATGCTTGGCACAGACGGCAGAAGAAACTAAACTACTGGGACATATGACCGGGTCATTGTAACTAATGTTTGCATGTGTTCCCATTGTAGAAACACTGAAGGCAATTTTTCAAAACCCAGAACTTGCAGACATGTTCAAACCCACCGAAGGTGTGTGTGGAGCACAGACTCTATATAAAAAATGGGCATAGGCTGCTGGGCTGACAAGTGACGCCAATGCGGAAGTGACTTTAAGTGAAGTACTACTGAGGGCCACTATGGGCTGGCTCTAAAAAAAACTCTGGCTCCTAAACACGCCCATTCAATAAATTTGGTGTGATGGGCTAAATTCACACCCCTCTCGTTCAGTGTTCTGGTGGTCCATCTGAAAATAATCATCTAATTAATTAGATATTAGGCATTAAAAACAGCTATTTTTGGGGGCGTGTCTGTTTGATTGACATGCCTGGTCTGCAATGATTGATAAGCTGAGAGGCAGGCCGGTAGGTCGGTCACCAGGATCAGTCACCGGAGGAGAGCTTTGGTTGTAGGTGCATCATATAGAGTCAGTTGTGTTAAATTTATATTATTTTCTCAATATTGTTCGGTGGAGGAGGGATTTCGCACACTTTTGCTGTTATTTAGTTTTAATAAGTTTTCGGGTCTCTGTAATTATGGCTCGTTCTTTGGCACTAACAGACTGGAGAGATGATGATATAAAGTTTTTTTTCAGTAAGTAAATGTTTATGTTCTGAACGTCCTACAGTTTGAATGTGTATGATGATCCCTAAAAGCTAGTGCGTTTTTGACCTGAGAAATGGACACAGTCAACATCCAAATTAATATTAGAATTAGAGTTAATGTGAATTACGGATACACTTTACTAACCTAGCCAGCTAGCTGATAACTTAGTGTTTGCTATGCTAACCGTACCTGGTCCCAAACATGAAAACATTTGCAGGACGAGGATAAATATAGTTTAACAATTAACTCAGCATCAAGGTATTAGAAAAAAATCAGTCGCTGATAGAATTTTCCTACATGCAGCAAAACTCTCTGTCTCAGTGTTCACAGGTTTGGTTTCTTGCCTTTTACTTCATTCCTGCTGTTGTTGATAGATGATAGTAATAACAGAGTCTGTTCAGCTCTAGCACAGTCACCATCTTCACAGGGGAAAGTATTGACCAATTTAACATCAAAATGGTGTTCAGTAGGAAACGGATGGAACTGACCCACCAGAACTGCAACCTGGAGCAAAACGAGACTCGTAATAGATGTGATGCTGTCACCTTATAGGTATGTATTCACCTAATGCACTCTTTAGTGTGAACTGAAAATTGACAGTTAAAATTTTGAAGCAGTTGTCAGTGTAGTACAGCTTATGTGCATGTACTTTTATTCATAACTTAGTTATTGTCATTGAAAAGGTTTTTCATAAATAAACCTAGTGTGATTAAATTGTACTTTTTTCATATTTACCATATGCTTCATGATAAATCTAACAGGACACTTTAGTGAATTAGTGTTTTCATTGAGACACATTAGAAAAACACAAACTCTAATATCTATCTCTAGATACTGTATTGCCACTGTTGAAGGACAGCAACACTAGTTGATTAAAGCCAACATGGACAATCTTGTAATTAATCACAAGTTCAGGAAAAACTTCCATCAAGGTGTTGTGCGATTACAATACTTTGCATGTTGCTACTGTTAAAATTCATACCAGACAAGCTCCATGAAAACCATCAGCAAAGCTTCATAAAAAAAAAAAAACGTTATTTCACATTAAAACTTCATTAATTTCAACAATTTACACCACTGGAGAGGTGTACAAAAGAATGTGTGCATTTTACAATCAACTGTAACTGACAAATAAATACAATATAGTTGTGGATGAAAGTAAAGGTGAACGTAACGGTCACAGAACAAGTTTGCATAATAAAGAGAGGTGGATAAATCTGTTTTTAGTAACAAGTAGAAATTATAGTAGAAATGTAAAAATAATACTTCATAGCTAAGTGAGGACAGTGCAACAGTCTGTTGACAGGACTGAGCTATTGCAGCCGTCCATAAATGATGGAGGTAAGGTGCAAAAAGTCCAGGAGCTGTTATTCATCAGTCTTTGTGTGTGACACAGTTTACACGAAGCAGACTCACAGTCTGAGGGAGAAGCTGTTCTGAAGTCTGTTCATGTTCTGCACAACCAATTTAAAACAAGGTTAGAACGTTTTACACACTGGTTTTGCAGTTTAATGTTAGCACACATGCTAACTTCAGCTACAATAACATTACAAGTTACTCTTCACATATGTATTTGCCAAATGTGGATGTACGCAATTAGTTTCTAGTTATAACTTTGATCTCAAATCGTGACAGCTAACGGTGTTAGCAGCATCTTCGCGCGGCGCAGCCAGGTGTGTGTTGTCATAGGTGGGCGTAGTTGATGTTCTCAGGGACACGGGTCAGATCCACCCCTTCGCTCCTCCCCAGCTCCACCCTCTCATCCAAATATGATTTCTTCTGGCTCGAAAAAACCAAGATGGTGACGTCCATGAAGCCAAACTTGAGGCTTCAAAACGGCATTTAACAAACCAATGGGTGATGTCACGGAAGGTTGCCCCTTGGTGTGGAGGCTTGAGAGATGCCACCTATTTTAAGTCCCCTATTTAAGTCCCCTATCCTCTATAGAAGAAGATGCCTTGCAGATTCAGCTCTTTAATGAAGACTTTGAAACTGCAAATCCCTCAGGCTCTAAAAAGACTGCACATAAATTAGGTGCCATATATTTTACATTAAGGAATTTCCCCCCAATCTTTAATTCCTGACTAATATTCATGTGTGTAATCTTTTCGAAACTCAGGATGTAAATTGTTATGGTTTTAACTTGAGACACTTGTTAATGATTTGAAAGTACTCAAGATAGACAGACTTAAGTTTCCCATGTTTAAAGATGCTAGTTTAGGCCAGTGGAGATAAAAACTTGATATTGCTGTCGTTTTTATCTCCTTGGGAAAGATTGTTTTCAAACGGTTGTGAGGATGATCCAGATGTTGTACTAAGAACTATCAAGATGCACACACAACACTATCATTTGCTGTGCTCATTTGCCCACTTGTCTCTTGTTTGCTTCAGTACTAGGCATTTACTCCTTCCTCTCTTTGCTGGAGAGGTGTCTATGCTTCAATGTCGATCAAAATGTTTAAATCTTAAAGCACCAGTTTGACATCTTGGAAAATGCACTTATTTGCTTTCTTGCCGAGAGTTGGATATGAAGATAGATACATGTCTGAATTAAAAGTTCCTCTCCAGACATGTTTTAGTACTCTGCTATGATCAATATTTTCCCACTGACAAAGTGTTAGTGGTTGTACTAATGCTAACTCTCTCTCACTCTCTGTACTAATGCTAACTCTCTCTCTCTGTACTGACAAGGTTGACAGGATTGGTTCCTTAGTTTTGTGACGTATGAAACCCTGGCTGTCTGAATCTGTTTTTATGAGACTGTCATTGGTTCACTGCAGTTCAAGGTGGAAACACTCAGTCATGGTGTTGATGATTATTTAACTCATATGTCCTGTATTATATAAAAAAAACATCACATGGACATGTTAACTTGATTTTAATCAGAATGGTCTTTAACACTGTATTTTCACCATCCTTTCAGAAGTCATGACCATTTAAATCAAATATTTAATCATTGATCATCATCGGCTCTTCAAGCAGCAATCTCCTACAATCAGTCTCTTACCAAAGCATCACTTCATCATGCATCACTCTCTTAATATAAGGAACATCAGCCCAGTTCTGCTCAGGTGATGAATTCCTTATGAAGCCAAAGACAATTTCTTTAAGAAAAGCTAGGAAAGTTTACTTTCGAAAGCTTTAAAACATCACACAGACATTAGTCAAAAAGCACCAGAGCTGTATGGCAGATGTATCGGGAGTCCTTTAGCAAGGACAGATTAACTGTTGGCCCAGTAAAGATGGTGACACTTTGTGAGCTCAAAGAAGGTCCAGAGACTGTTTCCAAATTTGGAGCTGTATTGTCAACCAGTGAGTTTACTGCCAAGTGGACTTCATTATCTGTACTGAGGCAGCATTTGTGATGCCTGTGTTTTGTAAGATCAACACTTTTACTGTGAAAGATGACAGTGTGTTGCTCAGTGGAAAACTGTTTTGATCACTATCACCATGTCTTTAAGGTCAGGCTGTAGACAGGGCTCTGAAGGTGCTACACATACTGTAAATGATCTGTGTTACTTTAAACTATTTGATGTTCAAATGAAGAGAACCACAGAGTCCTCCTTTTATGTTGTTACATATTTCTATTTTATGCAGAACTACAGTGAAGTCAATGTTTACTCATTTAAAGAAGAGCTGGCTATATTTGAGTATTACTGAAAACAAATTTGGTTGGATGTAATTTGACACTACAAAAATTAAGTGTAAAATTAACACCAATGAGATTTATTTTCACAAACAGTGAGATGTGTCCTAGACACTGTGTAGTGATAATGGGTGTTAGAAAAGCTGCTTTTTCTAGAGTAGATGATCAACACAGAAGCGTTCACTTATTAGTTATTTTATCCTCCAGTCTTGACTTTTAATTATGCGATTAATAATGCAGTTTTAATGAGCATTGGAATTTAACTTAATCAGAGATGATTCTTAATCACTAAATTATCAACACGTCTGAGAATATTTACACTCTCAGAGTTATCTAACTTCTAGTGTTATGTTCAAGTAACAAAATACAACATACAACACATAACTATATATATATATAATTTTTTTTTTACTGTATTCAGAGTTAATTCAACACCAGTTCTGAATGGGACCAAATACACACAGGCAAGTGTTACTTTAATAATGCAAATTTTACTGTGCAGGTGGTTTTGCTGTGTGGGAATGGACCAGCTTGTTTTTCAAATTGCAATAATCTTTAAAGGTGACGAAGTACAGAGCTGATTTTATGATATACATGTGTCACCTCTGAGGATATTACAATGTTTTCAGATAATTTACTATTCAGTGGAGAATGTAATATTTATGTACAGTTATTGCTCTTGCCGTGGGTCACATCAGCAAGTTAATTGAGTTGTTATGTTGTTTCATAGTGAAAGAAAGATAATTAGTAGTAGAGTTAATGTATGCTCACCAAGCACTTTAGGAACAGGTTATTCGATCAAATATCATTTGGCAGCAGTGCAATATATACAATCCTGCAGATACAGGTCTGGTGCTTCAGTTCATGTTCTCATCAAACTTCATAATGAAGAAAAAATGTGATCTCCATGATTTTGACAGTGACATGATTGTTGGTGTCAGATCTCCACAAAATGCAGCCAAAAAAAGCGAGTCAGAGGAGAATGGACAGATTGGTTGGAGCTGATAGAACGACTACAGTCACTCAGATAACCACTCTTTACCCCCCCCCCCCCCCACACACACACACACAATGCTTGTTCTATACACCGCGGTTCATCAAAACACATACACACACACCAATGCGACATCATTGGGGGCAATTTGGGGCTCAGTCTCTTGCCCAAGGACACTTCAACATGTGGACTGGAGGAAACAGGGATTGAACCACCAACCTTCTGATTAGTGTACGACACTGTCTACCCCCTGAGCCACAGCTAGTTTCTAACAATGTTTGTTAGAATGGCAAGATCCCATCAGGATCTTTCTTGGTGATGACAGGCAACATCCAAACCCATTTCCTCAGGTATGCGCATGATCCGCCCTTCTCTTGTGTCACTGGTCAATCCTGCACTTAACAAGTGCTCTGATTGGCTCGGTTGTTTCTCCAACAGGGGAAGCTGCTTTTCACCAGAACAGTGCCAGACATAGGATTCTACAAAGGGGTATTAGGACCATGGATGAGAAAAAAATGTTGAGACTAAAGTTGAACTGATTCAGAAGATTTTCTTTTATTTTGCATTTCGAGAATAAAGTCACCTCCCACTGTCATTTTACATGCTTCTGTCAGCACACAGTCACTCCGGGCATCCTCTCAAGCGCGCAAAGGATGTGATGAAGTAGTCTGCTATTACTTTGGGGTCGTTGATAATTTTGTAGGCCTCCGTCTACACTACATAGCGACTAAAACCATCAATACAACCATTGATAGCAATGCCGTACGGCTTCAGCTTATTGTACGAATCCATGTGCCACAGTGCGTTGGGACCTTTGTAACGTCGGCGTCCCAGACTCAATGCTCGCCTGAGCTCCACACCTACAGGATCAAACAACTTGATCAGTCACCTTATCGTGTATCGTGAACAACACATCCCCTCTGAATTGCACGCAGGTTTAAACAACGATATCCTTGCATTTGTCCATTAATAGCTATATCAGTTTTTTGCACGAATGCGGCCACCTCTTCCAAGCTTGTGTGGTTTTTACTTCTGAACAGATGCAGTTTTTGGCACAATCTCTTAAAAGTCCTAATGCTGACAACTACACTGTTTATGAGTCAAAAGAGAAATTTCTTTGTTGCTAAAGCCGGTTCTGAAGTACAATTTCACCAGTTCATCTATACAAGGCATTTTGTAGAGGGAGGCATAGGCGCTGGTCGATATCGTCTGAAAAGGTCGACTTTAATCTCGAAATGTCAAGTTTATTCTCGATATTTCGACTTCTTGAAAGGCAAAATTAAAATTAAAGTCCTCTTCTCAGTCAGTTTGAGTTTATTCTCAACATTTCAACTTTATTCTCGACATTTTGACTTTTTTTCTTGAAGTGCATAATGAAAAGAAAACTTCCTCCTCATTTTTTTTTCTCATCCATAGTCCTAATAATCTTTTGTATGATTCAGCTGCAGCGATTCAGAGCTCTGTTCTTCTGGAGGAAATAAAGGTGGACATGATCAAAGCACTGAACAGAGTTTCATAGGCCGTAAAAATACCTGTACTTATAAATACTGCTAAATACTATACTGCTCTAAACTCATAACTCCTAAGTACATAACTGAGTTGTTACAAAAAATTAACCTTTCATTCTGTCTCCTTAAAATTCTTCCCTCATCCTTGTTTTTAAATGTTTTTAATTCAATTGGCTCCACTATTTTAACTATGATAAATCTCTCCATTCCAACTGGCTCTGCCCAGCTTAAACACGCCATAAAACCAAATCTTGACCCCAAACCTCCCTATGAATTATAGGACTATATCCAAGCTGCCTCTTTTGTCCAAACTACTAGAACAGGTTGTTGCCAAGCAGCTTATAGCAGTCTTAGACTACATATAACCTGTACTGGTTCTCATCCTATCATGGGATTTTTTCAGTCTCTGTGCATCAGACACAGCGCCTTTGTCATGTGGTGTTCTACAAGGTTCTGTTCTAGGTCCTATGCTGTTCTCATTATATATGCTGTCTCTGACAGATTATTAGCCGTTAGTGGCATCTCCTATCATTTTTATGCCAATGATATCCAGCTGTGGCACAAAAAGCTCTGTAATGCTCTGTCACACATATTTTTTAAATTTTTTGGTTAGTCTGTGTGAAAACCTCCTCCAACATATTATGCCTTCGCTCTGGTGACGGCTAGAGCCAGAGGCATATTGTTTTTGGGTTGTTCGTCCCTACGTATGTATGTCTCATTCTCATGGACACGATATCTCAGTAACGCCTTGATAGAACTAAAAAAAAAATTGATTCGATTTTGACGGTCAAAGGTCAAGGTCAGTGTGACCTCACAAAACACTATTTAGCCATAACTCATGACTTCACACACCAAATATGACAAATTTTCACACAAATGGTTAATATTTTATATGGCTCTGGATAAACAGGGATGTAACCTGCACACAGTCTGAGTGGAGGAGACTGGTAATTCTAGTTGTATTGCTTTTTCTTGTCCTATTTCTTTGTCTTGAACTAGATTTTTATGATGTTATGATGTTGTGTTTATCCATGAGAGGTGCTGTATAAATAAACTTTACTTACTTACTATATAATGCTAAAGTTTAACATGGATTGCTAAGATGGATGATTTTGGAATCAGCGGTTTCATCACGTCATGCCCCAGTTTCCCAAACCTGGTCAGTTCCTTTATCTTAAACCAGAAAGAAAAGCTCTTCTGATCGCCTGTGGGCTGTCATGCTGGTGTGTGTGTGTGTGTGGGTGTAAGGATGTCTGTGAGGCGATATGATGACACTTTGTGTCAGAATTGGATGTTCAGAGGATGATATTTTCTCTCAGATTCAGATGAATCTGTCCCCGTTTTTCCGGCGCGTTCTAAAAAGCATGAGTAATTTCAAATGTTGTGTGCGCCAACTCGGAGCTGCAGTGTCCTGCTTTCAAGAACAAACACAGACACACACACACATACATACAAACACACACTTATATATATATAATATCTCTCTCCACCAGACCCAGCTCCGACCCTCTCTTCTTTCTTTACTCTTATTTCCTTCTTTCCTGTCTCTTCGCTACAATTCTTTCTTCTCCTCGGTTTGTCACCTCTCGTCTCCCCTCCTCGCTGCTGTGCTCGTCGGTGTGCTGCATCATTGGTGAAGCCACGTGCTCTCTGTTTATCATCAGGAAGGGGAGGGAGAGATGAAGTCTCTCTCTCTCTCTCTCTCTCTCTCTCTCTCTCTCTCTCTCTCTCTCTCTCATTTTGTCTAGTGCACCCACAGGCACACAAACTCAGCTTTGTACACTCATCCAGCCTTAGCCCAAGGGACGCACACACGGACACAGAGACACACCAGCTACACCAGACTGTACCGACGGGAGAAACTCTGAGCTACTCCACAGGTACGGTGACGCTTCATCTGATGATATTTGTCTGTCAGAGAATGAGTATGAAACTGTTGTTTTTGTACCAAAATAAAAGCTAAAATTCTTTGAGAAGCTGAGCATGATAATTGAACTTTATCTAAGCTCTGTGTGCTGGAGCTGTTTTGTTATAGCGGAGCGCAGGGGGAGGAGGAGGAGGGTGTTAAAATGAGAACAGGATTTTTGGCAGTGTCTGTGAACACTGGGGCTGAGGCTTTGTACTCTATACTTTACTTAACACCCCACCCACCCATCCTTCCAACACACACACACACACACACGCGCACACACGCACACACACACAAATCTCCCATCACCAGCCTATGCATTGGGTATTTACAGGTTAAATTCACTGACCCCAGAGAAAACAAAATGCACCATTTCCTCCACATCATTGCCTTTTTACGAAGCTAAACAGATCAGGATGTGCTTCACAGTGTATTCATATTTTATTATTAGTATTATTAGTATTGGAATAATAAAGTTGGGTTGATGTGTTGGAGTTGCTGCTTCTGGGAAAAAGTCTTAGTAAACACCACAGATGCGACTGCAACTGCAGAGAGCTGTGTGTGCTACAGAGAAGGTTTGGTGTGCAGCAGACGGAGGTGAGTGAATGATGACTCTACAGTAGGTGGAAGTCATAAAAGTTGATTGAATTTGGTGCAGGCTCGTGTTAGTGGTGCCTCAAATCTGCCTGCATTTGCCGAACGCTGCTGGCAACACCTGAAAGACTGAGGCTGTGATTCACAAAGGTAAAGATATAGTGGTGTGATGCTTGAAAAAAAGAAAAGACCCAATAGGAAACTTTAATATGTTCAAATGTCTTTATTCTATCTAAATTGTCACATTTGTAAGTTGTATTTTATTGTAGCTGTAGGGTTTATTTATTAAGAATAAACCTCATCGTAACATTCACAAAAAGTGTATTTTTTTCAAAGTGCCTGATTGGGTCAGATCTTAACTAGACATCTAACACAGTGTTCATTTTTGTTGAATCCTGCTCAAAACCTTTGCATGAACGATACTGTCAATGTCCCATTTTTTCACGGTGCTCTTACATAATTTCTCCATAGGATCCAGAGCTCCGCTCCCATTATCATTTTCTTGCTGGATATGTTTTTCACATTCTGTTTTTTTAAGGCTATAAAACTTATTGGCTGTATTTTTCCTTTTTCTTTTTTTTTTTTTTTTTTGTTACGCTCCTGCTGCTCCTCCAGCACATGAAACAGCCACTGAAGCCGAGCCACTCTTCCCTTTGGGAGCGAGTCAGTTTCTCAGCTCGGGGGTTTATAAATAGACTTACAAAGAGCGATACACTCCTGCTTCTGGTTTGACGTGAGCTGCACGGAGCCCGTATGACAAGTGTGAGCGTAGGAGAGAAGTGGAATGGAAATTATTCCGTTTAATTATTCATTTTAAAAAAACAAATCATCGTTACCCCAGTGGGTGTTTTGTGTACGGTGCTGAGGTTACAGGACTAACTGTTGCATTTGCCGTAACTGTGTCCTACTCCAGCACATCTGAGTTTAGTAAATGTTGAAAGTCATGAAGGGGGGGGACAGACATTATCTACGAATACTGTAATACTGTGTGGAATTTTTAAAAAGGACGGAAAATGTTATCAACAGTTGTCAGTAACGATGTCTTCTAGCAACACCAGCTCTCAGGAGATTAGTCAAATCAAACTGTATCATTGGAAAAGAGGAGAATTTTAATTTCAGTTTGACTTTGAAGACAGCGGCGACGAGGGAGTTTTTAACAGTCCCAATGGCAATAATATCTTTTTTATGATTCGCGCAGCTGCTGATCAATACTGGTGACACACTGATTTGCAAGATATTGAGGTTTCTGACTTGCAAAACTTCCTCCGTGTGTCTTCCTCTTTCTGTTTTGAAGTCCCCAATTCTCACTCTCAGCCCCAACACCTCCCTCCCTCCTACACCCCCCCCCCCCCCCCACCCCCCCTCTGGCATTTTCAACAGCTAAACAATGGAGGTTGGCACTGCAAGTGAGCCACTGGAAGAGCTGTGTTGTTAATACATGTTTTGCATGCTGATATATTTGCTGTACATTTCTGTTGGCTCTCTGCTGCAATTAACCAGAGTATTGGGAAACAAAACTCCATTATTATTTATGTAAATTACAGTCTGTGTTATGCTTCTTTCTGCTCACTGTTAGTGGCTGAAAGTCAGTTAATGCAGCTTTAAATTCCTAATACTGGCTTTTCTAAGGACTGCAAGGCCAAGACACTTCTTTTTTTGTTGATATAAGATCTAATAACTACAATAGTGTCAGTCACTCAATCACAGTCTCTTTCTATTAATTGTTAAGCTTCACATTTCTCTGTCTTTTATGGCCATTTCCACAGGATCCTATTAATTTCTGTCTCCTACTTAATATTACCTCCTGTCTGCTCTGTGTAGTTTTATTGCATGAAGTCTCCTCTTTTAATTCTTCTGTGAATGTTATTACTGCCTTTACACCTGCAATGCACCATCACCAGTACAGTAGATCTTGTCTCTTGTATTTTTATACCTGCTGCTAGATGGGGCCTGGATTGTTTTGGAACTTCCCTCCCAAGGCTGGCTGCACGGTTCCACAGAGCCTCCTGCAGACCATGTACGTAGGATCGTGAAGCCACCGTACCTCCCTACATAACGTACCATACCGTGCCACACAGGCCTCTCCTTTATCCGGCCTGTGTGGAGTTATTTATGGCATTTTCCGTCCCATCCGTTCCATTCTGTCAACCAGTCAGTCCAGTCTTTCACATGTTCATTCCGTAGCAGTAGAGCAAATACCCACAAACCCAATGAAAATTCATCATGTGGTTAGTTAACATGCCTAGGACAGGAGTAGTCCATCTGTCATCTGACAAATGTCTCTTTAGAAATCTTTTTTAGACCACAACAGATACTGGGAGTGAAGCCAGATCCTGAAACCGATAATTCCCTCAACAACATTTGGTGGCAACCTGTTCCAGGTGACACACTGCGTCCACTATTACAGCATGAGTGGTTTGCTCATTCATCAGATGTTTCACAAATAACAATATGAACCAGTAGCTAATGCTCTTTGTAGATACAAGAAGAAGAACGACATGAAACTACAATTTACATTTCAAGAAAAGAAAGAAATCCATACAATCCATTGTACCATGATGACAACTGAGCCATCTCCATCTCATCATGTGCAATCTCCTGTGAGCTATTTCTGAGCTTAAACATTTACAGTCACATTAAACTGTATGCAAAATTTGATTAAAAACTGAACACATAACCTTGCTGTAGTCTTGAGTCTAAGTTGAAAATTAGCTAGCAACAGTTAAAAGTCCCATATAATATAAAGGAAGATGTCCAAGTGTTGTGTGATTATAAAGCAGGCCTAGCTTCTATATTAATACTGTGTAAGTATCAAAGCCTCAGTCCACAGTTAAATACACACAGCTTGTATTCAGAAACTCAGCCTTAAAACCAGCTGTCAGGACTTCTGGAACTTTGTGATGTCACAACAAAGCAGAGGAGAGAGGAGATGTAAAACTACACTGAGACAGTTTTTGGTTCTTAAAACCACAAACATATCTTTTTATGGATCAACACAGGAAACACAAACACAAACAAATCACAGGAAAGGTGTAAAATATGGGACCTTTAATGTGTAGTTACAGATTACTTACACACACTAGCTTTGGGTCAGATGTCCTTTTTTGCATGTATTAGTTTGAAAAAGCATCAATCACTGGAGAATGGCTCATTAGCATAACCACGCTGATGCTAATAAGCCTTTTGGTGATGTGATACGTGTTAACTTGTAGTCCCTGTAGCTGTGGCCACAATACAGTGTCCATTCACACCAGCACATTTGTCTAAAGCAAGTTTTCATGACCATTTCTCAACTACAAACAGACTTCATGTAGCTTGAGTAGCTTGGTTTTTAGTTGAAAATCACCCAGCTGTAATGGAGCACAGCAGCATGCCCTGTCATCACACATGCACACATTCATTTTTTCTCAGTCTGTGTGTGTTATCTATTACTGTCACCCACCAGCTCTGAAATGCGTGGGTGCTGTTTGTTTTGTGTGTGTGTGGATCAGTGTGGAAGGAACTGTATGTTCCACACATCCCTGCATTACATACTATGACTTCTTTATGATGGAGATTCAGTGTGTTGTAGATCTGTGATAAAACAGTGACCTTGGTAAATGTAGAAAGTATGTTCATCACATCCATCGTGTTATAAAAGGCAGAAATACTGAATGAGAGAAACGGCAGAAATAGATCTGAAATGTTGCTGGGTAGAGACTGGTACTGAAATAATTATTATTTAAATAATTATGATTTAATTATTGTCTTATTTGTAAAAAACAAAATTAGAATCATGTCAGGATCATGATCCATCAAGCTAAGAATAACGTGTGGTGTATTTCCATATCACCTCCTTAAATTCCCCTCAGCTCGACAGGCTGAGTGTCAGTGGTGAACAACGACCAGAGTAAAATTGAATCAGATGTTGGCTATAGTTCTTGACATTAATGCCAATTTCAAATTGAAATGCCCCTTATTTAACACATAAAGTGCAGAAAATGGAAATAACTTTGGTATAAAGAGATCAGTTTGTTATCAACCTGTCAAATGACACTAGTGGTGTCGCCTTAAAGCTTCACATGCAGGCAATATGTAGATGCTAGCCACAGCACACATTACCACGGGCCCCACTTTGGAGTAGACACTGTATTGTGTCTATATGAGAGACTCCATTAGGGGACATGTTTTCATGTATCTGCTTTTATGATTTCTGCCTCTTCCTCAACACAATGGAGGTGTAAGGAGTTACATTTGTGGTGCGAGTGGTAGTAAAAATTAAAGCATTCAGCAGCCATGTCTCCTTCCAGAACAGTGTCCCTGTGTCTGTAGATGACGTGCAGGACTCACTGTAAACAGAAAATGAGTTTACTGTGAGGTCTGTGGATAATTCAGGAGGCAGGGAGGAATACAGGCTCTCAAAGCTTATTCAAAAAAATCTAAAAGTGTGCAGGAATGAGGATTAACTCAAAATTTGTTCTAAATGATTCAAACCCAACAGACTTTGTGTAAACTTTGTTTGAGAATCAGCATTGTTTCATCCATTCACTGTGTCACTTCACTGATAAGCTAACAAGCTAATGTTGCTGTGAGGCAGTCAGTAATAAGTAATTCAATGTGCAGCCTTACCTTCATACACAATTTTTGTATAATTATAACGGTGTTGATTTTAAGTTTGGTGTCCTCCATTTGGCATTAGCAAAGACAACGATAACAGTCTAGTTTAGGGTTGGAGAGACCCCTAGTCGGGTACAAGACATGACCTTTTGAGCTTATACACTCTAAGTTTTGTATTTAAACAGATTGTTAAAGATTACAGCTAAGGTTAGGTTTTATTTTTCCATGTTTGAAAAGTGGTTTGAATTTAGAATAAATAGTGACAGCCTTGCTGCTATATAAACCAAAAATGGCTGCAAACCACTTAAGTGTTAAAGAAATAAAACATGTCTTTCTGACCGACAATCACATCTCAAATGATTTATTATAGGTTATCATCAATAGATTTGATGAAGATCTACTCCAAAATTCTCTTTCAACGGACTGATATTTCCTTTACCACTCTTCATGTTATGGCTTTACACTTTCAGACCCACTTAGAGAAAAAAACAAATACGTTATTCACTTCAGTTGGAGTTCTGGGTTATGGCCTTTTTCAGTGGATACTGAATGTGTCTGCGGTTTGCTCAGTAAACCATTCACATCCTCAGTGTGCTCCACTGAGCTTTGCTGCTCGACATCTGGTTCTCCGCCTGGGTCAGGAAGGAGTCCAGCAAACACTCCCCTCTCCCTTCAGTGTACTGCTGGTGACCACACACTGTCTGCCCGTCTGCCTCTGCTGGCGTGAGCCCTGCAGCACTGCAGGCAGTCTATAGAAACAACCAGTAGAATGGAGATTTGGTTGCATTTCTCAGTTCGACTGCCGGACGATTCAACTGTGCCATTCAGGTGGCGCGAGATAAACACAAGTCGTAGACGAGTGGTTAGTGTCACTTGTCAGCTGGTGTCAGGTGATATTCCACCTGTATTTCCATACAAACGGGAGGCTACTGAGGGGTAGACACGGTATTTTCAGCTCAACCATTAGACAAGTTAACAACATGAATCGCTGCTGAGATTGTGACAGAAGCTGTGCAGCTGTATGACTAATGTATCTTCATAAGCATGTGGGCACCACAACATCACACACAGGTGTGAATGTGGAACATGTCATTTTAAAACCATGGACATGTTACTGTAACAGCCTCCATGGCTTTCTACCTGATCTTGGAAGCTATCTGCAGGGACCTGCACCTCTCCAGCCACTAGAGCATTAGTGAGGACCAACTAATTGCAGTGTCTCTGACAGGACTCCATTCTTGGCACTTTGCAGGGTGACCTTAGGCACCTGACAAACAGTTCTTGTGCTGACATTTCTCTCTTTAATGACTGAATGGAACTATTTCTTTGCACAACGTCCTTCAGTGCTTCGGTGGTCTACTGCTATACTGGTTCTTTCCACTTCACAGCTACATGATCTTGGTCAACTATGACAAGCTTATAAAGATCTGGTCTCCTATGATACTGCCATGTTTAGTTCCCAATTTTCTACTGATGGCTTTTATTCCGTCTCCAAACAGGCCTGTATGTTAGTTTCCATCATTAGTAATAATATTTTTGATTGCCCTCATTTTCACACTGAGCTGACTGGAAAAACAGTAGAGGGAGGAGTTGCTCCTCCTGAGGAAAAACATAGATATGCACTTTAAAACATAATGACATCCCCCCGGATGGGATTTAGAGAACAGGAGAACCAGTGAGTTAACAGAAAACAGGTAAGTGTAGCGATAAATGTTACCGGGGTGGGGGGTGAAAAAATTACCCACATAGTTGCTCCGGATGGGTTTAAAATAACAGACCAGCAAAAGTAATGTTAAAACTCCCCACCTTCCCTAGGGAAATAAATCCAGTCTGAAAGGCAGTTTAGTGCACTATGTTTACCCTCCATTTTATTCAGCTTTTCTCAAAGTACATTTGTTATAATATCATGTTACAGTGTTTCTGAAACTGTCTATGAGTGACCACAACGCCTGGTAGCGAGTAGTGTATATGTGTTCATATACACTCGTATGTAAATTCAAACATTATTATATGACGGCAACGTCACTGGCTGTTTTGCGACACTTTCCGCTCTCGTAGCTTCGCCAGTTTACATGATATGTTTTACGATTTGTGTCAAAAATGATCAGCGTGACATTTGAAAGGAAATGTGGACGAAGCTAACAGTTAGCCTGCCCTGGGACTGCAACTGCACCAGTTGTCAGCTTTCACCAGTTATTAGCCTATTAACAATCAAACACGGACAATGGACAAGATCACGGACTCATCAAATCAAATCAAAGCTTCGACATGACGTACGCAGGCAAGTGAGAAGCGTGAAGTTAATTTCACTTGTAATGTATTTGCCATGATTGACACTTGTACTGCTACTGATGACATAAGGCCAGTGTTGATATGTGTGTGATAACATTAATGCTAAATGAACAGCACCACTTGTTGCTGTGCAGTGTGTGAGGTGCAGGGGTTGCTGATAATTAAAACGCTGTCCCAGTTTGGGGCGACCCAATAGCCAAATGGTTATGACACAGACCACATAAGTGCAAATGCCCTAAACAGCAAGTTCTCGCTATGACTCCCCTACTCGCCATCCCTACGTCTCGTCACAATACTGTTGAATTAGTCGGCCCTATTGGTTTTGGTGATGTTCAGGGAGTCAGGTGGTCTCTGAGTTTTATTTTAATGGTCAAGTCCTTGGTCTAAAAAAGTTTGAGAAACACTAATTTTATCTTGGAGTACGAGGTGTAAGTATAAAGTTTTGCTAACCCCCAAAACGTACAAAAAGTAGTGCCTATAGTATACTACTGTTTGCTAAAAACTTTCACCATTCAATATCTACATTTCAGTTTATAAATTAGTTATGCAACACTTGAACAAGAAAATGAGTGTAAAAGAAGTAATTTCAGGAGAAATGGAAAAACATATTTATTCTTACTTTAAACAGTGGTTGATAAATATTAATAAATCTCTACAAAAGTTTCCCCAAAAACTTGCATTTAACTAGGTGGAGATTTGCATGAAAACAAGAATGCAGTCCTGCTTCATCTGCTCTCCAGGTGACCTCAGGCACCGCCTTTAGAAAGGAGTGAAAACAGCTAAATCGACAAGTTTTTATGAAGCAGTGTGCAAGTCTTAAATATAAAACACCAACATACTTTGGCTTGTGTGTACAGATGCTTCAGAAAGTTTCAGACTCTTTCGCTTAGATTTCATTTTAAATGGATAAAATTGACCATCAGTCTACACTCAAGAACCCATGACGACAAACTGTGAAGGGATCTGAAGCCACTGCAGCGTTTTACCCTCAGGGCTGTCGAGCATTTAACTTTACATTTACAGCTGCATGAATCAGTGTGCAGCTTGTGTGATGAAATACTCAGTTTGATGCTAGGACAGGATTTTATTGGAGGCGAAACCAGCTATAGGTAAGTGTAGCCTCAGCTTTTATTTTGCCTCCATACAGGATGGTGTAGCTCCTCCACATTAGTAAAACTTGTCTTATCAGACTTTACTCACTGCGTATAAATTCACTGAGCAATGTTCCAGCTGTGAAAACAAGTCTGAAGCAGATTAAAAAGATCAAGTTGGCTCAGCCTTTCCTGATTAGAAAGAGGTGAACACGACCACCTGAGTGCCACCTCTGGCCCAGGGTCCCATTAACATGGAATTAATGAGGCAAATATGAAAACCATAAGGGCATGAGGGTCTTCACTTTAATCACTGCTAACACCTCAGGCAGTGCCAGGTCATCATCAACCCAACACACTCCTTCAAAGATGGGAGAATATTTTAGGATATACTGTACATCACAGCAGAATTAAGGTGAGTTATGCATACATCTTCTCTTCGCTTGCAGGCTGCAGTCAATGTAGGGGCTTTTCACATGTCCAGACACTGAAATCTGACTCTAACTTTCTATAATTAACTAATTTACCTTTCATTCCTGCTCTAAAATTAATATGAAATGGTCAGACATAAGGTTGAGTATTTTTCCAACATCAAAATATATCATGACTGTAAACCCAAACCTTAAAGGAGCTATTTGTATGTTTTGAAAGAGGAAATAACATTAAATAGCAATAACAACTTTCTTTTACAAATTAAAAGTCAATATCATAAGTTATAAAACACAACTGTGCTCTTGTCAAAATAGTTTACTTTATCTGGAATCAGCAGTAGCTTATGGTAGCTAATGTAAGCTAATGTTAATGAGCTTTATGTAGATGTTGCTAGACAACAGATGAGACAGAGTCAGACTTATACCCCTTTCGCACCAGAATGAATTCATATACTAAAATATATAATTTAAGCGATATTATCACATGCAGTTACAGAGCAAACACCCATGATACATTGGAGAAACAGTGAGCTGGTAGCTGGTGTGCAGACTGGTAGGATGGATCCGTCCCGTCTTATCCCCGGGTTTGAGCCCCCATGTGAGACGCTTCAAATGGCGATTGTGTGTCTTTAAAACTTATTTTGAGGCCGCAGCTCACTCTTTCATCCTCAGCACAGTGTAGCTGTGGTGTTTCTGCTTTAACAGCTACCGTGCTGGGCAGGTGACAGATGTGTTTATCATGTCTGTGCTCTGAAAGACGTCACAACAGGATAAGTTTTAAAATTTTACGTGTTCACCGGGGCGTTGTGTTTAAGCCCGACAAAAGCCCTGCGTTAGTGGGTCTTAGCAGGATTTTTGACCAGTTGAAAATAATATTTAATGATGCTTCCCTCCCTGTATTACTGTTGCACTAGATTTTACTACATTCCATGATCCCATAAATGTCAGTTTTGGCCACTGTGACCACTGTTCAGCAAAAGCTACATATATTCACTTCAGCACCATTAATTCTCACTTTATGACCTCAACAGAAACAACCAGGTTTATGACAGACTTTTATTACATTTCTCCTGTTCCTCTGTTAATACTCACATAATTCTTCCTCTATGTTGTCCTGATGAATTCAGGATAATATATTTCTTCCGACCACCCCTTTATTAGTAGACTTTTAGTTTGGAAAAAAAAGCTTCTATATGAAGATTTACAGTAACTTTGGTTGTTGCTATTTCGTACCACAGAACAGACAAGAGAAACAGGAAAGGTTCCGAATTACATATAACTGGGTGCTATAAATCATAATTAACTGACATAATGATTAATAAGAATGCCCTACATGACCCCTACATGGGTCGGTCTCGCGATAAGCTCCATTTAGTAGCTGTTCTGGAGCTTTCAGTCATATCACATGATCTTAATCAGCTCATGAAGTTTGCCGATGTTCAAGTTTCCTTTTTTTTTCTGAGCACTTCAAAGACTGGTCCATGTTTGCTTAAAAGCTGACTTTCTTCACTATTGTTCCCAAGATCAGGAATGAACTTTGAACCTCAGTATAACAGATCATTATAATAATTGTGTCTTATTCATGTACAGCAACTTAATTTACTGCTAATTTTTTTGTGTTCAGTTTTCTAAATGTCACTATTTAGTTAGAGGGAGGTTGCATCTCTCCACACATTTTAAATTGGCCTCAACTGGAATTCCAGGTAACATTGAAGAGGTTGTTAAAGCTCTTAAATTTGTCCTTTAGAAACCTGCCAATACTCTGAGTGAATGAAAGAATAAGACGGCAGATTACAAAGGCTCAGTGCTCCGTCCTCTGCACACACCCCTCACAGAGGCTGCTGAAGTAAGTCCAGTTCTCAGCAGGCAGTCAGACCCCCACAGAGCGCTGCCCTCTCACGCCCTGACTGTGATGCCATAAATGAGCGCTGAGGCAAAAATAGAGCTCTTGAGTGAGTGTGTTGTCTAAAGTGTGAGGTCACCACTGACATTCTCTGTGTCCCCTTCTTTTATAATTTCTTTATATTGTTTTACCAGAACCAGCTTGCTCTCTGTTGTGAATACCATAAGTATGAATGCAAAAACACACGGGCTTCAATCTAAAATGAGGCTGTGTTTCTCTGCTGCTTGTAAAGCTCTCTAGCTACAGTGTTGTGGAGACACAAAGCTTTCATCTGACAGCGCTGACAGAAAGCTTTTTATGCCAGGGGAGAAAGAGCTTGCTGTGGGGCTCAATCTGGAGATGATAGCTGATATTTAATATTTAATCCTCCACTCTGACATTGATATCTCTGGTACAAATAATTTTAATAAAAAGTTTAATTTCAAATGGAGGAAAGTGCTGACTTAACTTGCTGTATTTTCTGTCATTTTGCATGACGAAGTGTAAAAACATGCATATCAGCAGTTACCAGCAGTGCTAGTTTGTGCGTTCACTCCAGCATGTGGCAGACCAACAGGTTGGATGGTGATGGGAAGGATGATGTGAGGTGTAGAAGTGACTGTCAGGGTGTATCAGTCAGGATTAACATCTCCGCTCTGCTTGACTGGAGGAAGCGCCTCCAGGAATCACATCAGTGTAGTTAAGTAACACCATCAAACTGAAAGACCCCAAGTCAACAGGAAGGAAACAAGACAGGAGATAGATGAAGGCATAGACTGCCAACATTTAGATATACAGAGTTACTAATAACAGTCCTTTATTTTAACTAAATTTTATTGTGCATCTTATTATTTCTATAGCCTAATGTTAACTATTTAGTGTTACCTGCCAATCTAATGAATATGATCCTGGCAGATTTTTACACCTACTTTTTACTGACAGTAATAGTGAGGTATCAGCTTCTAATGGCTATGCTATACACCTGTATAATTATGATTAGCTTTTACTAATCAGCTGGTAGCCAAACAACCATGAATGAGCCAGTGACACTTATGCATGAATGAAAAAGTTGATGCAAATCAGCTTCACAGAGGCAACAAAAAATAAGGTATTTCATATTTGAAATGTTCTTGAAAAACAATTGAAAATAAGATAAACAATAAGATCATATCAGGTATGTACCAGCTTTTAAGTCTCACAGAGGGTTAAACGCGAAATTGATATGATTATATATATCTGGAATCAGATGGTGAAGTTACCCACTCCCAGTTACCCAAGTTTATTTCACAATTTTAAGTCTTTGACTTATGGGGCACTGCCATGAAATCAAATGGACCAAAAGCTCAGTGAACCAGAACTACAGCAGACAAGCATTTTGTTGATTTCAGGTTTTCAAAACTCCATTTCCTGTCTAGCAACTCTGGGCAGAGGCAGAGAGTTTCTTTGGGTAGCATGCTCACACTGAGAACATGCTTTTGTTTAGAAGGTATAATGCTTACTATGTTCACCATCTTATTTTAGCATGTTAGCATGCTAACAAGTACAGCTGAGGTTGGGAAGGTCATTAGATTTTCAGCTATTTGGTCATAAACAAAAGAATTGAACAAATTAAAATTGGAGCCAGTGATAGTGCTAAATATGAAGTCAGGGGTTTAACAAAGTTATTAATCCTGTGAAGAACATGAATATGTACAATATCTCATGGCAATCAATAGTTATACCAAGTGGTGTTTGTCCAACTTATAATTCGTGAGCCACGCTGCTAGCTAGCTACCTGAAAACTCCCACCTGCACCCACCTAACCCTAACTCTGTTCACTGTTTGTATGTTAGCATGTTAACATTTGACAATTAGCAACGAACACGAACTACAACTGAGGCTGGTGGGGATGTGATTAGTTGTGGAGGTATTTGGTCATAAACCAAGGTAATGGGTAAATTAAAAGTTTGAGCTGTGATATAAAACCAGGTGATCACCAATGCCATCAGAATACATCCTCTGGGCACCATGAATGTCTAAAATTTGGTGCTAATCCATTGGGTTGAGATATTTTGCAAAATAAGTGAAAATGCAACCCATTCAGTAGTTGTTGAGATGTTTAAGTCTGGACCAAAGTGGTGGACTGAAACAAGGAAGAAGCACATTCAGTCTGACATTTATGTTTCACACCAAAGTTTCATCTTCAGTGAGTTTTATTAAAGTGGTTTCTACTATTTTTCTTCATGGTGGACATGTCAAAGTAAAAATCTCCTTCCCTTCACTGTTTTCTCTCTGTCTGTCTTATTTGTCCCTTTGTTGTCCTGCTGTCTCTCTGCCTCTGTCTCTTTGAGCTGCCCCAGTTTCCAAGTATCGATTCAGCTAATCTATATTTGATCAGCTGCATCCCCTCCACAGGCAGAGCAATTGATTTCTGGTCTGACAGGAAGTAATTCTGCCTTTGCCTCTTTACTGTCCCTAAAGCGCTGGATTGTCACTGAAAGATTGGAGCTAAAATATTGTCTCCAAACGGTCTCCATCTTCCCTACACATGGAGCAGACAGCTAGTGGACTATGAGGACATATTCTCTGAATTTGACTAAAAGTGTATTGGATTATAATCACTTAAGCTACTCTACCTTTAATTGAAGAAGAACACAGTGATAACCCTTAAAAAATAATTTGAACAGAATTGAACAGTAAAACTCTCCATTGTAAACATCCATCAGATTTTACTGACTGACTTTACAGACTCATTCAACTTTGACGACCTACTTACCGGAGTTATGCCTGCATGAGCTTTTCCTCTGCTCTAATCAATATTTTTATAAAGTTAATGTAATGTGAATGGGGTCATTTGTAGTGACAAACCCACAGACAACTGTAAACCAACTTTGCAGTTTCCCCTCAACTCCATGGAGCAGTTCAACATCTTTCAGAACATTAGAAAAGTGGACACTAATACAGTTAATAACGGAGCGAATATTTAACTTAGGGTGTTTTCACTCTTAAAGTTGGTTTGCGGTGGTCCAATTCAGTTGATGAGTTTGCAAACTTGTATCATTTTCCCCTTGGTGAGTGAAAAATAAAGACCAGTAAATGCATCATTACAAACTAAGTGATAAAGTTCTCTCCTCTTGTTGGTCAGATTGTCTGGTTAGAGCAGGAAAGTAAACACAGGAAGAAGGTTACAGGAACCGTCGAGCTCAAATTTGTGAGTTCACCTGCTAGTGGTGTCGGATCGAATTCAGAACTCTTTCACACCAAAAACGAACCACTCCAGAGTTTGTTTGGACACAGACCAAGACCAACTCCTCAAAAGAGTCTCAGAGAGATTGTTTTGGTCTGCACCCGAGTGCGATTACTGCTGTCACACCTACACAAACAGATTGTACCGAGGGAGAAACGGAACCAGAGTTCGGTTTAACCAGACTAAAAAGCGCAGCTGTGAAAACGCCTTCATCAGATGCCCAGAAGCATGACCACAAATGAATGCTAATGTTGCTTTGAGTCTGCAGGATGTGTAAGTGGCAGCTGTTTGCTAACATTTTAACCATATCAACTTTATAAGGTGATAATATGTCAGGGTTGTGTTTCAGCTTGTGATGCTGCCCCCTGGTGGCCAACAAAAGAAAAATCAAGTTATGTAGCTTTAAATATAATTTACTCCAAACTACTTTTAGCTTGATTTCCCAAACACTCAGTACACAGTACACTACACACTTTATTTACTCCAGAACAACTGAAAATATTTTTCATATGTTGTCATTTGCAGTTCATTAACACAATACCTCAATTTTCTCTGTGCCACTGTATGTCATGTGTCTATAGTCTACTCATTGCCATGATGTGCACCAGCACTTTTATATATACTACATAGATTTAAAACTCGTTTATTAATATTTAATATTTACTAGAGTTCCTCAACTACTAGTTGTTTGCATTGTGTTTTCTAATCGACTTAACGTTTTGAATTTGTGTCAGGTAAATATAATAATAAATAATAATAAAATTATAATAAACTGGATGAGCAAACTTGAAGGCATTGTGTATAATATGTTGATACAAAAAAAAACACAATGTAATGCAGAAACAAAATGAAATTTAGAGACAGTGAAATCTGAATTTCTCCTTTACTATTGACAGTCATTAGCTAATTTCGGTTGATCCAACAATAGCACATGTAATGAAATGTGGAAAATAGTTATTACGTACTTCGGCATGTCATCATATGGTCAGTGATTCATGATAACCAGGAGAAAAACATCACTCCACTTTGTTAAATGACCATGAGGAGATGAAAATGGAGAATATAATAATTATTTGCTTCAGCAGGTTTAATCAGGTTTGCTCTTTGCCTTTGTTTTGTCGCACTTAACTGTATCACACAGTGATGACATGTTCTCCACTCAAGCACAAGGCTGAATGAGATCATAGGTTATTTTTGATGTAGGGATCATTGTTTAGACCTAATGTGCCTACCTTTATGTTGTCATGCACACAAGATCATAGTAATAATCAAAGGCAACGGTGAAGACAAAAGATTACTATGGTGTAACTGTGAGATGTGTAATTTGGCTAGATGTACTTGTGAATGGAGCACAAAGGAGGACATTATGTGTAATTTAAAGCAGGAGAGCAGAGAAAGGAGAACAGCAGTGCTTCTTCTATGAGTTAATATAATGACAATGCAAAATGTGGTTCAGCTCTGCTTTTACTGCTTATGAATAACCCAGTGTGAAATTAAAAGTGAGGTACAAAGAAAAGAAAATATACTTTGTTGAAAACCCGACAATAAGAACCAAATGAAACAACAACATGATAACATGGAAGATGTATGATTTGGACAAATATGTTCTTATAAGATGGTGGGAAAACAAATTTGTAATGTAAAACAAGCCGTGAGGAGAAGGTGAGCCAGACCCGATGGGACTAAGCTGGGTTGTCATAGCAACGCTGTCCGGGCAGATCTAAAAAGAAAGAAAAAAAGGAGCGAAGGAGGGAGAGAAACGAAACGAGGACAGGTCCATTTTGTTCTCCTCAACAAACTGCTGTAAAAGCAAAGTGTTTTTTCTCCAAGCCTGACAAAACCCCATTCTCCTTTTTTTTTTTAGAGGGGATGGGGAGAGTGTTCCTTGGTGAAAGAGGAGACTTAGAAAACAGATCTGTAAATAGTTTCTCACCCACTGACACTTTGGCTGCTTGACCACCGTTGGTCGAGGGATAAGGAGAGCCTTTGAAGTCAGGTCCTCCACCGTGGAGAGTGCACTGTGATGGCCACATGCCTCACTGTTCAACTCAATGGCTTTACTGGCAGAGCTGTTTGTCAGATACAAAACAAGGCTGAAGGAAACGAGATGGCGATGAGGAGGAGGAGATAAAGTGGAACAAAAAGGATGAGGGAAAAAATGTGAATATCCACTAGAAACAAAATGTACCAACACAATCATGTATAGTAAATATAACAACATATGGCAACATATAAAGTGGAGACATGTGGCGACACCTGACTAAGGTGAGAGGGAGAGGAAAAAGAGAAAAAGAAAGAAGAGAGAGAAAGGTAGATTTAACTAGCTAACATTAAGTTATATCTTTGATATTCATCCGACCTCAGACCTACCACATGCATCACCTACGTACAACAAAACCCTTTACTTAGAGGCCATGGGGAACACCAGGACAAATCCTGGTTGGCCACCACATGGATGGGCTGGTGGACCATCAAAAAAGTCCATCAAGTTTTCACTGGCCGTGTAGTGTCAGTCTGTCTACCAGCCCTCTCTGTGAGCCTGTCATTCAGGGTGTACATGAGAGCCTCCAGCATGTGTGGTCTGGGCCTGGGCCCACTTCACCGACTGGTGTATTGTTGCTGGAGGCACCGAAACAACACTTTTTTGAGAAGGAGTGTCAAAAGGAAATATAATATTTGCAGTTTGCATAATCCAGGTGAAATTCATATAATTTTTAAAGCGCCTGAAGATTCAATCATCACAAAAGCGTACATCAGGCAAGAGAGCCAATAAAAATAAATGCAATGGTCAAAGTTGTCATATTGACAATCAAGGTACATTGAGCAAGAAAACATTCCACCTTAAACATTCTCTGTAGCCGCCGGGAGCCATTGTGCACCACAGTGAATTAGATTATTTTTTCTACCTAGCTATCGTTAACTAGTAAAGCTGAAAACGCAGCAGAACATCCTTTCATTCATTTCATTTCATTCATTCATTCATTTCTTCCATGCACTACAACTTTTCCTCAGGCACAAGTAAGTAAATTAAATTATTCAAAAGACAAACTAATTGTGTTCATCTGCCTATACTGCTTAATGCCACGCTCCCTACAACCTACATCCATGCTATCTAATACTCTTAGCTGTACTACTTAGCTAGATGTTTGGCTGATTGCTGCATAATATTCTCAACATAATGAAACTAATATATTCATAAAGTCACTCTAACATTTGATTGTGTAGGCAGTTATAGTTGACTGATGTAAAATTACCTTTGTGGCAACAGTGATGGTGGAGGACAGTCAGTACGTTATCATTTTTGCAATAGTACCTGTTATTGTGTCATCACATTTACTGGAATTAACTGAGTATAAAAAATATTTCTGTTAAACATGGGGCAGCAAAGTGGTGAGTATACGATGACTATATGGAAATGGACATTATACAAAATTTACCAGAAATCTTATTGTTAAAGGCTGCAGGAAATTCCACCCACCAGTGTGCTTTCTGATATTAATTAGCACTTGTTACACTGAGCATAACAGGTATACAGTTTTGTTGAAGTGTAGTCACCTGAGCCCAGCTGACCTGATGTTAACAAGAACGCTGCTGTCCCAAATTGAGCGCATTGCATTTTCCTGATCTCGAGAAAATGGACTACCAAGTTTAACATCCCAGGAAGTGTTGTACAGTGTACAAATGTACTGTATGTCACATTACAAGACTTTATTAAGTCTGTACACAACTACAGTATGTAAAAACACCCTTCAGAAAAAAGGCTTTAGTGGCACTGAGTAATTCTGGATTAACACACAACACAATAAAATCTTTAGATGCTGTTCTTAGCTATCATTAGTTTTAAAATTTAAGGTCAGTGGCTGGATAGATTAGTTTTAAAATGGTGTTTTCAGTTGTGCTCTAGAGACTGCTATGTAGGGACTGTACCGTGCTTCCAATGTCAAGTGTGTCGAGTGTGGGGGAAACAATATGCATGCCCAAAGCCTGTTGTAATGAAAGCAGATGGCACAAATTTGATACTAAGTGGGGCTGATTGATTGAATGTTACAGCAGTGCAGTGCTAAGTCAGTGCGGTACTCTTTTAAAACCTAGAGTATGCTGGCAGACCCTACAACTGGCACTGTTCACTGTACACTGCAAAACCAAAAGTTTGAACAGAACCAACAGCATAATGATCATTTTATTATTCTTGGAGCCAATAGCAGGGGTAAAAAATGTCACGCTTGTCCTCTAGGTGGTGCTAGAGGAAAGGTTCATCCTCTGAGGAGCAAGGCTGTGTTCAGTTATTTTCATCTGCTCATTAGATTTTGATTTTACAGTTGAATATTTTGACCTGATCTTGGTGTTTGACGAAACCTTTAGGAATCATTATATGTGGACCCTGACAATAGCAAATTTCAAATGGAAGCAGCCTTTGGGGACCATGAGTGCTTTTACCAAATTTAATTACAATTTGATCAGTGATTGTTGAGGGATCTTGCTGCAGACCAAAGTTTAGAACAAACCAAATGATCAACAGACCCGATATAAATGCCCACATGGCATACACACACATGATTTCTAACCACATGTATCAACATCTTTTATCAAAGAAACAACACAAACTTCACCGTAGCTACAGTTGGTACAAAGTTACACACGAGATGAAGCATTAATTCAGACGAGGCACTGGTATCTTTCCACCAGCAGCAGTGGCGTCATGATGCCAAATATAGCCGGGTAATGCAATGGTAATTGATTTCACAACCAGCTGTCTTACATAAGCATGTCAGAATGAATAGAGATGGTGAGAAAGAGGGGGATTAGATGGGGTGGAATGAAGACAGGAAAAAAAATACAGAGATGGAGGGTGAGATGGCGTGAAAAACCAGTTGAGAGCGAAATAACTGAAGTGACAGAGAGGAGTTAGAGGAGAGACGTATGTTGCAGTGGCAGGACGAACATGTCAGGGACGTGTCAAGGACAGCAAGACGAGAGGAAGAGATGCTGAGAGACAGAAAAGGAGAGTGTAGGGACAATCTGTCAAACAGTGATGATGAATCTGAAAGGCAGAGAAACAAAAAGAACAACTGATAGACAAGCAGAGATTTAACAGACACAATGCCTGGTGGGAAATTACACCTTAATTCTCTCACCTGCTGAGTCGCCATTTTACATACTTGTGCTTCTACAAGTAATTTTTAAAGTCAGTGATGTCTCATATACGCCCTGTTCAGACCTGGTATTAACACGCATCTCAGGTGATCCGATCACAACTGGACAGTTCTAAGTTCAGGTGTGAATGCACTCAAGACTCATTGAGAACACATTTGAGATCTGATCCCACAGACCAGATAATGAACCAAAAATATTTTACTATTTCTAATGGCTAAAACCTAATGTGATTGTAGAGCTGTGGGCAGCGCAATGACTCACTCAGCCCCTCCTTTCCTTGCTGTCTTTCTCTCACAAACACATTGACAATGAATACATGTTTATTTGCATATACAGCAGGGTACTGAGATCCTATCATAAGTGGTATGTGGAGACACATTTTTAATACCAGGTGTGAACTGATGTACTTTAGAGCTGTCCTCTTGTGATAGGATGACCTGAGACAAATGTTAATGCCAGGTTTGAGCAGAGTTCATCATGTAAAAGGGATCATTTGTAGCGATGAACCCACAGTAAATTATCATCATCCATCTGTTGTGCAATGTGCTTTTTAGCCTCTTTTTTCACATCCTGTGAAAGTCTGATCTCATTTACTCCATTTCCAGCAGCAACAAGAAACTAAATTATTGCTGCTTCAAGCTGTCTTTTAACTTTAACTGATGAATTCCTAAAGGTACCTACATCTCCACCCCAGGATTTTTCACTAACTATAACAAAACAGGGTCAATTTGATTGAGTATTGTTGCAGTTAGTATTTTTTTTTATAGCTAATTAGCTAAACCAATGTGTGGACATATAACCCATGTTGTGTAGGTGGATCTCAGTTTATGTGGGTTGTATATAAAGGTTTGTGGTGACAGATCCATAAACTCTGAAGTCCCCGAGAAAATGTTTTCAAACTAATACAGATTTAGAGGAAATCCACTGAGAGCTAAGTCTCTGATTTCAAAAGTCAGTAGCTGCTGTTGCTGCTGGCATTTCTTGAATTTATTTTCTTGTAGTGGTTGAGCTCACTCCTGGTTGTGTGACAAGTGGATTATGAAAAATAAAATAAAATAAATTGTGGCTCTCCAGTGCTACGCTTATATGACACACTCGTCTCAGTGCAAAACATATTCAACACACCCATTTAATCATGGCGGTGTCCTCAAGCTGTCAGTGCTCCGCTCATTCTTTTGCTGCATGCCTTCGCATACCCCTCATCTGAAAACTATGTCACTGCTTGTCGCCACTGCTGCTGCTGCTGTCAGCATTTCCAGAGCCCCACCTCCAACCCAACTTCTTAACAATGTCTCCTCAGCAGTGACTTTGGTGGGTACAATGCTCAGTGCTATGAGAATAAGTCCCGAGTTGTAAAAAACCGGAATGATCTTTTAACATGAGGAAATAAGCTAATGCTCTTTAATCCAAAACCCATTTCCAGTCATCTTACCCTTCTCCAGTCAATTTTTCTATTAATGGTAATGTATAATGAATTTCTTGTAGTGACACACCCACAGAAAACTGTCAACCAGCTTTGCAGTTTCCTTTTAGCTCTATAGAGCTTTTAGGCATCTTGCAGCTCTTTGTTTTGGTTTTAAACTTTACTGTTTTGGTTCAGAGGTTAAAATCCTCTTTCAACAATAATCTGATCAACAGTCTCTCCGTATGTTTCCAAAGTCCATTCATGCCAACTGCATGGGTGAATAAATGAATATCCAGCAAAATGCTTTACATACAGAACATTATGAGAGCAAATAGGAATTAAACATACGTCCCAACTTAATGAACTGTCATTCGATGCTTGTGTACGGTCAGATTTTATAAAACAGGCAGCGCTATCAATAAATGATGACTGATGCTAAATATCACGCAGTGCTTTCCATCAATCTGTCATTATGATTGATTTGAGCTCTTAAGGAACGTAAAGTCACATATGTCTGAAATGACAAAGTGCCATCACTAGGAGCGAGCAGTGGTATGTACTTCCTGTCTGAGAGGGGCTTTAGGAGTGGGTGGAGATGAAAACAGAGCTGAAAGAGAGTGAACATTGGACCAACAACGAATCCAAATAAATACTCATTTTGCTCTGAGTCTGTAAAATGTATAAGTAAGCTGCTAACTGCTTGTCAACACATTCTTCATGTGATAGCTTTACAAGTTGATGATGTCAGTGATTATATGTTGTTCCGATACCCCCATGTGGCCAAAATATGAAAAAAAAAATGAATGCAGGTTTAAATTTAACATTTAACACAAATTTAAAATGAAAATGACTTGAGTACTTTGTCTTCTTCAGCTATCTGCACCATTGAGACACGCAGCTTATCTGAACCCAAAGGCTTTGGCCACTTGCCTGTGATCACAAAGTCACCTTGTGTCTTGTCGCCAGTGAAAGTCACATATTACCTTTGACAGGTGGAGCTTTACTTTAAAAATCCAAGCTGTGATGAGGTCTGTATTTCATTATGGTGGGTTTTCCACTGTAAGTCACGCAAACCGTACACACATCGGCTGCTTGGAGTGACCGCAAGTAGAATCTGGGCTTTATTCCTTTAAGGGTAAAAGTGGTGCAAGACAGAAAGAAAGAGAAAGAGTGGTGTTGTGTGTTGTGTAGACACCACTGGGAAGGTGTTGGAAGCCCCTTAAGAGTCAGTTCACAAGTTTCATCCATGGACATGGTTTTGGTATTATTCATTATTCATATTATGTTTGGGGATATTTCCTTCTGAAGTGTCTTGTTGTTTTTTGCTCCTAAAAACAATAAGATTTGGAAAACTCTGCAGGCATTGCAGGTGTTCATTATTATTATGAAATAAAAAAAAAAATTAAAGTTAAAACCTGAATTATTGTCAGCTGGAACTAGAACACATTAATTCTGAAGTGAGTTAAAACAGCTGTTTGCAAATTTTGCTACTGCTATACAGTCAACATTAGCATTAAGAGCTGTTTACTTACCAGGAGAAACTTTGTGAGTTCAACATCAAACTTGATCACTAAGAGCTGTCTCCAGTGGTGGAAACCATCGCCAATGCTCTTGTTTTCCTTCTATTTCTATCACTTATTTTCTTCTACTGAAGTTAGCATGCTAACCAGCTAGCTCCAGCCAAGTCGGAGTGTTTCGTCACATTCCGATACCGAGTCACTGTAACATCCAGGTTGCCCTGAAGAAGTAGGGGGCATATTAAAACCTCTTGACTTGTAATCACAACGATGACTGAAGCTCTTAACAAGACTGGTAAGTAAACAGCTGTTAATGCTAATGCTTGCTATGTAGTGGCTATCATTCAGCAAAGTATAAGACTGTTGTATTCCTATGAGATTGTGTTCAATGTTAGCAGTTTAGTGCATCCAATGTTAATGCAAGGTGATTAGCATTATCTAAAGTAAAAACAATGACCAACAATAGCAATTAGTGACTTCATCATCTAGCAATTGATTCTCCTCCTCCATATAGCATTTTTTTTAAAATCATCTATATCCACACACGGCTAGCCTGTGAAAGATTTGGATTTATCTGCATGTTTAACAAGGGGCTCTAGTAAGAACGATGGTCAGCATTCAAAGAGGGTAGTGTCTTTTCTTCACTCTACAAAACCCCAAACACAAGAGCACAATTGTAAGAAATAGATAAAGCAGTGATTATCTGCTTTAACATGGGCTTCAAGTTATCATGTCCAGCCAACTAGCTTACTATCTACAGTGGTAACTTAGCATTATTCCCAAAGATAAGAAGACTATTGTTAGCTAATTAAATTTTTTTGTGGGATTAGATGTGCCTTTGCAAAAAGCGTTCACAAATAACATATTGTTCAGTATTTTGCCACAGTATGTAAAATGGTTCAGGATGCTTTTATATCACCGTATGCTAATGTTAGTGGTTTGACAGTTGTCAAACCACTAAATCTAATGGTTTTTGGCTTGAAATAAAAGTCTGCTTTTGTCTACTTCAATCTAAAATCAAGGACCTCCTGTTTCCACAATTTCACCGTTTTCATTGCAATTTTAATGCAACGAGTGCAAAAATGGAAAACTTGACAGGTATAGCAACAACGAAGGGTGGTGGGGCTTAAGGAAAAGTCTTTAAATTTTTATTTCAACACATTCTCCCATTATCCATCTCTCCAACTTCACGTTAAATGAGGAAAAGTTTTCACTGAGTCTTAATTAATGTAAAAAACTAAATCTTACCACTCTGTGTGTCTGTGGTCATGTTTGTGTGTTGGTGGACCGATGTCATCATCCAGCAGTGTTATTGTACTGACACTTCTGACCTCACTCTTTGTGTGTGTTGATGTGTCAGTGTGTATTGGCGTGTTTGTGTATAACTGTACGTTGTTACTTTGGGAGCAACTTTCTGTGAATTTCCGAGCTCCGCTTTTTACTGAGTAATCTTGGTTGGTAATCATCCATGTCTACTCCAGTGTCTTTGTTGTGTTGCAAACTAGAGCATCACTTAACTGTGTTTTTGTAGAAACTGTACTTTGAACTTACTTTGGGAAAATAATAAAAAAAATACCAGGATCGGTCAGACCAAACTTTCTGATTCTTCTCTCCTTTTTAGATTTCATTTCTCTCAGAGACTGATTTTTAGAGTTAACTGGAGAGTGAGTTGGTGCCACTCTGATTCTTGCCTCTGACTAGCCTCTTCTCTGTGGCAACAGCATTAAAGGCTCATGGGTATTGTAGTATTTAGACATGTCTGCCAGGCAATAACAAACAATTAGTTAAAATTAGTGGCCATAGGGTGTGTTTCTATGTATGGTAACAATGAGGTTGTCATTTAAAGGAAAAATTCAATACAGAATGGGAAAAAAAAACACTTTTGTAACAAACAGCCCCTCCCACTTAGCAGCTGTATTAGGCCTCAAGGATTTTGCTTGTGTACAGGAAAACTCCACAGAGCACCTTTAATTTGACCTCTAGTTTGGCATCACCAGCCAGTTTAATTATTTTTTAGTGACTTGTTATTAAACTCCGGTGTGTACTGTACAGTGGCTTGTACTGCAGGGTGGCTTTGCGGCAAAATTCCCATCTTGATTCCATCTCCTCCGTTTCTGATCAGCTCCTCATTTGTCTGCTGCTCAAGCTACTCCAGCTCAACACAACATCCAATCGGCAAACTGACCCCTTCCATAATTTCACAGTGTGGATTTGTGAAATTGAAGAACGTCACTGTTTTATTACATGTAAATCATGTAAATGAAACAGAAATGCCATCACCATGTGTCATGCTGGGAGCCAATGCAGATGATTTTGCTTTTTTAAGGTCAGACAAAAAGAGAGCACTCTGCATGATGAAATGATAGTGTAACCTTAGATTTGTGTGTGTGTGTGTGTGTGTGTGTGTGTGTGTGTGTGTGTGTGTGTGTGTGTGTGTGTGTGTGTGTGTGTGTGTGTGTGTGTGTGTGTGTTGCCACGGTCGTTGCAGGTTGCTGTCCAGGATGGCGGGGATTAAGGAGCAGCAGTTCACAGAGGAGAAGCCCCTGCTGCCGGAGCAGAGAGGAGTGGACTCAGACATGGTCAGTTTACTGGGCTTTATTCACTGTGTGTATTCTCTGTGCCATTAACCCTCCTGTCTGTGTGCTCACATGCTGATTAGTGTCGCGTAGGATGAACCACTCTGAAAACTCTTGGTGTATTAAGACAGAGATGTTTGCGCTCATTAGCAGTGATGATTTATAATTAGACAGTGCGCTTGTTTACCAGCGGAGGAGGAAATTAATGAACGCCATCCAACCATGACTATTTGATAACAACAGCATGAAAAGATAAAAGGTCACTTAAGCTGAGAGAGAGAGAGAGAGAGAGAGTGGGGGGAGACAAAGAGGGGAGCAAAAACAGAGGGGGGCAGAGAATAGTCAGTGGGTGGTTATATAAAGGCCACTTATTGCAGTCCACTTCTCCATTACCTAAGCAACAGGTTGTGGCTGAATTGGGGGCTCTTGAATGTTTGAGAGCCTCTTGTTGCAGGAATTATGGAAACGGTGGAGATTTGCCAGATTAACTTGAAAAGCGACTTGAAGAGGCGAGAAAAAGACTCATTTTCTCCTTAGTTCTCAGTGAACTGAGTTGGTTATTATTCTTTCAAGCTGTGTGTGAATAGAACAGCAAAAAAAAAGTAGATCAGAAAAGGCCAGTTGTGACAAGGCTGTTTTTATTGCAGTGGAAAGCAAACGACAGGCAACAAAATCATTACTGTCCAGACACGCATGAAAACAACATATTGAGCCGGTTGTAAACAAGTCTGGAGTACTCTTCTGCTTCTGACCAGCCTCTTGTTTCTGACTAAACCTGTTAGCCATGACTCACTTGGCCAGTGTGTCAGAAATGAAACTGCGCTCCCAGGAGTTACAGTAGGTCAGGTTTAGCTTATTAGAAGCAGCCTGTGCATCAATATGAAAGACTAATTCTGCTATTGATCTAGCTCAAGGTCATTAGGCCCATTCATTATGACCCGCTGCTTATAACGAATCAAGGCCATGAACAGCTGCCTCCATCAGCCCAGCTCCGTGTTTGTGCTGCTCATGTCATTGTTGTGTTGAAATGGTGATTTCAGCTCAGACACATTTGCAGTTTTTATCTCCTGCCTCTCTCTCTCTCTTTCTCGCTCTCTCTCTCTCTCTCTCTCTCTCTCTCTCTCTCTCTCCCAGCTCATTTAAAGTCTGCAGCTCTGGTGTTGTGCAACAGTGCGTTAGTGACCTTTAAGAGCGGTTACTGAGTGATTACCTCCTGGCACAAAACACTGGTAAAACTCTGCTCTGACTCACAGCGAGTCATGTCGGACTAACGCTGCATTCACTTCATATGGACACAACAAACATGTCCTGATGGTTCTTCTTCTTTGATTGATTTAATTTGAAGATGTCAAAATATCAGGAGTTAACACTCAGCACTTAAAACAAGAAATAAACTGATAGTGATGCATTTGAATTGTCCACATGTGTCCAAATAATAATAATCATCCATTATTTTATATATATATATACATATATATATATATAATCTGTAATATACAATATTTGTTTTTCTTGGCAATGCTTCAGGTTTTTCTGTGAAAACAAAAGTAAATATTAAGATAGTTTAATGTTGTTGCCCCTGTTTTGTTTGTGTTGGGTAAAGACAGAAGCGTGTGCCCGTGTACAGCCCACTGATGGTTTCTGGCCATAGATGGCTGTTGATGGTAAAGGTGCCAACAAAGAAGAAGGCTTCTAACTTCTAAGCTTTGCATGAGGAAGTAAATACATCCACACAGTGTCTCTTGAAGGAAAAATAACTTTTGTTTACAAGAAAAACACCATAGGATGCTCTTAATAAACATGATGTCATCTGTATTTTCATGGAATATGGGGGTTTTAGCTTTAAAAACTAAGACATCTAATGTGGTTTTTATCAGCTGATTCCAGTAGCTTTACACAGTATTTTTGGATTACAACTAAATAAATAAATAAATTAGTAATTTATTGCATTTTAGAGAAGACTGGGAAATAAAAGTTTCAAATAGGGTTTAATGATTGAGGAAATGAAATATGAAAAAGATCCTAGCTCTGGCCCTGAAAGTAACATACCAGTTGCTGTACAGCCTCTTCTTCTCTGAAGCTTATATTTACTGTGTTTCCCATGAATGCAGCATGTTCCTGGGTTTAGAGAGGCATGAGAGTAATCTCATCCAACAGGTCTCTGCCCACAACCTGCTCCTCTTTTCCAGTGAAAGGAGGGTGATGGATCTTAAGGGTGACCTTTTTGGTGATGCTGGAGCAGAACTCAAGCCAGGAGTCTCTTGTTTGGAGCTTCAAAGGTTCAGAGCGTTGAGGGTGTTTCTGAAACCTCCATGAATATTGCCTCAGAAAATGAGTCATGAATAATTTACGTCACATTTTTATGTGTATGTTGCTGAACTGGTTGTTATCCAATAACCACCTTGTTGTGCTTGTTGTTTCACAACACAGCAGGATAAAGGAGACGAGGCATCAGGGGGGCTCCCCTGCCCCGCCAGCCCCCCGCCCCTTAACCACCCCTCTCCCCCCAGTCGCCCCACTCACCGCTGGCATGTCATCGCACGGCACTGGCTCCGCCAGACCCGCCGTCGGACCAGCGGGGTCCTCCCGGTAACTACCAGAACCAGCAGAAACATCCGACCGCCAGCACACTGAATCCAACAACACAACCAACAACAACTCAGAAAGTTTAACTGATCATAAAACTGGAAACTCAGATACTTGATATTTCATAATACAGAACTAACTCATGATGCAAAATCACAAGAAAGTCCCTCTGAGCTCGACAGAAGACTGGCACAGAATCTTTATTTAGTTTTGTCCACATCAACATGGCTGATGTTAACTGCTGATACCTGCTAGTAGAAAACAGCCACGGTCTGCACAGTAAAGCAGGTTAATCATTTACTTAAAGGTCCCATATTTTCTTCTTCTCCTGTGTTTTATTTGAAGTGTTGATCCATAAGAAGATAAATTTGTGGTTTTAAGAACCAGAAACCATCTCAGTGTAGTTTTACATCTCCTCTCTCAGGCTTCTCTCTGGAGCTTTAGTAACAACAGGTCAGTGAACCAATCAGAAGAGAGGAGGCTCTGAGCCTCTCTTCTTTCTGAGTGATCCAATAAAAATATAGCAGGGTTTGGGGCGTAGCTGAGTGCGGTGACTGCTTTGTTGTGACATCACAAAGTTCCAGAAGTCCTGACGGCTGGTTTTAAGGCTCAGTTTCTGAATACAGGCTGTGTGCATTTCTCTGTGGACTGAGGCTTTGATACTTTCACAGTATTAATATAGAACCTAGACCTGATCTATAATCAAACTACACATGGGCATCTACCTTTACATTATATGGGACCTTTAAGGAAAAATAGCAATATACTAAAAATAGAAATTCCTTTGCTAAAAACCTTGTCAGTAAAGTATAATTGTACTTCAGTGTATTTCACACTGGTCAACATTTATCAGTCACCACTGATCTACCAGAACTGTAGTGGACAATACTTTTGTATAGTTTACAAAACACAAAAGGTCATCCTTTACAAATATCAGCTGAGCTATTATTGATTATTGTTATTGTATTGTTGCACATGCTACCGGTCAGTTTCCCAGAAATGAACTTATGTTACTGGTAGGCTAGTAGAGCGGTTTTTCCCTACAGACAGATCCATTCAGAGGATCTCTTGGCTCAGACTTAATCAACTCAGTCCGCTGTTCCTGCTGGACCTGATGAGTTCAGTTCAGTGCTGCAGTAATCCTGCTCTTTAGCACAGAGATCCTGCTACATCTAGACCTAAAAATCTAGGCCAAAATCTACATTCACGAAAACCAGCCTCCAGACACAGAGACTCCGAGATCAAAGGCACCACAAACGCATCATGGCAGCAAACAGCACCAGCAGAGAGCGACTAGATCCAACACATCTTCACAGCACAGCTGTCAGCATGCAGCCACACACAATACAGAGCCTGCAGAGATCACACCACCTTAAAGTTTTAATTTCTGATGCTTTCAACTGAGAATCTGTATCTCAGAGACCCTCCCTCTGAGATAGAAGAAGATAAACTGGGACACTTTCATCCAAAGGGTTTTTTTTTTTCTTTTGGAAAACATGTATACACATTTCATCCAGATGTCAGAGTACACACTCCCTCCTCACTGAGCTGAGCTGCAGCACACCCTCTACATGCAGTATGATGGGGTGAAGGGGTTGGAGTTGTAAGAAAGAGTGCCACCTGCTGGTCCGACCACAACACTGCCACCGCTAACGTTTTCCCTCTGAAAACAAAGAGCCATTTGCATGAAACTACAGGGACTGAAGTTGCCCTTTTCAGTTAAGATAAGAAATCAGTTTATTGGATTTCCTCCCCCTCACGTCTCCAGCTGTGCAGGTGATGATACAGTGGCACATTGGGAAAGTTAATGGCTCATTCAATATTAGTTAAAGTTGTTATGTTCTTCTATAGGGCAGCTTCAGGTCCTGTTGTTTTGTCGTTCTCTCTCTTTAGATGTGTCTGACAGTCCTGTCCTTCTTTTTCCAGTTTTCACTGCCAATAACTAAAAACATGACTTTCTTTTTCCCCTTTCCACCACTATTCCTTTTGACTTTTCATATGTCCAATATCCATCTTTAATCCTGCCATATTTTCTTTCAGAAATCTCTTAAGAAATTCCCACATGAACTCAAACTAAGACCGGACTAGTGCATGTTTAACAAGAAAGAAGTGTGAAAACTAACTGGTGTCTAACCTCATGTGCATGTCCTTATTTTTTTGTCCAGATGTTCCTGTTTTGCCCTAAGCTTTACAAAGGGAGATGCTGAAATAACACAGGTTAGACAAATGAGAGCCAGTGTTATTAAGCTATCAAACATGTGTTATATTCCAGCCATCAGTATGAATTTAAGTGTGGATAAGTAGCCTGTTTTATTTCAGCACATCTCGTCTTAAATGGAGAGTCAAGACCATATTCCTCAGAGAGTAAGCAGCTCGTCTGGAAGATGAAACATAGATGGGTGAAAAATTAAAGGAAAAACCAACATTAAGTGTCTTAGTAAGATGTTGTTCCACCAAGTTCCTCCAGAACCTTGTCATTGATGCTCCAAGTCTGTGAACTCTACTGGAGGATGAACACCATTCTTCCAAAACATATTGACCTCACTGGGTGTTTTGATGATGGTGGTGGAGAGTGCTGTCTTACACAGTGGTTCTCAAACTTTTTCACATCATGGACTGACACAAATTAGACCACGGACCACCATTTCCCCAGGTTTCCCAGGTCCCAGGTTCGTCCATCTGACAGGATTTTTGCTTTTAGATGTTTATTCCATAAAGTCATTCATTCTGTCGTTGTGTTACACATGGATGGAATTATAGGTAAAATAAATCATTGCTCTTTTTTTCTGGGGACACCCAGGAACCCTCTCAAGGACTTTGAGAATGACTGGTCCAACACGTTGATCCCAAATCTGCCAGGTGTTCAGTCCAGTTGAGATCCGGTGACTGTGAAGGTCACAGGATATGATTCATATCATCGTCATAGTCATCAAAACATTCAGTGACCCCTCTTGTCCTGTGGATGGAGGCATTGTCATCCTGTGTCTCGCACTCATCTTTCAGGTTTTTCCTTTAATGTGTCATCTGTCTCTATTTTCTTCAAGACTCAAGACAAATAATATTTTGTCTGGCAACAAATTCAAAGTGTTCAAAGCTTCACTGGCTACTGGCACAGCTGTCACATGAAGCCAGCTCGTCATCAGTCAGTGTCTGTGATGGTTTAAATCTGCTTTGTCAGTCACGGAGTCAGACTGGCTCTCAAGAGTCCTGACTCCCCCTCGTCAGACTGACCTGATGACAGATATGTTGGGTTTTTTTTATGCCCGAGCTCATCTCTCTTCACAGACGTAAATGACTGTTGAGGTGATTTGCTTTGGGGTGGATCTGGATGCTGCACTCTCTCTCTCTCTCTCTCTCATCCTGTATTAAATCACCATTCTTCCTCACTTTTTTACTGCTGATTTGTTCCCAGTTTCCCACATGCACTTTAGTAAATTATCTTAACTGTCTTACTAGAATGAGACACACTATAACAGGTATGTGTGTGGTACTGATGTGTGAAAATGGAAAATATTGTAGTATTTGGAAATTCCAAAATGTTTTTAAAGAGACACTCCACCACTTTTACTCATCAATATACCCTTCATTTACTCTTGTGAGTCCCCCGGCATACCCCTCCTAATGTGTTAGAAAAGGGTTTATACCTGTGTTTGACTTTATTGACAAGCACTGAAAAAAAATATGAATTATTATTCAGGAAAATACTTTATCTACTTAAGTAACTTATTATTAAACAATACTATAATACATATATGTATACAGTATATACATACTTTATTTTATGTACCATAGACCTCATTTACTCAGTGTCCAAATCGTTTTTAGTTTAAAATAGTTAGCACAATTAACACAATTGATGTGTTTTATTGCTTATGATGAAGAGAACAGGCACATGTATTATCATGAGGCTAATGATGAACAAAAAGTAAAAATTCCCAAAACAACATGTTTGCATATGTTAAAACGAGCAATTGTCATTACATCAGCTTTGTTATTGGTTGAAATTGACCACATATAGTTTACTTTGAAAGAGGTATACCTGTATATATTTTCATATATGGCTGTTCCTTGCATCACAAACTGGTCAGATTTTGAGGCCATACTGAATAATGAATGTGCTGTCTAAATGGACAGCGAATTCTATAATGGGACCAGCCATTCATTTACTGTGACCTCAGGCCCTGGATTATAGGCCAGTGGACATTCGTCCCAAACATCGCTTATAGGAGCAAGTTTGCTGCGTGACACTCAATCAAACTCAATAATACGTTTTCCTGGCATGAAACAGAATTTTAAGTATTATTACACTGTTATTATAGGATTTTATTTTTGTTTTGCTGTAATTGTTAAACAGCACAGATGGAACTTTTTTATTTATATAGGCATTTAGAAAAAAGAAATGAAAATATAATCTTGTTTTGATCAGAAAAAATTGAAGATATCACACATCTAAACTTGAAAAAGGTAGGGAAGGTTAATCCAGTGCCATACTGAATTGATGGAGTGCCACTTTAAAGAAGCTGAAATGCAAACAGAACTATTTGACTTGCAATATCTTTCAAATTTGAATTTTGGTGCCTATGAATTGAGCAATTGGTGCAAAATGTTCTATATAACATACATGTCTGTGTGTGTTTGGAGACAGTTGAAGTTGATATACTACTAATGTGCTTCTGGGTGTTTTGTGTGTGGTTTGGACCTATACTGTACAGCTTGGGCTGCTCTTCTGTGAGTCTAGTGTCGTTCAGCTGCAGCAGAGAAGAATGCCTCTGTGTGCAAGCTCAGACTACTTACCTCCTATTTATTTTAACTTCTTTCTTTGTCTTCTACCTCTGCTTGTCTCTTTGTGCAGGAAAGCTGTGAACAGCTGATGCCAGCGGGCGACTGGAAGGTATGTGTGTGTGAGTGTGTGTGTGTGTGCGTGCGCGCTGATGTTGTGTAGAGACTGAGCCTCCCTCCTGTCTGTTACCTTTTCTCATCATCACATCTCTTCTCCTCTGTTCTCGCTGTCTGTGATCCTTCATCTCCTCTCTGTCTGTCTCCTCTTTGTACTTGCTCATTTAAAAAGTGAAGCTTGCCTGAGTCAACAGAGGAGAGAAAAAGAGTAGGGTGGGAGACATCTTTAATTTCACAAGGCTAAATATAAGAAAGATGATAATACAGTTAGTACTTGAAGGTGGAAGTGTTACCTCGACTATGACACTAACATAATGCTGAAAAAGATTTATATCTTTCTTTCTGGCGTTTGTGAACGATATCAGCATCATAATCTCCTCTTCATCTCTTTCCCCAACCATGGTCGTGAGAAACCTGGGTGTCATGTATGATGACCACCTCTCCTTCTCTGACCATGTTGCATCTGTCTCCCGGTCGTGCCGCTATACAACATAAGAAAAATCAGACTCCGCCTGACTCAGTAAGCCACCCAGCTCTTACCCCAGACCATGGTTATCTCTCACCTGGATTACTGCAATGCCCTTCGTGCACAGTGAACCCCTTGCAGATGGTCCAGAATGGGGCAGCCTCCGGTCTTCAATCAGCCTGAAAGGCTACATGTCACTCCCCGAACTGCACTGGCTACCCATGTCGCCAAATTCAAGTCACCCATCTACTTGAATTCAATCATACAGACTAACGCTCCGTCTCACTGTGTTCCTCCAAGGAACATTGTCTGGCATTGAAATCCCTGCACACAAGACGGTCTCAGTCCAGACTGTTCTGGTGTGTGGTTCCCTGATGGTGGAACAAGCTACTGAAGGCTATCAGAGCAGGGTCATCTCTCTATCTTGAAGACTCATCTCTTCTGGGAGCACCTCCACTCCTAACACCTCTAACTCCACAACATGTCTAACTAGTACTCACTGTGCACTTTCCATGACCTTCTTTACCTGATCTCCTGCACTTGTTGAATAGATGTAGTACTTAGTCCCTAGTACTTATGCCAAGTTCGCCTTTTGCACTGAAGATTTAGTCATTCCCCTCACTTGTAAGTCGCTTTGGATCAAGTGTCTACACAGCTCACCTTTTGGTCCGGAAGATTTGTTCGTTAAACAAGTTGTGAACAACTCAGCAGAATGCATTGTCAGTAAAAGCTGTGAGGAATTAAAAGTCAAGTGGACACTCTTTAAGTAGCCTCCTTGAGTCCTTGATTTCCATGGTCCCGCAATCACGTTAGTGTATCTTGGAACTGAGCAGTATATGGTTTAGTATGTGTGTTGACATTAGCATTGTCTTCTTACCATGTAAGGCCGTGTCCACAGGAATTTGGTAAGGCCATAGCCAATCTTTTCACCTCCAGCCCACCAGCTTACTGTCCCCACTTTTTTTCTATAGGTAGGGACGATCCTACCTCAGGCACATAGAGAGAAAAACAACAAAAATACAGCTGTCACCTTTGCATGGGGTCTTTCTAACCATGAGGTTGGAGCCCCAGTTCCTTCAGGAAATGTTCAAGGTGTGAAAGTCTCCCTTAGCTTTTAGGGTAAATGGTAGCCTTTGTGTTGGGCCTCAGAAACTGGCAGAGGGTTGCTGCAACCGTATTGCATAGTTTCTCAGAGGTGCTCATATGGTTGCTTTGAGCTGTGGTGGTGCTACGGCCAAACCCTGCACCAACCCTAACATCTTGTCGGATATCCACGCCATCTGTTGAGCGAGGTGCACCTTTTCCACTCTCCTCAGGAAGGTGAAGCAGGCTTGAGTCGAGAGACACTGTTGTTCCACATCAACAGTGTAGAACATGCCCACAGGACAACAGACCAGCTGTTCATCTGTTATAAAACAAACTGTCTTGGACTACCAGTTATTTTATGCTCCCCCATAAACAAATAATATATGTACATAAACTGAATTTTCATATGAAATTTACATGTATGTACATATAAAATTAAAACATGAATGTAAAAATGATCGATTACCTAACCTATTACAAATTGGAGCAATTTCCATATATTGATATATGTGTAGGCCATACAAATATATATGTTTATGTATGTATGCTTATATTGTAGACATACGTAACATAAATATCCATCCCAAAGTATGTTACTGTTAGACCACTTCCCCAGACATGTTTCAAATTAATGAGAAATTAATAAAACATATAACAAAACATATATAAACATATAGAATTTTTATGTCTGTTGTTTAAATAAACTAAATAATTATATATATATATATATATATATATGTATATATATATACACACATACATACATACATACATATATATATACATATATATATATAATAAATTAAATATATATTGTAAACATATATGGTTGCAAGATGTTATACCATATAAAAAAAATCATCATATAGATATTTTTAGTATATGTACATATATTAAAAATTGTACTGTGGGTATTTCATATATGTTATAAACGTATATCTTCATATATCCAGAGGAGGGGTTAGGGTTAGGATTAGGGTATATATGTATATATATGTGATAATAATATATCCTCTTATATGGTACATATATGGTAACAGAGATGTATGGTAGATATGGCAATATCATATGTAATAATATATGGCAATAGAGAATGGAGGGTTACATGTGTTACCCAGGTTCACTGAGTGGAGAATCTACAATGCATTCAGAAAGTCTTCAGACCCCTTCACTTTTTTCACATTTTGTTGCAGCCTTATGCTAAAATTATTCAAAATATTTTTTCCCTCATCAGTCTACATCAGTCTCCTACTGCAAACTGCAATACCACACTGACATGAGCATTCAGAGTTAGGGGTTTTCTGCCGTTCATCTGCAGATCCTCTCACACTGGGCCACTCAAGGACATTCCTAGAGTTGTCTCTAAGCCACTCCTGCGTTGTCTTTGCTGCGTGCTTATAGGCTCATTGTCCTGTGGGAAGGTGAACCTTTGGACCAGTCTGAGATCTTGAGCAATCTGGATCCGGTTTTCATTAAGGATATCGCTGTTCTTTGCTGCGTTCAGGTATCCTTCAAGCCTGACCAGTCTCCCTGTCCCTGCTGCTAAAAACACCCTCACAGCATGATGCTGCCACCACCACGCTTCACCTTTGGGATGGTATTGGTTTGGTGATGAGCGGTGACTGGTTCCCTCCACACATGACTTAGATTGAGGCCAAACAGTTCAATCTTGGTTTCATCAGAGCAGAGAATGTTGTTTTTCATAGTTCAGGAGAGGAACATTTTGATGTTGGTCTGTCACTGAGGAGAGGCTTCAGTCTGGCCACTCCAGATCAGTGGAGTGCTGCAGTGATGATTAACCTCGTGGAAGTTTCTCCCATATCCACAAAGGATCTCTGGAGCTCAGTCAGAGTGACCATCGCGTTCTTGCTCACCTCTCTTACCAAAGCCCTTCTCCCCAGATCGCTCAGCTTGCCTGGGTGACCAGCTCCAGGAAGAGTCTTGGATGTTGCTGGTTGTTCTTCCAGTAAAGACTTATGGAGGCCACTGTGCTCTTGGAAGCCTTCACTGCAACAGAAAAGATCTGTGCCTGAGGGGTCTCCAAGGTTCCCCGTATGCAATTTAAGGAATTTGCATTTAAATGAGGGAAATCATATTTTCTGTAAACAATTATGACATATCAGTGCTTAATCAAATAGTTCATTTTACAGGAAGATGTATGTCAATATCTGGTAATTACTGTAATTACTGCAATAAGTTGTATAATTACGGAGCTCATTAATGCAATAGATACACATGATCGCAGCCGATGTGTCTCGACAACCGAGGCTGTTTTTCAACATACTCCCTGCCTCAGCTCTGACTGCAGAAACACTCAGTCAACACACTTCCACATGATGTATTAGTAACTTGACTTAATTATTTGGTGCGTACATACGGTATGGGATACCTAAGATATCTAAGTATTTACTGGATCATAGATGGATGGATGGGGAGAGTACTAACATACACGAGGCTACATCACTGCTTGCAGTAAGAAAAAAATGAAAACTGTTTTTCATTTTGGTATGAATGAAAACTCCCACTCTTTGTCAAATGAGATGTGTGTTTAAAGCAGAGTGATGCAGGGAGAGAGTCTGTGAAGGAAAAGGGGGCAAAGTGAGAAAGAGAGGGGAAGGGAAAACAAAGCGTGCTGCTTCGAGCTGAGTCAGCACAGGAAAGGGGGAATAGATGGACAGAGAAAAGAGGGGATGGGGGAGTGAAAAGGGGGAGCGATCGGGTTAGAGACGGGACAAAGGGGTTGAGCTGCTGCATGACAAAGAAAGCAAGGAGAGGGAGTGTGTGTGTTCTAGTAAAAGTGTGTGTGCACTCTGGTCAGCAAGATAGTCACTGAGACACCATTACAGTCATGTGAATATGCACGTACACCTCTCAGTCTTCTATGAACCTCCACTTATTTGTGAAGATATACTTACAAATGAGAGAAATTTGGGAAATCAGCAATTTGGCAATCTTGCAGTTTGCAAAAGGATTAAAAACATTTATTAGCTAGCAAGTTCATTGTGGAATTATACTCATGCTAATTAACGTCAACGCAGTAAGAGAAAGAAGCTTGGTAACTACCGTAGCTGCCAGAATTCCAGAAGAGAAAAAGTCTTCTACGCTTACTGTTGTTTACTGTCATTTAGGAAACTCGTTAGTTCAGTTGCTAATGGGACGACGGGCTCATACAGTTTTTCAGAAGATATATTTATGCCGTCATCTCCCGTCTCAAACCTGTCAGAAAACCATTCCTCTTTTGTGGAGCAGTTTGGACTCTGACAGGTAAAAGCTTAAATAACAGTGAATGGTGGCACACAGCTAATAAGATACAACAGCTTCCTCCCTCTGGAGCGTTGTCCCTGTATCTCCTCTGCTCACTCTCTCACCACTTCACTCTGCAATAACAGTGGCGGCTGGTGCAGAATATTCTAGGTGGGGCTGTTTGTTTGTCGTTCAGTCAGTTTCTGTCTAACACTCATGTCAGCATAACACTGCTTTGTAAAAGAAAGTATTGAAGTGACATCCTCTAATCAGCACATGAATAGATTATATAAATCATTAGTTGCAGCTCCAGTGTGCTCAGATACCATTAGCCTTACATCACAGGCTGAGTCTGGTTCACAAACATATACAGTAGTATTAGCAAACACACTGGGGGTTAAGGGAACGTATGCGTGCGTGTGTGTGTCGGACATCTACAGGAATTTGGCCCTGTCTCCCTCTGATTGACAAACTTTTCACCCAAGTGTTGAAGTCAGGAATGTTTCCAATCAGTATCTTCTCAGTGGAGGACATCATTCAGGTGATCCTGTGTCACGGTTTTCCTCAGAAAGTAGAGAAGGTCCTCTCTGGTTCTGCTGTTTGTCATATAGTGATGAGAGTCTTGAGGGAATGTGTATAAAAAAAAAAATAGAAAAAAAACTGGAACAGAGTCAGTGCACCACTGCAAACCCTGAACTCATCACTCTCACAGATCAGGGATAGTTGTGTTTGAGCTGAGGCTTATTCTGGCTGAATCTGGGAACTTTATGGAGAGATCCAGGAGCAAATCTCTTTGCAGTAAAGTGGCTCTGCTCCTTGGCATGACCCAAAACAACAACCAAGAGGACGGTGCACATAGTAAACAACACAATTACCTTTTCACATCTGTCAGTTTAAATAATGTCATCAGTATCTTTCTTACAACAGGAGCATGTTAAGGACAGCTCACTGCTTAATGTCAGCAATATGAAATAACCACATCTAAACACTTCAGTGTTGCTGCCTTCTTCAGCAGAATCAAAAAAATAACTGAATTTTCACACATTTACAATTTTACCACTTACAATGACTTGTAGTGTAATAATGAGTGACAGACAGTAAATACAGTGCAGTTTATTTTCTTCCAGACACAAACTCTTTGTTCCTTAAGGCCAGTATTGTCAAGACAGCTTGCATTTGAACACTTATGCCAATTTCCATGTCAAAATTCATCAGAATTGAACTTGTCGTGAAGCATTTGCACAAACATCTACAGATCCCAGTGATTCTGCTGAAATGAGTTGATCATACTGCAAAATCTTATTGTTTTAAAACCCAGTGGGACCCCAGTGTGCTGGTTCATGCCTATTAGTTCTGGATGGAAGCCTGGCAGCTGAGCTCTGTCAAGGCATGACGACGTATTGTTAATTATCGTTCTGATTCTTGCAGACTTATAGCAGAGCTCTCCTAATGTCTTTCACTGGTCAAGATTTGGCCTCATTTAAAAAACAGCAACAGTTTTGTTCGTTTGTAACATAACAAGGATGCTGACGGTCAGAATGAGAAAACTACAGCAGTGGTGCTGATGAGAGAGAGAGGAGAGGGAGAGAGAGAGAGAGAGAGAGAGAGAGCACCTTCAAAGTAAAGACTGACAAACCATCAGACCAATCCTGAAGGGGAGGCAAAACTGTGAGCCAGTCATCTGCAGCCCACCCCACCCCCTGTCTCTGGCGCCTATAAAGTGTGAGGAGATGGGAGGGGGAGAAGGAGGAGGGAAACAGCTCTGAGCCTGACACACCGGGTGTGAGTGTAGTGCCGAGCGTACAAAGACACTGCAGCAGCCTGCGGCATCTACTATCCAACTCTGCATCCGACAGCGAGTGCTCACCAGGACCTAGTCCCATAAAACAGGAGAGGCCTGGCTGCTCGTCTTCCTGTCTGCACCCTCCTCTTCCTCCTCCTCTTCGTCGGCTGAGAGAACATTTACTGTGGAACCATGCCTGAGTGTTGGGACGGGGTGAGTGTGTGGCGTGCGCTGTGCATGTGTGTTTATTGAGTGTTTTAATCAAAGAGTGAGTCAGTGTGTTTGGATGTGGGGTCAGTGATGTCAGAATAAATGTCCGGTGCGAACTGTCTCTGTTGAGATGGAGAAACTGCAGCGTCAGTGTCAAACGACGGGTCTCTGATTCTGTCCCACTGACACACTTAAGCACGCAAACACAGATGCTGTGCAATGCACCAATGCACTTGCCTCTGCAGATAAACACACTGGCATGTCTGTGTGTCTGTCTGTGTGTGTGTGTGTGTGCATGGGTGTGTAGAGGAAGTGTTAATCCTTCTGCATTATCATCCATTTTGGCAACCTTGAAACGGATGGTGAAGGTGTTTGTGTGAAGAGAGGAGCAGAGAGCAGGGAGAGATGATTTGATTTATGCAGCTGTTTTTTTTGTTGTTGTTGTTGTCGTTGTTCTGTGACGCAGCCAAGACATTTGCTCTTCCATGAAATAAATCACAATAATCAAGGTGTTTAGGAAAATGAAACGATGCAGTTTTTTTATTTTGAAGGCTGAAATTCTACTGCCACTGTGAGATATATTGAATTCCTGTCATCATTTTCCTCCTGGAAGTCTGAAGGTCATCAGGTGCTCGTGTGTTTGGCAAATGACTCCTCATGTTTACCAGGACCCAGTCAGTGACAAACAGACTGTGAATGTGGCCCCAGATGCAGTAATTGCCTCAAATTAGAGTGCTGATTGGAGATAACACTGATGTTGATGAGCGATAATCTGCCTGGATTAATGCACAACTGCTGTCTGCAGGACTGTCTGCTGCTGCTGGGGGGGATTATGCAGGATTTTGGCAGCTGGTTGCATCCATAACCAGTGTTTGTTTGTTGTGTACTCTGATGACAGTGATGATGGCACGTCAGTGTGTGTCGGGTCTTGGGTTCATTTGGTTTACAGGAGTGTGTAGATAGAGTCATCAATAACGGCTTTACTGCAGGTTACTGCCCAAACCAGGCAGAATTCTACTCTGTGTGTGTGTGTGTGTGTGTGTGTGTGTGTGTGTGTGCCCCCCCACATTATGCAGCTCATGGTAACACATATCTGCTTCCTCCATTTTGAGTTTGTCTGGCTCTGACCAGCGAATGCTGACAAAATGTGGGTCATAACAAGAGCGGGTTGGATTCACAACACAACTGTGTGAAGCCATTAGAGAAGTTTGCTTTCATTTCTAGCCACTAATAAGTCGGGAAAAACATGATCTGCATGTTGCAGCCTTAATCAGGAGAGTGATTTATATTTGGCTTTAAAGCAAAATCCTTAACAGATCATTTCATTTATCACCTGCTTTATAGTTTCGTGTAAAATTAATGTCCTACATTACATGTATATATATATATATGTGTGTGTGTGTGTGTGTGTGTGTGTGAAATCCTCTGCAAGCTACAACCTCTGCAACATACCTCAGATGAATCACTGTTTTTGTAAAATACCTCATTTTGACCTTCATTCAGATTCTCTTCCATGTTGGACTTTTATTCCTGAATAATTGTTTCAAATGCTCCCTCACACATTTTATCCAGAAGTGTATAACTTATTTCCATTTCCCAATTTTCTTTGATATTAAAACAGTTGTCATAGAATTCATGTTCAGGACTTTGTGAATGTTTTTTTATTTATATATATATATTTAATATATATATTGCCACCATTCAATAGCTGTAGAAGAGATTCAGACAGACTGGAAACAAAGGCAAAGAGAAAGACATCCAACAAATCTCCCTCGGCCAGGAATCAGTGGTTTGATCAGATTAGTCCCTTGTTTACCAGTTTTCTAAAATCCAAGTTCACATTAGAAAGCACAACTTCTGTTTTTTGGTCTGAAGTGAAGAAGAATCCATTCGTTGCTGATTTTGATCTTTTTCCAGTTCACCTCAGCTATAAATGTGAGTGACTCCAGACGTGCTGCACATTCAGGCGTCAGTTCTGCGTCCATGCAACCGCACTCACTTCTCCTACCCAGTAATGATTTGTTTCATTAATAATGAATTCAAACCTCCCTTCTGTTTTAGACATAGACGTTTTTGAGACTTGATTCTTGATTTCTTATTTTTACAGAAGAGGTTGGGACTCTATGACATTTACTATTGAACTATTACATGTTAAGTCAATCTGTGTTCAATAATTTACTTAGTCAGTACAACCTACGTCCTGTCTCCACCTGAGACCCTGCACCTCTGCAGATTAATGAGGAGCAGACTGGCTGTTCATGCCCGAGGAGCCTTTGACTGAAGTTCAATAAACATCAAGTTAAACGATGAGTCTCAGGACATTCAGACGTCTCGTGTCTCACAGTGTGAAACAGTGGACATTAAGGATCAGTGTGTTGGGTGTCTCCTCCTCAAATCTGTCTCCTCTGGGAACGTTCAGGTGAAAATGTTCTCACAGAAAAACATGACTGTGTGTCAACCGCCAGGTGTTTCTGTGTTTCACAGGAACATGATGTTGAGACCCCTTTTGGGATGCTGCATGTGGTAATCCGCGGGGCACCCAAAGGGAACAAGCCTGCGATCCTCACCTACCACGATGTGGGACTGAACCGTGAGTATCCATGAAGAATGTGTGTGTGTGTGTGTGTGTGTGTCTGAAAGATGTTTCTGTTCTCTAAGGTGTCTCTGCACTTATCAGAGGTGATAATTGGCGTCCCTGCCACATCAGCCCTTCTTGCCTTCACTCGGCTGGTGCACACAATCACATGCACACACACACTAACACTTGTTATCATCTCCACACGAGGTCCATGTCACCAAAGTCACATCTACACAAACAATTAACAGAAACAAAGGAGGAAGTAATCATGAAGTTCTTTTTTAAAGTTTATATCATTTCAGCAAGTGTTAAATTGAATATCATTATGAAAAAACAGAAGTGTCTTCTTTGAATTCAGGAGAGAGAATTCATGGATAGATTTAAGATTTCTCATAAGAATAGGTAATGGTGCACTAAGATCATCTGTAGCTCTGTCATTCTTAGCGTGGACTACATGTCAGCACGCCATACATTCTGAATAATTCAATAAAGGGAGGGATGCTTATGTAAACGCATGTGTAGAGGAGAGGAAAGAGATGTAGAGACAAACATGAAAATGACAAAGATCAAAATAGAACAAAAACAATGAGACAAAGGAAAGAGTCTGAGCCAAAAAGGCAGTGAAAGTGTGATGAGTGGTGACGCACACAGAAGGAAGGAGGAGATGGAGATGAGGAGGCAAACGAAAAGGCATCGATGAAATGTAGGTCAGAAAAACATCCCCATCCTGCGGAGGGAGGCGGGGCGGGGCCAGCAGCAATGCAGCACTGCCTCGATGAGTGGAGGTGGGATGGGGTATGGTGGGGGATGGGGTGGGGGGGTTTGAGGATAGCGTGTCATGGACCAGGAGATGATCCGCGGCTCTGCTGGCTGCTGATGTGACTGTAGATATCTGGATTGTGTTGCCTGTCCTGCTGCCTTCTTTTTAAAAGATGATTATCCATCTCATGTAGAGCAAATAATACAATATAAAAACACAATGAACAGGGAATAGAAATACACTAAAAGAAGAAATACAAATCACATAGCAGTAACATATGATGGAGAATATAATAGATTAAAGGTTACAATAGATAACTTGCTTTTACTGCAGGACAACCACGAGGCTTAGTCAGTAAATCACTGGATTGTGGTGCAGTCATTTACTGTAGGATGCAGCAGGAAAGCGAGAGAGGAAAGGAGCTGCACTGAATAAAACAAAGAGGGAATGTTGGTTGGTTTATTGTCTCAAATAAATACATTTAAAATGAGTCCCAATCAGCAGATGGCTCAGAGATCTGCCAGTTCCTCGATTCAAAACGCAGCAGTAGAGAGAACAAGAGAACAGTGTGAGAAAGAGAAGAGATTATAAAGGTGTGTGAGAGAGCGAGAGAGAGAGAGAGAGAGAGAGAGAGAGATAGAGGCTGGTTTAGGAAGCAGAGGAGAGGTCAGAGAACAGGAGCTGCTGCTGATAAGAGAGAAAATAAAGAAAGAGACGGAGGCATCTGTCACAGTGTGGCTGGTACGACTGCAGAGGAAAAGAGAAGACGAGGAGAACAAAGAGGAAACGAGAGAGAGAGGCTTAACGAGAGAGGGAGAGACATGAAGTGTAAAGGGATAAAGTAGGTCACGGAGTGAGGAGTGCAGACTGCTGCTGTCCGATGATTCAGCACAGAGGACGTGGGAGAAACTTCACCTCTGTCCTCGGCCACGTCGAACCCTCACAGACAGGCTCCAGCGCTGAGGCGAAGATTTAGAGGTCACCTTCTTCTTCACCTTCCTCCATTCTTTTTCTTTTTTTTTTCATCTCTAACCAGTTGTCATGTTAATTGGTCCGTTTAAGCAAACAATGTTGCTGCGTGCTTTCACCCAGTTTGACACACGTGGGCAGAAAGTGGGCCGTGTGCAGAGCCGCTGGGAGGACGGCGAGAGGAGAAC